>NC_050096.1:173032563-173341476 GCF_902167145.1 Zea mays
GACCTTCGGGCCCACCTCGACGAGAGGGTGCGCCGAGGCTACCACCCCAGGTGTGGGGGACGCTACGACAGCAGGAAGGACCGGAGTCCTTCGCCCGAACCACCTGGTCCGCAGGCATTCAGCCGGGCCATACTACGGGCGTCGTTCCCGACCCGGTTCCGACCCCCGACTACTATCACAAAGTACTCGGGGGAGACGAGACCGGAACTGTGGCTCGCGGACTACCGTCTGGCCTGCCAACTGGATGGAACGGACGATGACAACCTCATCATCCGCAACCTCCCCCTGTTCCTCTCCGACACCGCTCGCGCCTGGTTGGAGCACCTGCCTCCGGGGCAGATCTCCAACTGGGACGACCTAGTCCAAGCTTTCGCCGGCAATTTCCAGGGCACGTACGTGCGCCCCGGAAATTCCTGGGACCTCCGAAGCTGCCGACAGCAGCCGGGAGAGTCTCTCCGGGACTACATCCGGCGATTCTCGAAGCAGCGCACCGAGCTGCCCAACATCACCGACTCGGATGTCATCGGCGCGTTCCTCGCTGGCACCACCTGCCACGACCTGGTGAGCAAGCTGGGTCGCAAGACCCCCACCAGGGCGAGCGAGCTGATGGACATCGCCACCAAGTTCGCCTCCGGCCAGGAGGCGGTCGAGGCTATCTTCCGGAAGGACAAGAAGCCCCAGGGCCGCCCATCGGAAGATGCCCCCGAGGCGTCAACTCAGCGCGGCGCCAAGAAGAAGGGCAAGAAGAAGTCGCAAGCGAAACGCGACGCCGCCGACGCGGACCTTGTCGCCGCCGCCGAGTACAAGAACCCTCGGAAACCCCCCGGAGGTGCCAACCTCTTCGACAAGATGCTCAAGGAGCCGTGCCCCTATCACCAAGGGCCCGTCAAGCACACCCATGAGGAGTGCGTCATGCTTCGGCGCCACTTCCACAGGGCCGGGCCACCCGCGGAGGGTGGCAGGGCCCGCGACGACGACAAGAAGGAAGATCACCAGGCAGGAGAGTTCCCCGAGGTCCGCGACTGCTTCATGATCTACTGTGGGCAAGCGGCAAACGCCTCGGCTCGGCACCGCAAGCAAGAGCGCCGGGAGGTCTGTTCGGTGAAGGTGGCGGCGCCAGTCTACCTAGACTGGTCCGACAAGCCCATCACCTTCGACCAAGCCGACCACCCCGACCATGTGCCGAGCCCGGGGAAATACCCGCTCATCGTCGACCCCATCATCGGCGACGCTAGGCTCACCAAGGTCCTCATGGACGGAGGCAGCAGCCTCAACATCATCTACGCCGAGACCCTCGGGCTCCTGCGTGTCGATCTGTCCTCGGTTCGGGCAGGCGCTGCGCCTTTCCATGGGATCATCCCCGGGAAGCGCGTCCAGCCCCTCGGACAACTCGACCTTCCCGTCTGCTTCGGAACACCCTCCAACTTTCGAAGGGAGACCCTGACGTTCGAGGTGGTCGGGTTCCGAGGAACCTACCACGCGGTACTGGGGAGGCCATGCTACGCGAAGTTCATGGTCGTCCCCAACTACACCTACTTGAAGCTCAAGATGCCGGGCCCCAACGGGGTCATCACCGTCGGCCCCACGTACAAACACGCGTTCGAATGCGACGTGGAGTGCGTGGAGTACGCCGAGGCCCTCGCCGAGTCCGAGGCCCTCATCGCCGACCTGGAGAGCCTCTCTAAGGAGGTGCCAGACGTGAAGCGTCATGCCGGCAACTTTGAGCCAGCGGAGACGGTTAAGGTCGTCCCCCTCGACCCCAGCAGCGACGCCTCCAAGCAGATCCGGATCGGCTCCTGGCTCGATCCCAAATAGGAAGCAGTGCTCGTCGACTTTCTCCGCGCGAACGCCGACGTCTTCGCGTGGAGTCCCTCGGACATGCCCGGCATACCGAGGGATGTCGCCGAGCACTCGCTGGACATTCGAGCCGGAGCCCGACCCGTCAAGTAGCCTCTGCGCCGATTCGACGAGGAGAAGCGCAGAGCCATAGGCGAGGAGATCCACAAGCTAATGGCGGCAGGGTTCATCAAAGAGGTATTCCATCCCGAATGGCTTGCCAACCCTATGCTTGTGAGAAAGAAAGGGGGGAAATGGCGGATGTGTGTAGACTACACTGGTCTAAACAAGGCATGTCCGAAGGTTCCCTACCCTCTGCCTCACATCGATCAAATCGTGGATTCCACTGCTGGGTGCGAAACCTTGTCTTTCCTCGATGCCTACTCAGGGTATCACCAAATCAGGATGAAAGAGTCCGACCAGCTCGCGACTTCTTTCATCACACCCTTCGGCATGTACTGCTATGTCACCATGCCGTTCGGCTTGAGGAATGCGGGCGCGACGTACCAGCGGTGCATGAACCATGTGTTCGGCGAACACATTGGCCGCACGGTCGAGGCCTACGTCGATGACATCGTAGTCAAGACGAGGAAAGCCTCCGACCTCCTTTCTGACCTTGAAGTGACATTCCGATGTCTCAAGGCGAAAGGCGTCAAGCTCAATCCCGAAAAGTGTGTCTTCGGGGTGCCCCGAGGCATGCTCTTGGGGTTCATCGTCTCCGAGCGGGGCATCGAAGCCAACCCAGAGAAGATCGCAGCCATCACCAGCATGGGGCCCATCAAGGACTTGAAAGGCGTACAGAGGGTCATGGGATGTCTCGCGGCTCTGAGCCGCTTCATCTCACGCCTCGGCGAAAGAGGTCTACCTCTGTACCGCCTCTTAAGGAAGACCGAGTGCTTCACTTGGACCCCTGAGGCCGAGGAAGCCCTCGGGAACCTGAAGGCGCTCCTCACGAAGGCGCCTATCTTGGTGCCCCCAGCTGCCGGAGAAGCCCTCTTGGTCTACGTCGCCGCAACCACTCAGGTGGTTAGCGCCGCGATTGTGGTCGAGAGGCAAGAAGAGGGGCATGCATTGCCCGTTCAGAGGCCAGTCTACTTCGTTAGCGAGTGCCGGGAGGCCTCGGGGAGGATTGCAAAGTGGGCGGTGGAAATCATGGGCGAGACAATCTCGTTCGCCCCTCGGAAGGCTATCAAGTCCCAGGTCTTGGTGGACTTCGTAGCTGAATGGGTCGACACCCAGCTCCCAATAGCTCCGATCCAGCTGGAGCTCTGGACCATGTTCTTCGACGGGTCGCTGATGAAGACAGGAGCCGGCGTAGGCCTACTCTTCATCTCGCCCCTCGGGAAGCACATACGCTATGTGCTACGCCTCCATTTCCCAGCATCCAACAATGTGGCTGAGTACGAGGCTCTGGTCAACGGATTGCGGATCGCCATCGGGCTAGGGGTCCGACGCCTCGACGCTCGCGGTGACTCGCAGCTCGTCATCGACCAAGTCATGAAGAACTCCCACTGCCGCGACCCGAAGATGGAGGCCTATTGCGATGAGGTTCGGCGCCTGGAAGACAAGTTCTACGGGCTCGAGCTCAACCACATCGCCCGGCTCTACAACGAGACTGCGGACGAGCTGGCTAGAATAGCCTCGGGGCGGACAACGGTTCCCTCGGACGTCTTCTCCCGAGACCTGCATCAACCCTCCGTCAAGATCGACGACACGCCCGAGCCCGAGGCACCCTCGGTCCAGCCCGAGGTACCCTCGGCTCAGTCCGAGGCACCCTCGGCTCGGCCCGAGGCGCCCTCGGTTCAGCCCGAGGTACCCTCGGCCCCCGAGGGCAAGACGCTTCACGTTGAGGGGAAGCAAAGCGGGGTCGCGCCTGATCAAAACTGGCAGGCCCCGTACCTGCAATATCTCCACCAAGGAGAACTACCCCTCGACCGAGCCGAAGCTCGGCGGTTGGCGCGGCGCGCCAAGTCATTCGTCTTGCTGGGAGATGGGAAGGAGCTCTACCACCGCAGCCCCTCAGGCATCCTCCAGCGATGCATCTCCATCACCGAAGGTCAGGAACTCCTGCGAGAGATACACTCGGGGGCTTGCGGCCATCACGCAGCACCTCGAGCCCTTGTCGGAAATGCTTTCCGAGAAGGTTTCTACTGGCCGACGGCGGTGGCCGACGCCACTAGAATTGTCCGCACCTGCGAAGGGTGTCAGTTCTACGCGAGGCAGACCCACCTGCCTGCTCAGGCCCTGTAGACGACACCCATCACCTGGCCTTTTGCTGTGTGGGGTCTGGACCTCGTCGGCCCCTTGCAGAAGGCACCCGGGGGCTACACGCACCTGTTGGTCGCCACCGACAAATTCTCCAAGTAGATCGAGGTCCGACCCCTAAACAGCATCAGGTCCGAGCAGGCGGTGGCGTTCTTCACCAACATCATCCATCATTTCGGGGTCCCGAACTC
This sequence comes from Zea mays, assembly GCF_902167145.1. Taxonomy (NCBI): domain Eukaryota; kingdom Viridiplantae; phylum Streptophyta; class Magnoliopsida; order Poales; family Poaceae; genus Zea; species Zea mays. The sequence goes on from NC_050096.1 coordinate 173,036,856, forward strand.
CATCATCACCGACAACGGCACCCAGTTCACCGGCAGAAAGTTCCTGGACTTCTGCGAGGATCACCACATCCGGGTGGACTGGGCCGCCGTGGCTCATCCCATGACGAATGGGCAAGTAGAGCGTGCCAACGGCATGATTCTACAAGGACTCAAGCCTCGGATCTACAACGACCTCAACAAGTTCGGCAAGCGATGGATGAAGGAACTCCCCTCGGTGGTTTGGAGCCTGAGGACAACACCGAGTCAAGCCACGGGCTTCACGCCGTTCTTTCTAGTCTACGGGGCTGAGGTCGTCTTGCCCACAGACCTAGAATACGGCTCCCCGAGGACAAGGGCCTATGCCGACCAAAGCAACCAAGCTAGTCGAGAAGACTCGCTGGACTAGCTGGAAGAGGCTCGAGACAGGGCCTTACTACACTCGACGCGGTACTAGCAGTCCATGCGACGCTACCACGCCCGAGGGGTCCGGTCCCGAGACCTCCAGGTGGGCGACCTGGTGCTTCGGTTGCGACAAGACGCCCGAGGGCGGCACAAGCTCACGCCCCCCTGGGAGGGGCCGTTCGTCATCGCCAAAGTTCTGAAGCCCGGAACATACAAGCTGGCCAACAGTCAAGGCAAGGTCTACGGCAACACTTGGAACATCCAACAGCTACGTCGCTTCTACCCTTAAGATGTTTTCAAGTTGTTCATATACCTCGCTCCGACGCAAAGTTTAGTCATCAAGGAAGGGTCAGCCTTGCCTCGGCAAAGCCCGACCCTCCCTCGGGGGCTAAAAGGGGGGAACCCCCTCCGCGTCGAAATTTTCCTCGAAAAAAAGATCTTTTCTGCCAGAATGTCTTTCGTGCTTTTCGACTACTTCGAAAGTGGATCCCGAAAACGACGGAGTACACGTAAGCACCCAAGGCTGACCGAGCCGAGGGACTCCTACGCCTCCGGGATACGGATACCTCACTCGTCACCTTCTGCGATAAGTAACTCACGTTCGGATAAGTGATTCCGCTGACCGAACAAGTCTTCACGCTCGGAAGCTCTTCTGCCGGAGCGATTTTTCAAGCCTTCTCGACTGCGTCGGTGACAGAACCCCATGGACGGGTAAGAGAGCATGTAAGCGGCAAGGCCGACCGAGCCGAGGGACTTCTACGCCTCCGGGATAAGGATACCTCACTCGTCACCTTCCGTGAGAAGCAACTCTCGCTCGCACAAACAATTCTATTACCGACAAAAAAGTCTGGGTACTCGAAACAAGAGGAAAAGAGACGCAGCTTTACAACACGGCGAGGGTGTGTTTTGGCCTCGGCGGCCGCAGGAAATACACGCTACAAGACAATCCGATCCTGCAGGCTCGGACCTTGACGCTTGAAGGGAGCAGCATCACCCTCGACGTCGACAACACCTTCGGTGAGGTCCGACCTAGCCTCGGACGGCGACGCGGTCCGAAGATCTCCACTCTGAAGGACGCCGTCATCGCCACGCCCGGACCATCGCCGTCAGGGTCTTCTCCGAGAGTCCGGCTCGGGCAGGCGGCTCGGCTGGCCACCCCGAGGCCTCGGCCAGCTGTCCCCCGAGGACATCAGCCCGACCCGAGGCCTCGGCAGGTCAATTCCGGCGTCGGTCCCGCTAACGGACGACCCGGCCAGGCTCCGGCCGACCAGGTCATCTTTCCGAGCCAACTCTGCCTCTGTTCGCGCTGACACCGCTACCCCTGGCCTCGGCTCATCGAAGAGCGGCCGAGGGGTTCCTCTAACTAAGCAAGGGAAGCCTCGGACAACAAGGCTGGCCGAGCCGAGGGACTCCTACGCCTCCGGGATACGGATACCTCACTCGTCACCTTTACACGGGGCGACTCACGCTTGGTGAAGCGGTTCAGACAACCAACAGGCGAGTCTTAGTGCTCGAAAATGAGGAAAAAATACATACATGTTCAGGCCTCGACAGCCACAATGGACAAAAACACTAGCATTCAAAGTGCCATTACAAACGGAACTCCGGTTCCACCTCCGCAGGTACGAACAACCCCACTCGATGGGGGGGGCTGCGGAGCAACAGAAGACTGACGGGTGGCTCGCCGTCGCCCGCTCTGGCAGCAACAACGACTCTCGCTCCGGGTGGCCAAACTGCAGCAGCGAGGGCCTCAGGGTGGATGCTGCTGCAATCTTGCCCTCGCCCATGCCGACGCTCGAGGGGCGAGGACAAGTACAAAGAGCCGGAGGCCCGAAGTGCGGATGGTGGCGGTGATCCCGTCGGCAATGGGGACTTCTCGAGCCGCCTCCACCTTGGCACCGACGACAGGGGCCGTCAGCCCTCCGGTAGATCCCCACTCAGATCCTCCCGGACGAGTGGGGCACCGACCTCCGCGCGGAGGCGCTGTACCGGTGCAAAGGCAGGACCGCCCCAGAACACGAACGCCGCCCTAGCAGCGCGCGACATCTTGGGCGGTCCTCCCGTGCACACGGCGCGGCAGCCGCCTTCCGACAGGAGGGGGCACCGGGAGCCAAGCCGACGAGCCCGACGCGCTGAGGCTGACGACGCCCGCCGTCGACCAGCCCCGCGTTGTCGAAGTCCGACCCGCCCGCAGGGCCAGTGAGCGCCCTCTCCCTCGAACGCCGCAGGAGAGGCCGACCCACAGACCCGCGCGGGAGGTAGAGCTCCGGCTCAGCCCGGCCTCCACCCCAGCGAGGATGATGAACATCCTTGAAGCTGAGGGTGGGACCAAGATCGCAGCCCGGCTTGCTTCTCCCTACCCAGGGGCTGGTGGTCACCGTCTCGGGTGACCGCCGGCGGAGGGGTACAGCCGGGCTGGCTGATGAAAATCCTTGAAGCCGAACAATGGCTGAAAGGTACCAACTCCCGCGGAATTGCGTTCCCCCAACGACAAGGCGGAAAGACGGCGGGTATCCCCCATCCGGGGGCTTGGAAGGTGGAAAGACACGATGCATAAGGAAGCACGAAGACATGGTCGCCTTCTAAGGGGGTCACCCTCCTTTTAAAGGCGACTTCCTTACTTGCGTCCCCAGCCGTCGCGGGCTGAGTCTTCTCCAACACGCTCCAAGGCCCTCCTCCTACGGCGCGGGGGCTGGGTCCCACACGTCATGCAAGCCGGCTCAAAGCAGAAGAAGCCAAACCGCCGTGCGCGATGCGTACAACCGCCCAGCGGTTACAAGCGGCTCTCCACTTTTGCCCAGACCAGCGGGCGAAAGGGCGGGCAGCCAAGCAGGCGGCATGCAACCGCGCCAAGTGGGCGCACTTCTCCGACTCCCAACACGCCCAGCATGGAGGCCCAGGCCCACGCGTCATGCAACCAGCGCGCCGAATGCTTCGTGAATGCAACTGCACCGCCACTTGCGCCACCACCATGCCTCCTCGACTGCGGAACCAATACCGCGACTTGAGGCGACCCAGAGCACGACCAGGCAGCGCCTGCCTGGCGCGACGGTCAATGCGGCCAAAAATGGGCCGGCAGTAATGGCGGTGGCAGGCGGGCAGGAGCAGCGGTCACGTCGTCAGCCAAGCCTACGTCCCATCCAGGGGCGACGAGAGAACCCTCTCTCACGGCGTGAAGACAACGCGCCCGTGTTCCATTCCTCGAACGGCTCGCGCACGCGCAACGGTCGCCCCGCGAACCACTCGCCCCGTCGCATTAACTCCGCGGCGGGACAGGCGGCGCCTCTGGCAGGAGAAGCGAGCGACGCTTCGCCTTCGCCATAATGACCGCGTCAAAAAAGGTACACCGCGTCGTTCGATTTCGTATCCTTTTCCTTTTTCCTCTTTCTCTCTCTTGCAACAGGGACCGGGAAAGGGGGATACCCCGAAAAGGATCCTTCTCCGTGAAGGAACCAGGCTCCGAGCCTCCCTACTGATCAGAGGTTCGAAGGCTGGCCCCTCGGAAGGGTTCGGCAGCCGCCACAGATTGCGTGGGCTCTACACCCACTACTGGTCAGAGGTTCGAAGGCCGGCCCCTCGGAAGGGTTCAACGACCGCCTCAGGCTACTCGGGCTCCGTGCCCACTACTGATCAGGGGTTCAAAGGCGGGCCCCCGAAGGGTTCACAGCCGCCTCAGACACAGAGCGAGGGATGACCATGGGTACGTTCGATATATAACCAAGGCTCGGGCTGCGCTCCCGAGGTACCCTAGGACATTTCCGAGACCAGCGGGAACGATCTTGTAACGGAATCCCATCGGAGGGAGGCATCAAGCCCTTGGACCCCGTCGCCAGGGGACCGGGTCCGGCAGATCACCCGCAGGTACTTTTGGGCGCGCCTCTGGGCCTCTAGCCGACCCCTAACGAATGGGGCACGGACGTCCACTTGGATTACCCGCCTGCAGCTCACCGGAGACACCATGTTCGGCGCCCATCAAGGGCAACATGGCGCTTTCCCCCCCTCCTCCTTGCGGAAAGGCGACATAGGGGCGTATGTAAAAAAGTCGAGTCTGTCCCTGATCGCCATCTCGCCCTGTGCAGAGGCTCGGGGGCTGCTCTCGCAAACCCGGCTCCGGCCGAACCGTTGACAGCGTCAACATACTAGCCCGAGAACTTGGGACCCGACCGTACACCCGGGCTACGGCCAGCTCGCATGAGGGAACGACCAGACCAGCCGAAGCATTGCGCGAGGCATTAAGACCTCGGAGGAGTCAAACCACTCCTCCGAGGCCTCGGGGGCTACACCCGGCGGGTGCGCTCGCGCGCACCCACCGGAACAAAACGCAACCGAGAAAGGCTGGTCCCCTTGCAAAAAGTGCGACGAAAGCCTCCAAGCGAGTGCTAACACTCCCTTCGAGGCTCGGGGGCTACTGTCGGGGACCATAATTAGGGGTACCCTCAAGGCTCCTAATTCTCAGCTGGTAACCCCCATCAGCATAAAGCTGCAAAGGCCTGATGGGTACGATTAAGTCAGGGATCAGTCCATTCGAGGGACTCGATCATGCCTCGCCCGAGCGTAGCCTCGGACAAGGGCAGCCGACCCCGGAGGATCTCCGTCTCGCCCGAGGCCCCCCTCCAGCGGCGAACATATTTCCGGCTCGCCCGAGGCCCTGTCTTCGCCGAGAAGCAACCCTGACCAAATCGCCGCACCGACCGACCAAGTCGCAGGAGCATTTAATGCAAAGGTGGCCTGACACCTTTATCCTGACGCGCGCCCCCCAGCCGACAGAGCCGAAGTGACCGCCGTCACTTCGCCGCTCCACTGACCGGTCTGACAAAAAGACAGCGCCGCCTGTGCCGCTCCGACTGCGGTGCCACTTGACAGAGTGAGGCTGACAGGCAGTCAGGCCCGGCCGCAGGCACCATAGGAAGCTCCGCTCCGCCCGACCTAGGGCTCGGACTTGGGCTCAGCCCCAGAAGATGACGAACTCCGCTCCACCCGACCCAGAGCTTGGACTTGGGCTCAGCCCCAGAAGACGACGAACTCCGCTCCGCCCGACCCAGGGCTCGGACTCGAGCTCAGCCCCAGAAGACGACGAACTCCACTTCGCCCGACCCTAGGGCTCGGACTCCGCCCTGGCCTCAGCCGACGGTCTCCGCCTCGCCCGACCCAGGGGCTCGGACTCGACCTCGGCCACGGAAGACAGACTCGACCTCGGCTTCGGAGGAGCTTCCACATCGCCCAACCTAGGGCGTAGACCGGCCACGTCAACAGGAGGCGCCATCATCACCCTACCCCGAGCTGACTCGGGCCACGGGTAACAAGACCGGTGTCCCATCTGGCTCGCTCCACCAGATAGGCAATGATGGCGCCCCGCATACTCTGTGATGACGGCGGCTCTCAGCCCCCTTACGGAAGCAAGAGGACGTCAGCAAGGACTCAACAGCTCCGACAGCTGTCCCTCCGCCAGGATTCAGCGCTCCTCCGACGGCCACGACATCACACCAGTAGGGTGCCAAAATCTCTCCGGCTGCCACAATGGCATGTACTTAGGGCGCTAGCTCTCCCCTGCTAGACACATAGCACTCTGCTACACCCCCCATTGTACACCTGGATCCTCTCCTTACACCTATAAAAGGAAGGACCAGGGCCCTCTTAGAGAAGGTTGGCCGCGCGGGGACGAGGACGAGACAGGCGCTCGCGTGAGGCCACTCGCTCCCTCTCCCGCGTGGACGCTTGTAACCCCCTACTGCAAGCGCACCCGACCTGGGCGCGGGACAAACACGAAGGCCGCGGGATTTCCACCTCTCTCACGCCCATCTCCGGCCACCTCACTTCCCCCCTTCGCGCTCGGCCTCGCGTCGACCCATCTGGGCTGGGGCACGCAGTGACATTCACTCGTCGGCTTAGGGACCCCCCGGTCTTGGAACGCCGACACTGGCAGAGGTACATCTTTTCCGATGTTGAATCTATCATGGCCATGATGGATCCACCATCAAGTTTTATTTTCAAAAACATCCCTCCCACTTTGCAACATCATCTTTTGTGAAAACAAAACATTTTGTTTTTCTAAAGCAAAACTAAGCATAAAAAAACTTTTGTAAAACAGGGATTTGAGGAGAAGTAATCAAATCCAAGGAAGGAAATGCAGGAATTGGTTTAGCACACAACTCCTATCACCTAATGCATCAAGCAAGTGAGAAAGAATTTTAAAAGAACAAGGAGGTGGCAAATGCACCGAGGCTTGCCTCGTTTTACTGGTGAATCAGGCTCGGTCCCGCAGATATCAAAATAGAAACAGCTGCCTGCTTGATGTTCCTCAGGTGGTGGTGGTGTCCTTGCTTCTTATTCTACTTCCTCTTTGTTTTCTAGATATAGCCAAATATAATAATGAATGCTCATGTAATGCTCATGAAGATGCAAAAATAATAAAAGTTTGTTATCTAAAGTCTTGAGTACAACTTTCCTTCATGGATCTCCGAGAACTTAGGGTTTCCGGAGTCAATAGTGAAGTTCATAGGGCAAGGGCTAGGGTTTTGGGTTCTAAGTATCAAACATGGTCCAAATCATACCAAACTCTACCCAAGGCTTCTAAATATTATTTAGAGGTTACCCTAAAAATTTAGTGAATTTTGGATTTGTTATTCATTCTCTAAAAATCCAGAAGCATGGTGTTTAGCTATTTTAAATACTCTATAATTTCCTATTTGGACTAAAAATCATGAAACTATTTTTATTAAATACTATAGGAAATTAGAAACCCAGCAAAATTGGTTTGGTATTTTTAGAATTTTTCTATAATTTTCTAGAATTTCTTTAGCTCTGGCAGAAAAAGAAAAAGAAAAGTCATGAATAGTATTGGACCGAATCGGGCCCAAGTCAGCCCAACTACGGGCGAAAACGCAGCCGTGTGCGCCCGCCGTGCTGGTTTTGCAGAAACGCCCGTCTCGATCTGAATAACTGGAAAAAGGGTCACGACACTGTTTATATGAGTCGCTGACAGTTTACGAAAACCCCCCTGAGTTCTATTTCTTTACAGACTGACGTCCCCGACGGCGAGCGGCGCTGCCCAGAGTTCTGACGAGCTCTCACCGGCTGATTCATGCAATGACCGGCGCCCTACTTTGGCTGAGACCAAATTCAAGACCTAAGGACCGTTTCTCCTCACTCAATTTCACGAACGGCTACCTAATTTGCTCTGGCCACGGTGACAGCGGTTAAGGCGGACGGCCACTCGCGTTCCCGGCGATCTATGGTAGCTCAGCTCAATTGAACGGACCGAGAGGCATCCAGGGAACCTAAGGAAGCTAAAACAAGGGAGTAGGGGGTATGAGCATACCTGGATCGGGCTGACCATGGTGAGGTGCTTCTACGGTGGCGGAAACAGAGATTGGGGAGAATGGGAAATTGAAGAGTTCTAGGTGGTGATTCGAGGCAAGCATGGGTGCGTTGGCTTCATGATAACATGGCGCAACAGACCTAGCTATCAATTTATAGGATTGCTAAGCGGTGGCCGAGGATTTGGACGAAGACGCGCGGTGGTCGGAGGAATGGGAGGTTACTGGCGCAGTGGATTCGTGGAGAATATTGTGGCGGGCTCCCTTGCGATGATCGGATGGCTTAAGCGAGTCACGGCGATGCGGTAAATGTGCCCAGGCACGTGGCGCAAGGCCGTGAAGCGGCTGTCTCTGGCGAACACATCCGAAGCATCCATGACTAGCTCGGTACGGTGGTCGGAGTAGTTTAGTGGCCGGAGTTTATCCATGGCAATGATATTTACTCAACCCCAAGCGCTATCCAACCGATCCGAGCATGAATCACGGCAGCGAAAGCACGAATCCGCGTGCGGCTCATCGGCGGCGAGGGACAGAGCTGGCGACCTGATCGGGACACTGTAACATCGGAACTGTGATTCAGAGCTCCTGACAGATCAACTTTGAGTCCAATTTCCTCCCAATTTTCCATGGCAACACAACCAATGCTCTGCAGCAAAGTTGTAGCCCTACAAACCATCTTCATCTTTGTTATAGCATCCCTAGTCAAATTCCCACTGGATCATGATTGAATTCGAGCCCTAACTTCATGCCATTCCATTGTCAGTCTGAATTTCAGACTCCAAGCAGTCTGACAGTCCAAATTCAGACTCATTTATCTTCAGTTTTCATTCAGCACCAGTGGTTAGTTGCTTAAGTAAACTTGTTCTCCTATGATAGCTCTACAAACTTGATGTAGTGATCTAGGGAAAAACCCTTATGGTTTGGAAGTTACAAGGCCCCAAAGCTGAGCCAATTACACTGCAATTCAGACTTAGCCCATAGAGTTCAAGTGTGGCTCTTTTGCAAATAAGTCCAAACTTAGGGTTTAAGTTGCAAATCCACATTCTTGTGAACCATATGACTTAAGGTGCCTTACTTTCATGGTTTTTGCACTTTAGTCCAAAACTGTGCACATTTTGCAAATAACCCCCTAGAGTTTTAGTCCAGGGTTTTCCAGGGTTCTTTTTAGGGTTTTTGGTGCTTCTAGGGTTTGAATATCATGTATGTCTATTTATGGTGACATTTTATGACTACTTCAATTGAGTTTTGAAGTTTTCTCCTATTTAAGCTTTGTTTGCTCTATTAGGCCCAATCTAGGGTTAGGTACCCTACTCTAGGGTTTTATCTACAAAATGTCATATCAATACAACTTGTTTCAAATTTTTGGCCTAGTGAATGCACTCTAGGTGTGACAAACACATGATATGCCCATGCTTATGATGTTATGCTCAAGTTTTAGTAACAGTAACACCAGGGGTGTTACATCCTTCCCCCCATAAAAGAATCTCGTCCCGAGATTAAAAGTCTTAGGGCAAGTAATGGAAAAGGAAACACGGCACATCTTTATTTCCTTATTTTTGGTACAAGGCAGGGGTGGTTTGGGGGCTCACTCCTTTATTACCACAATTGTATACACTTTAGAAATTACATGAGGCTAAAAAGCCTGGGAAATTCTTTTCTAAAAAGTCCTGAGTTTCCCATGTAGCCTCATCTTCCGTGTGTTGGTTCCACTGTATCTTGTAAAACTTGAGAGTTTTATTTCGGGTAATTCTATCCTTTTGATCCAAGACTCGAATAGGGTGCTCTGAATATGTCAAGTCTGGTTCTAAGGCAACATCCGTTACCTCAATGGTTTGATCGGGAACTCGAAGACACTTCTTCAATTGAGATACGTGGAACACATTATGTACTGCAGACAAGGTTTCGGGTAACTGGAGTCGGTATGCCACTGGTCCATATCTTTCAAGGATAGGAAAAGGACCAATGTATCGAGGTGCAAGCTTCCCTTTTACCCCGAAACGTGATACACCCTTCATCGGTGAAACTTTTAGGTAGACATAATCTCCCACTATAAAGTACAAGGGTATCCGATGTTTGTCTGCATAACTCTTCTGTCGAGCTTGAGCTTTCTTCAAATTATGAATTATTCGTTGAACTTTCTCTTCTATCTCCTTTACCACATCAGGCTTGAAGAAATTTCTTTCACCAGGTTTAGACCAGTTTAACGGAGTATGACATCGTCGTCCATATAAGGCTTCGAAGGGTGCCATCTTAATACTCTCTTGATAGCTTTTATTATATGAGAACTCCGCTAATGGTAAACAATCATCCTATTTTTGTGGGAATTCCAAAGCACAAGCCCGTAACATGTCTTCAAGTACTTGATTTACCCTCTCAGTCTGCCCACTGGTTTGAGGATGATAGGCCGGACTATGGAGCAACTTAGTATCCAAAGCCTTGTGAAGTTCTTCCCAAAATTTGGACACGAATTGCGGTCCACGATCTGACACTATAGTCTTTGGAATACCATGCAAACTGAGAATACGGGCAATGTACAATTCTGCATATGTGGCAAATGTATACTTTACCCTGACTGGAAGGAAGTGGGCAATCTTTGTAAATCGATTAATGATAACCCAGATAGAATCATACCCTTTGGCGGTCCTGGGCAGTCCCACAATAAAGTCCATACTAATATCCTCCCATTTCCATGTAGGGACAGGTAGAGATTGTAATGGACCAGCAGCTTTCATGTGTATGGCCTTGACACGTCTACAAGTGTCACATCTTTCCACATAGCGTGCAATTTCAACCTTCATCTTTGTCCACCAATAATGTTGTTTCAGATCATGATACATCTTAGTGCTTCCAGGATGAATGGAATAGCGACTAAGATGTGCTTCATCCAAAATTTGCTAGCGGATCTCATCGTTCTTAGGCACAACTATGCGGTTGTTGAACCATACAACACCTTTATCATTTCTTCTCAAGCAATTGGCTTTACCAGCTTCTATTTTCTCATGAATGTGCTTTATTCCCTCATTATTTTTTTGCGCGTCAATTATTCTTTGCAGAATGACTGACTCAAGCTTCATGTGATTTGAAGTTCCATGCTGAATCATTCCCAGGTTCAACTTCTCCATTTCTTGGCATAACGCAATGTCAGAAGTCTTCATGGTAAGGCAATGACAGAAAGCCTTACGATTTAATGCATCTGCCACTACATTAGCTTTGCCTGGGTGATAGTGAATCTCTAACTCATAATCCTTGATCAGCTCAAGCCATCTCCTTTGTCTCATATTTAGTTCTGATTGGGTAAAGATGTACTTCAAACTTTTGTGGTCTGTATAAATGTGACACACATTCCCCAGCAGATAGTGATGCCATATTTTTAGGGTGTGAACCACCGCAGCTAACTTCAGGTTATGAGTTGGATAATGTTCCTCATGCCGGCGCAACTGCCTTGAAGCATAAGCTATCACTCGGCCCTCTTGCATTAGAACACAGCCGAGACCACTGCCTGATGCGTCACAATACACATCAAAGGGCTTTTCAATGTTCGGTTGAGCCAACACCGGAGCAGTGGTCAATAATACTTTTAGCTGCTCAAAGGCTTCATTACACTTTGAAGATCAATTAAATTTAATATCATTCTTCAATAAACTTGTGATTGGCTTCACAAGCTTGGAAAAATTTGGTATGAATCAGCGGTAATAACCAGTCAGTCCAAGGAAACTTCGGACTTGATGTACAGTGTTGGGGGTTTCCATTCCAAAATATCCTTGACTTTGCTGCGATTCACCGCAATCCCCTTGGCAGGTAATACATGTCCCAGAAATTGGATCTCCTCCAGCCAGAATGCGCACTTACTGAACTTAGCATATAATTGGTGTTCCCTTAAGCGCGTTAATACGATCCGCAAGTGCTGAGCATGCTCCTCTTCATTCTTGGAGTATATTAAGATATCATCAATGAATACCACCAAAAATTTGTCCAACTCGGGCATAAATACCAAGTTCATCAGATATGTGAAGTGGGCAGGAGCATTTGTTAGTCCGAAAGACATAACCAGATATTCAAATAACCCATACCGCGTGGTGAAAGCGGTCTTTGGTATATCTTTGGGTCGGATACGGATCTGATGATAACCCGACCTGTCACACCCGGGTTTTCGGGGTCCGAAGCCCGGGCGCGAACATAATCACCAGGTGTGCTGGGACCAAGTCTCACACATATGATGAATCATGGCACATGATCGAATGTCACATATTTACTACATAATAGGGGTTCTATACAAAATAAATAAATAATTACATTATAAGGAGACAACGGTCCAGCAACCCAAAGTTGACTAGGAGACGACGACCTAGACCTCTCACGAACACATCGCAACATCCTCCATGCGCATCATCCTACGGTACCTCTTCTTGACCTGTGGGGGGGTGTGAGACAGCAAGAGTGAGCTCACATACGTTCATAGCTCAACAAGTTGTGGGGAATAATGTGCATGAACTCGCCAAAGGTGGGAGCTCACATGAAGTGTAAGGCTTACCAAAGAGGATGGTTAAAGCTCAGCATTGCTTTTAAAGTTGGTCAAAATTTTATTAGCAGTTACTAAGTATAAGTAAATACCAACCCAATTAAGTAGTTGAACAAAAGTAGTAACAACATCACCTGCGATGCAATGCATATGACAAATTGAATTTAGTTCCATAAATTAATCATGTGAGGGTCCGAGCTGCTCATGACCGTGAGCACGGCTAGTATACCAGTTTTACACTCTGCAGAGGTTGCACATCTTTACCCACAAGTCATGTTACCCATCTGCCAAGGGATCGCGACTTCCCATACACCTCTACCGAGGAGGCGAGGCAGGGTAACACTACAAGGCCTTTACAAAGTTCCACTAGCTTCAGAAAACCCGCTACAGTTTATAGGAAGCTCCAATACAGGGACCCCTCGCATGACCGCCATCGCAGCAAAATCATCCCAAGGGCCTCCCTACACTGACCACTCCCCTACTGCCCTTGCCCCTTTAGGGTAAGGTAGTCTTCCACTAGCTTTCCTAATTAATCAGCCAAGGGCGTCCCATTAAACCCTTGTGGTAGCACTGTTTTCCCGGGTGGTCGCTCCATGTTCCAATTAACATAATGATCTTATCATGAACAATAATAATAAACAGATAATAAAAGTGTGATCATGAATAATGTATCTTCATACCCAAAACCACATAAAGCACTAGCAAGTACTACCCAAAAAGTTCAGTGGTAAACAAGGTATAAAGATAGACAAACTAGGGTAACCTATTGGGTCCCATCAAAATTAACCTATGCAGATCATTATGATTAATTAGAACATGAGTGGGTAAAAAGAAGTGATCAAGGGCACAACTTGCCTGGGACTTGAGATTTCAGGTACCAACTTGTTCTTCAGGTGACTCGTAACCTCGCTGCTAGTCGTAGCAATACAGACAAACATGGTATAGGCAAAATTAACATTACACCAAACATAAGAACAAACTGCATAAGAATATTCTACGCGTTACTACGAGATCTTGGGCTCAAGAATCACTATAATCGGAGTCATGATTGGAAAGGTATGGTTTACAGAAGACCCATGCAATTTAAGTAGTTAAAACTAGACCGTATGTTGATTTAATAGATCATGTGAGAAAATAATCTAAATAAATATTTAATTCAACTTTAAGTTAAATTATAATATATTTAGGGATCATATTTTAGCCAAACTATAATTATAAACAGATTAACTTTGATTTAGAGAGGTTAATCTACTAAACATAGGTTAATTAAATAACTAAATATAAGGTATAAGACATGGTATAACCAATGCTATTATTGCGTAATGAATATTTATACAAAGCTAACACAACTGGAATGGGTTTAATCGGAGTCACAATGGTTAAGATATGAATTTCAGAAGTTTTAGTTTAATTTTGATATGAATTTTATACTATAAATTCCAACTAGGGACCTTTTTGCAAATACGAAGGGTTGTTTTGTAAAAATCGAGGACCCAACAGTTATTTTCTATGAACTGGGTGGACAGCGGGTTAAATATTGTAAACCTGAAGGTCTCTTTTGTAAACCACGCACTATAAAGGAATTTGGATGGATCTCGGCTGTTGGATCACCAATCAACGGATCAGATTAGATCCAACCCTTCTGAACCGGTAGACACTGCTGACCGACCGATCCACGATCTACGGTTGGTAGTTGCCCATGCCTCAATCAATCGCATCCACCCATCCCGATCTCTACGGTCATTACTACCTCAACCAAATCGTTTCAGCCCCCCTTCGATCCCAGCCGTCAGCCCAACATCCAATGGCCAGAGCAGTTCTTCCTACCCTCGATCCGAACCAGGCGGTGGTGAGCGCCCAGCCACGATGGCGAGTTCACCGGAGTGGCAAGACGATGTTTCGGTGCATGAATCCCAAATCAACTAGATGCAACAAGATGCAGGTGCCACGACAGATTGATCTGGTGAACCCATACCATGAAGGATGGCGCTGAGGCCCCGGATCACGCGACATGGCGGCAACGCGACGGCTCCGTTGTCCCGATGAGAAATTCCACTACTCCGATCGGTCGACCGTGCCTGCGAACGCCACACCATCATCCACAAGCCCTAGCGGTCCCCCTAGGCCTCACCTAGAGGTCTTGGCGACGGCAGGGCACGAGTTCGGTCTCGGGCAACTTCCTTTTTCTTCCGCCAGCGAACGCTCACGAGCTACACCCTCACACTCTCACTCAATCCTTGGTGTATCTAGATAGCCGAGGGGAAGAGTCGCGTGGCCTCCCATTTATACCCTGATGTCCGAGGTCGTTCATCCATTCCCTGTTGCACCGATCCCGGCAGCGACGGGTGTTTTGCGGAGTTTGTTGAGTCGGTCGCGCGAATCGCGGATTGCGCAAACCTGTTGTAGGGCGCCGAGGGGGGAGGTACCAGCGCACAGGGGCGGCAGACGTAGCGCGTGAGCTCGGCGTGGTTTTCGAATCGAGTGGAACCTCTAGGGAGCTCCGGCGGCGTGATCCCATTTTCTGGACGCAGGCGCGACGCGATGGTAGTGGAGAAAGAAGAAGCTCCCGATGCCCCGGGCCCGCATGCAAGTGAGAAGCTTACGCGCCAGAGGGACTGGGCCGCGCGGAGTGGGAGTTGGGCCGAGGGAGTAGAGAGCTGGGCCAAGGGCGCCAGAATCGGCCCAGGTGGTCTTTTCCTCTTTTTCTTTTCTTCTGATTTCATCATTTTTTTTATCTTTTCTATTTCAAATTTCAATTATGAAGATTCAAATCCCTGTTCGATTTCTCTCTCAAATATAATTCTAATGTAAAGGTAAATCATATTTTCATTATTATTTATTTCTCTCCCTATTATTTAATTATGGAGGTAAAAGATGACTTTATTAGGATTTCTTTTCTCATTTTTGTTTTATTTCATTTATGGGTTGAGGTCAAATTTAAGTTATGATCCCTTGATTCAAATAAGATGCATTACAAAAATATCATCAGCATAAGGTGCACATTTCCTTATTTATTTATTTGTTATTTGCATAATTTAATGCCATTAGTTGAGTATGTAGAGAAAAAAATCAAGGGATCCCCAAAACACCCACTTATAAATTTACTTATTTATTTATTTTATTTTTTTTACCAATTTTGGGCTTTACTGACGTCAATCTTGGAGAATACCCGAGCTCCGGTAAGTTGATCAAACAGAATGTCAATCCGGGGAAGAGGGTACTTATTCTTGATAGTGACCTCATTAAGGGGTCTATAATCCACGCACATCCGTAGTGTTTGATCCTTCTTCTTGATGAAGATGGCTGGACAACCCCAAGGTGAAGAACTTGGTCGGATAAATCCTTTTTCAAGTAGATCTTGTAATTAGGTCTTGAGTTCTACCAGTTTATTTGGAGGCATTCGGTACGACCTTCTAGAAATGGGAGCCGTACCGGGCTTCAACTCAATCACAAACTCTACATCTCTTTCTGGAGGCAATCCAGGCAAATCTTCCGGGAAGACGTCTGGGAACTCACATACTACCGGAATATCTTGAATCTCCGATATGATGGCTTCATATACTCTGCCAGTTGGTTTAGCTGGAATGGCTACGGGGATGGACAAAAGAATCTCTTCTTGGCCATAACTCAACCTAATGGTTCTCAGATCAGTGTTGAGGATTGCTTTATGTTGGGCTAACCAATTCATGCCCAAAATTACATCTATGTCTTGGCCTTTTAGAACAATCATGTTTGTTGGAAAGTCCCGTTCAGCCAAAATTACGGGCACTTGGTAAGCCACTTCTTTAGTAAATATTTGTCCCCCAGGCGAATGAATAGTAAACCCTTCCCTTGATTCAGTATATGGAATGCAATGTTTTTCCACAAACTTCTTGCTTATGAAAGTATGCGAAGCACTAGAATCAAAGAGAATAACTGTAGGGTGATTGGCCACTAGGAACGTACCCATCATAACCGGTTCGCCTTCCGGTGTTGTGGCCACTTGAGTATAATAAATCCGTCCCATTTTCCTTGTATTTTTGCCCGCGGTATTGTTTGCCGCATTTCCCTTGGCTTGAGCGGTACTCCCAGAACTCTGCTAATTATTGGATCGATTTTGCTTCGGGTAGGGACAGTCCTTGATAAAATGTTCGGACTTTCCACAGTTAAAGCAGCCTGTTGATGAGCTTGGGAGAGCGGGGAAACGAGTGCCAGGAGCACCCGGTTGATTTGTAGCGGTGGGGGCAGCGATAGGACGGATAAAGTCCGGTTGCTTGAAAGGGTAGGAGGGTGGGCGCGATGAAGAGCGATTCTGATTAAAAGGCTGGATTACCAACCTTTGTCTTTTCTCAGACCCCTGATTGGGCCTGTCGCCTCCATTCCCCTTTGATTTTTCGGAGCCTGCATATTTGGCCTCAACTGCCAGCGCTGTGCTGACAGCCCTTCCATAAGAAAGATCAATGTGGGTGGCCATCTTTTGTTGCATTCGATCATTTAGGCCTCTCATGAAGCAATTCCTCTTCTTTAAATCCGTGTTGACTTAATCGATAGCGTATTGGGATAAGTGGTTAAATTTATTGAGATACTGAGTGACAGTATCCCCGCCTTGCTTGAGCTTCATAAACTCCTCCTGCTTCATATGGAGGACCCCTTTAGGTATATAGTGCTCTCGGAAAGCCAATTTGAACTCATCCCAAGTAATTTGATGGTCGGTCGGCTGAATGGCAACATAATTTCCCCACCACGTACTAGCAGGGCCTCGCAATTGTTGTGCAGCAAACAAGGGCTTTTGAGTCTCCGTACATCGAAGAAGCCCGAACTTCTATTCAATAACACGGATCCACTCATCCGCTTCCAGAGGATCTTATGCCTTGACAAACAACGGGGGACGTGTCTCTGAGAAATCCAGATACGATGTTTCATGGGGTCCTTGCGGGTACGCTCACCCGCCTTGTTGCTGCATTTGTTGCCCCGCCATTTCTCGTAGGAAACGGGTGTTGTCAGCTGTGGCATTAACCAAGGCAGCGATGGCCTCGGCTAATGTTGGAGGTACTGGGGGTGGATTCGGGGTTGCTTCCCTCCCTCGGGAGGTTCCTGCCCCATCCTGTGCGCAAGTCTTAGACGGCATCTGAGGTAAAGAACATTTGAAGAAATATGATATGCCAAAACAAACCATCCATTTCACATTACTAAAAAGGGTAATGTTACAGACTCGTATTTACCACAGGATTACATTACCTATTACACATTTCTACTACTTCTATACTAAACTACTCTTGCTTCTTGTCGCTTTTGGTAGCCTCGCTGTCAGGTGTAGGAGACCACTAGTCGACCAAATTCATTGAAGGAGGGGGCCTGAAAAGGTCTAGTTCCCCTCCAAGGGCTTCACCCACTACTCCAGATGGTCCGGCTCCCATCCCGACAGGATCCGCAGGGACGTTAGGGTGTAGTTGTGAGTACAATACATGAACCTCCTCATGTAATGTATTACAATAAACCTGCAAGTTATCCACGGCTGAGCTAAGCTCTTCCACGCAGGCACGAGCTCTAGCTTCCTTTGCCCAAGCTAGTGAATGAGAGTTCACAGCCCAGTCGAGCGCTAGATCCCGTTCCACTAGTTGATCTTGCAGGTGGCGGATGTCTGTTCTGAATTCGTTTATTCTTTCACCATCCGCGACCCATATATCGTTCCTGTGACGGAGTTCTGATCGAAGCTGGTCAACTTGTGCTTCCAGATCCCCGATTGAATAGTTACTACCACTACTACTGTCTTCATGTCTCGGGGCAAGTTGATGACGGGGTACGCCAAACGGCCCGGTAGACTTGCGCGCGGTCTTTCTCGTGCGCGGCGGCATATCTCCATGAGGGGAAAATCTTATTAGCATAGTTTTTAGCATGATGCATGTGTAATTACAGAATCAACCTTAGTTGATTCACACCTTCTATACATTGCACTCTTACTATCTGGTATTTAAAATAAACTCTTCAGAAAATAATTAGATAAGAAGGGAAGAATTTTTCTAGGTAAGTCTTTGAAAATTCTTTTTGAAAATGTCTCACACTACAGGAAAACACTTAATTCCAGTTGTGACAGAACCTCCCAAGTCATTAGGCCCACCTACAGTTATCCTTGTCCAACGGACCTTAGACAACCCTGCAAGTGCACCTGATCACTTGACAAGTTCGGTATCTGACTTCCTTACCTTCCCAAGAGCGTTTCACCCGTCACACAGACATTACAATTCATCGGAGATACGATAGTGCGGAAGCAGTTACAATAACTTACTTTTATTGAAAAGTAAGACAGAGTTATAAATTTACAGACCAGAACATAATATATGAGTGCTGAGTATTATTATTACAAACCATGGGAGGCAAAAACTCCTCCCCAAATAAACAGTCAAAAGTTTTTAACGGAGGGTCCTCCCTCCTGCAGCTTTAGTCCTGGTTCTCTTCTTTGGGTACCACCTTTGAATAGAAGCAACAAAAGTTTGTTGCTTCATCACCTAAAACAACATGGGACAAAGCCCTGAGTACGAAGTGTACTTTCACAAGACTTACCCGACAAAGTAAAAGACTCTCAAAGATATGCTGGCTTTAAGGGAGTCAAGGTAAGGCTTATCAATAATCAATGACTCTGTTTGCAAAAATGCTTACTAAAAGTGGATCCTTAAAAATCCAGTTTTATTTGTCAAGTTAGGTAAAATTACCTACGACTAGAGTTCTTTCTACCCTAGTTCAATCACTTGACCTGCACTAGCCAATTTCTTAACAACCCTTCATCTTTACTGGATTTCTACGTATAGGGCAGTGACCAAGTCTTCATGTCCGCGAAGTTACGGCGATCCGAATCGATTATACTCAGCTGAGGATCTTGATGAGGACATCACTTCTATATATACAATGAATGGACCGATAACACGATCTCGTGCACGACAGCTAAATCTCCAGGTACGTTCTACCCTAGTCAATTGTGTTTCAGAGCTTACGCTTACGGCCATGGATGTTTTGATGATTAGGTACCTTGGAGAGGACCAACAAGGACTTGGGAAAGGCCAAGGTGTTGAGGAGGAGCAGCAAGGGCGTCCACAACAGGAAGGAGATCAAGTCCGAGTCGGCTGCGACTCTATCTCGGGTTTCAGGACCAGTCTGCACTAAAATGGACGCCCAAGATGCATCCGGACTCCGATTGCGACGGACTGGATATGGTTGGAAAGATAACGAGATTATCTAACCAACCCAACTGGTTCTACCCTAAAATTCATCTGGAGTCAACGGGAATCGTCGAAACAAGTCAACGTTCAGATTCTGTTTTGGTGCTGCGACACCGTCTGTTGAGCCGTTGGGCCGTGTATCGCGTCGGAGCCCATTAGGGGCGAGTCCAGGGCTACGCACGCCCTAATACTATAATTCAGCAGTCGCCGCCACATTTAGGTTTGGGTTTTGCTTAGATCAATTCTGTCATCGAAAAGTGTCGCCGTCATCGGCTTGTGAGACCCCCCTCCCGTAATCAATACAAGTTTGGTTGCGTTTCTTTCCTGTTCTTGCTTGTGTTCTTGATTGCGCTTGCAGGGATAAGCCTTCGTGGCGAGGTCATTCGTGTGTCACGGGTGATAACCAACGGAGCCGTGGTGTAGTGATTGCGAGGAACCGTTCGCTCGGAGCCTTGGATCATCAACGTCGAGATCTCCACTCAATCAAATTATCGTATCTCACGGAAGATCGGGCCGCGTCTACTATCAATTGGTATCAGATTTCTAGGTTGCCCGTGAGGTATAATTCTACCTTTAGATTAGTTTTGTTTCTGTCCCATAGTCCACAAAAAGCCAAAAAAAATTACGATCAGTTTATTCCGACCTAAAACCATCGCCTTAGCCTTTGCACAATTCAGTTTTAGAGTCCGCAGTTCTGAGTTCGTGTTCTAGTTGAGTTTGGTTGCTGGATTAGATTTGTTTTGGTTCAGTTTGATTGTATCCATCCACTTCCATCCTACAAAACCGACCCTATCTACAAAACAGATCCTATCTCTACAACCGACCCTATCCACAAAACAGATCCTATCTCTACAACCGATCCTATCCACAAAATATATCCTATCTCTACAACCGACCCTATCCACAAAACAGATCCTATCTCTAAAACTGACCATATCCACAAAACAGATCCTATATCTAAACCGACCATATCCAGAAAATAAATCCTATCTCTAAAACTGACCCTGTGCTCCATAACCGCCGCTTCGGTTCCTACCGATTTGTGCCTTTGAAAACCATAACTTGAGGTACCTTCCATAAAACGGGCATAACTTTTCGCTCGGTGCTCCGTTTGAGCTCAAATTTTTACATCAGATTCTTGACTCCATTCTGGGGTGACCCAAACTCGCCTACGGCCTGTTTGGTTCGGTCAAAAAATTTAAAAAAAATCGGGAAGATAATTAAAAAAATTGTTTAAGTGTTTTCAGGAATTTCAGAGATCCTTTGTGAATTTCTCTAGGCCACAATACAACTCTGTTTCAAGTGAAATTTTGTGTGATACCATCCTTTGTGTTTTTGGATCAGTGGTAAAAAATTCAGAATATTTCGAGCTCTTTTGATGGTACTCCTTTTGAAACGCGCCTTTGATTTCTACTAGTGCTGAAAAATCTGCCCTATTTACAGAACTGCCATTCCCACTAGATACTTGTACCTCCTTTCTTGTGCTTTGGTCCAACTGTTCTATTACATTTTTAGGCCAGCAACTAGGACGAGTACTTGGAACACTTATTCAGCATTGCTATCTGTTACTGACTTGTGTGCCACATATATATATTTAGTTAGCCTTCCCATAGCTCCAATTTTCTCTCGAGCAGAACAGGTACTCTTTTGCAATCACACCCACGCTCGTTGGACAGTCACACCGGTCACCGTTTGCCACCTGCAGTGCTGGTAAGAACGTTGTAAGAGCAGGGTAAGACGCTTCATAATTTGTATTCCACCACCTCCACCACCACCCTGAGAGATAGTTGTAGGGTTCACATTGTTTGTTGCCTTTTTGTCTCTGTTTTGTGCTAACAATGACAGGACCAAAGAATCAAATGGACAAGGACAAGGGGCCTAAACTTAACAACGATGACTGTGTCTCTCAAATGGAATTGAAGGAGATGATGCGCGCGATGACTGAAGCTTTTAAAAAATACCAGGACTCTGCCTCGACATCCTATGAGCAGCTTGATCGACGAGTTGCTGAACTTGTTACATGCATGGACGTACTGGAGGCTCGTCCCCCACCACCAACTCCAGCCCCAGCTCACTCTCCTGTGGACGACGACGACGATGACGACGATATTTATGCACCGCTGCGACAACGCCTCGCACGTAATCGACAAGGTATAGGAGGTAATGGTAGATGTCGTCATCATAATCCTGAACCAGACCATGATCCATTTGCTAAGATTAAGTTTTCTATTCCACCGTTCATGGGTTCTTATGATGCTGAAGCTTACTTAGACTGGGAGATGACGGTAGAACAAAAATTTAATTCCCATCTTGTTCCTGAGCAGCATAGGGTTAGACAAGCGGGCCACTAGTGAATTTAGAGATTTTGCTATCATTTGGTGGAATGAACTTGTTAACACACGTGCTGCACCACAAACATGGAATGCGTTAAAAGAGGAGATGCGAGCTCGCTTTGTTCCCCCTTCTTATAGACGTGATCTTCGAAAAAAATTGCAACGCTTAGATCAGGGAGACATGTCGGTACAGGAATACTACCAAGAACTTCAGAAAGGTATGCTACGATGTGGGGTAGTTGAGGACCCGGAGGATCAAATGGTTAGGTTTTATGGGGGATTGAGGCAGGAGATTCAGGATATTGTTGATTATAAAGAATATCATTCTATACAACGCTTGTTCCATCTTTCTATGTTGGCAGAAAAAGAATTGTAGGGTCGTCAACAACGGAGGAGCAACACTTTCACTCTACGCCAGCCACCGGCGCCAGCCAAGGCGTCATCATCTTCGGGCGTACGGACGTCCACATCTTCCACTGTACCTTCGGGTGTTGCAGCAAAACCTGCTACAACCACCTCTTCCACAGGCCGCTCCTCCGACATCAAGTGCCACCGCTGCCAGGGACTTGGTCATATTCAGCGAGATTGCCCCAGCAAACGGGCATACATTGCTACTGGTGATGGTGGGTATGTTAGTGCTTCTGATGTTGAAGATGAAGATACTGTTGGAGCTAACATTGCAGATACTTATGATGGTGATGAAGAGGTTCTTGGTACAACAGCGACCGAGACCTATAAGGCCTTGATTGTGCAACGAGCTTTGAGTACCACGGCTAGTGACGACGACAACAGACAGCGCCACAACCTTTTCAACATGTTCCTCATCGTCAAGGACTGCCGTGTACATACCATCATTGGCGGTGGT
Organism: Zea mays; assembly: GCF_902167145.1. Lineage (NCBI taxonomy): Eukaryota > Viridiplantae > Streptophyta > Magnoliopsida > Poales > Poaceae > Zea > Zea mays. The sequence goes on from NC_050096.1 coordinate 173,059,463, forward strand.
AGCTGCAACAACTTGGTGAACGTTGAGGTGGTCAAGAAGCTTGGCTTGACCACACGAGAGCATCCCCACCCTTATCACATTCAATGGTTTAACAACAGCGGTAAGTTCAAGGTAACAAAAACAGCAAGGGTGCATTTTTCTATTGGCTCTTACCATGACTTTGCTGATTTCGATGTGGTGACTATGGATGCTTGCTCTCTTTTACTGGGACGTCCTTGGGAGTTTGATACTGATGCTATTCACCATGGTAGATCTAATAAATATACTTTTATGCATAAGGGAAAGAAAATTGTGTTGCTTCCTATGACTCCCACTGAGATTGTCCACTTTGAACATGAGAAAAAGACTAATGCTAAGCAAAAAGGCGTTTTGAACTCTGAAAATCAGCAACCTATTAAGTTAAAAACTCCTACTTTGCTAGCCACTAAATCTGATTTTGATGAGTTACATGCCTCTCTTGGACTTTGCTATGCCTTAGTGTGCAAAAATGCTTTCTATTCCATTGATGATACATCTATTGTCTTGCCACCTGCTATTGCTAACCTTTTGCAAGAGTATATGGATGTGTTTCCCTCCGAGATACCCCCTGGATTGCCACCTGTGCGAGGCATTGAGCACAAGATTGATTTAATTCCAGGGGCGAGCTTGCCCAACCGTGCTGCCTACAGGACCAACCCCGAGGAGACTAAGGAGATTCAGCGCCAGGTCCAAGACCTTCTGGACCGCGGGTACATTCGTGAGAGCCTTAGTCCTTGTTCTATTCCTGTTCTTTTGGTTCCTAAGAAAGATGGCACTTGGCGCATGTGTGTTGATTGTAGAGCCATTAATAACATCACAATTCGGTACAGATATCCTATTCCTAGATTGGATGACATGCTTGATGAATTAAGTGGTTCTATTGTTTTCTCTAAAATTGACTTGCGTAGTGGATACCACCAGATTCGTATGTCTTTAGGTGATGAATGGAAAACTGCATTTAAAACTAAGTTCGGTCTTTATGAGTGGTTAGTCATGCCTTTTGGGTTAACTAATGCGCCTAGCACTTTCATGAGATTGATGAATGAGGTTTTACGTGCTTTCATCGGTAAATTTGTGGTGGTATATTTTGATGATATTCTTATCTATAGTAAGTCTCATGATGATCATATTGAACATTTACGTGTTGTTTTTGATGTTTTGCGTGATGCACGTTTATTTGGTAACCTTGAGAAGTGCACCTTCAGCACCGATCGTGTGTCTTTTCTTGGATATGTTGTGACATCGCAGGGCATTGAGATGGATGAGGCAAAAATTGTTGCCATCACGAGCTGGCCACTTCCAACCACGGTCACGCAGGTTCGAAGTTTTCTTGGTCTTGCAGGATTCTACAGGCGATTTGTGCGGGATTTCAGCACCATTGCAGCACCTCTCCACGAGTTGACAAAGAATGGAGTGTCGTTTCGTTGGGGACCATCACAACAGCAAGCCTTTGATGCCCTCAAGTCGAAGCTCACACAAGCACCACTGCTGCAACTTCCTGATTTTGACAAGACATTCGAGCTCGAGTGTGATGCGAGCGGCATTGGGATTGGAGGAGTGCTCATTCAAGGAGGTAAACCTGTTGCTTTCTTTAGTGAAAAATTGAATGGTCCAACTCTGAATTATTCTACATATGACAAAGAATTATATGCTTTAGTACGAGTTTTACAAACTTGGCAACATTATCTATGGTCTAAAGAATTTGTCATACATTCGGATCATGAATCTTTGAAGTATCTTAAGGGACAATCTAATCTAAACAAATGACATGCTAAATGGATTGAATTCATAGAATCATTTCCTTACATTATTAAGCATAAAAAAGGAAAGGATAATGTAATTGCTGATGCTTTATCTAGACGTTATACTATGCTGTCCCAACTTAATCATAAAATATTTGGTTTGGAGACTATAAAGGAATTATATGCTGCTGATTTGGACTTCAAAGATGCTTTTGAAAATTGCAGAGAGGGAAGAACGTGGCAAAAATTTATGCTGCGTGAAGGCCTTCTCTACCGTGCTAACAAGTTGTGTGTTCCAGCTAGCTCTGTTCGTCTTCTACTCTTGCAGGAAGCACATGGAGGTGGCTTGATGGGACATTTTGGTGTTAAGAAGACCGAGGATGTGTTGTTTACTCATTTCTATTGGCCTCGGATGCGGCGTGATGTTGAGCGCTACGTCTCTCGTTGCACCACGTGCAACAAAGCTAAGTCCCGACTTAACCCCCATGGTCTTTATTTGCCTCTTCCTGTTCCTCGTGCACCTTGGGAGGATATTTCTATGGATTTTGTTTTGGGATTGCATAGAACAAAGAGGGGGAGTGATAGTGTTTTTGTCATTGTCGATCGTTTTTCAAAGATGGCACATTTTATACCCTGTCACAAAACTAATAATGCTTCACATATTGCTGATTTGTTCTTCACTGAGATTGTGCGTTTGCATGGTGTGCCAAATACTATTGTTTCTGATAGGGATGCTAAATTTTTAAGTCATTTTTGGAGAACTTTGTGGTTTAAATTGGGAACAAAGTTGTTGTTTTCTACTACTTGTCATCCCCAAACTGACGGGCAAACAGAGGTTGTTAATCGCACTTTATCTACCATGTTGCGGGCTATTTTGAAGGATAATTTGAGGTTGTGGGAGGAATGTTTGCCACATATTGAGTTTGCTTATAATAGATCGATTCATTCCACAACCAAGCTTAGTCCATTTATGGTAGTATATGGTTTTAATCCTCGTGCCCCAATTGATTTGCTACCTTTACCACCTTCTGAAATAGTGAACTTGGATGCTACACAACGTTCTGAATTTATTCTTAAGTTACATGAAACAACTAAGTTGCAAATTGAAAAGATGAATGAAAAGTATCGTATTGCTGCTAATAAAGGTAGGAAGGAAATGAAATTGGAACCTGGTGACTTGGTGTGGGTTCATTTGAGAAAGGATAGGTTTCCTGATTTGAGAAAGTCTAAACTTATGCCACGAGCTGCAGGTCCTTATAAAGTTCTTGCAAAAATTAATGATAATGCATATACACTTGAGTTGCCGCCAGATTTTGGGGTTAGTTCCACCTTTAACATTTCAGATTTGAAGCCATATATGGGTGACGAAGATGAGGCCGAGTCGAGGACGACTCCAATTCAAGAGGAGGAGGATGATGAGGACATCACTTCTATATATACAATGAATGGACCGATAACACGATCTCGTGCACGACAGCTAAATCTCCAGGTACGTTCTACCCTAGTCAATTGTGTTTCAGAGCTTACGCTTGGGGCCATGGATGTTTTGATGATTAGGTACCTTGGAGAGGACCAGCAAGGACTTGGGAAAGGTCAAGGTGTTGAGGAGGAGCAGCAAGGGCGTCCACAATAGGAAGGAGATCAAGTCCGAGTCGGCTGCGACTCTATCTCGGGTTTCAGGACCAGTCTGCACTAAAATGGACGCCCAAGATGCATCCGGACTTCGATTGCGACGGACTGGATATGGTTGGAAAGATAACGAGATTATCTAACCAACCCAACTGGTTCCACCCTAAAATTCATCCGGAGTCAACAGGAATCGTCGAAACAAGTCAGCGTTCAGATTCTGTTTTGGTGCTGCGACACCGTCTGTTGGGCCGTTGGGCCGTGTATCGCGTCGGAGCCCATTAGGAGCGAGTCCAGGGCTACGCACGCCCTAATACTCTATTTATTCAGCAGCCGCCGCCACATTTAGGTTTGGGTTTTGCTTAGATCAATTCTGTCATCGAACAGTGTCGCCGTCATCGGCTTGTGAGACCCCCCTCCCGTAATCAATCCAAGTTTGGTTGCGTTTCTTTCCTGTTCTTGCTTGTGTTCTTGATTGCGCTTGCAGGGATAAGCCTTCGTGGCGAGGTCATTCGTGTGTCACGGGTGATAACCAACGGAGCCGTGGTGTAGTGATTGCGAGGAACCGTTCGCTCGGAGCCTTGGATCATCAACGTCGAGATCTCCACTCAATCAAATTATCGTATCTCACGGAAGATCGGACCGCGTCTACTATCAGATCTCCAATCACATGAAATATGTAGCACTTAACCCTTGCATATGTCAACTCGCCACCGGGGTTCTTAAGACCAGATCAGGTTCACGCCAACCGAGAGCACAGATACACCACCATCCAGCCTCTTGCCATGGAGGGTACACGCTACTCTCGCCATCTCTCCACTCCCATTGCGTGTTATCTTATTCTGGTATTAGTCTGCCCGAGGCAAAGCTTACCCATGATGAGGCATGTGACCAGTTAAAGGGTCCTCGGTCAGCAAGCCTACATCGAGATGGTCCTTAATCGACAAAGATGGAGACACTACACCGAGACTCTCTTCTCATGCAAGTCACCCGCCCGGTCTCAGCTTAATCATTGCAAACCCAAACTTTGGTACCTGACAGAGGTACATCTTTTCCGATGTTGAATCCATCATGGCCATGATGGATCCACCATCAAGTTTTATTTTCAAAAACATCCCTCCCACTTTGCAGCATCATCTTTTGTGAAAACAAAACATTTTGTTTTTCTAAAGCCAAACTAAGCATAAGAAAAACCTTTTGTAAAACAGGGATTTGAGGAGAAGTAATCAAATCCAAGGAAGGAAATGTCGGAATTGATTTAGCACACAACTCCTATCACCTAATGCATCAAGCAAGTGAGAAAGAATTTTAAAAGGAACAAGGATGTGGCAAATGCAATGGGGCTTGCCTTGTTTTACTGGTGAATCAGGCTCGGTCCCGTAGATTTCAAAATAGAAACAGCTGCCTGCCTGATGTTCCTCAGGTGGTGGTGGTGTCCTTGCTTCTTCTTCTACTTCCTCTTTGTTTTCTAGATATAGCCAAATATAATAATGAATGCTCATGTAATGCTCATGAAGAAGCAAAAATAATAAAAGTTTGTTATCTTAAGTCTTGAGTACAACTTTCCTTCACAGATCTCCGAGAACTTAAGGTTTCCGGAGTCAATAGTGAAGTTCATAGGGCACGGGCTAGGGTTTTGGGTTCTAAGTATCAAACATGGTCCAAATCATACCAAACTCTACCCAAGGCTTCTAAATATTATTTAGAGATTACCCTAAAAATTTAGTGAATTTTTGATTTGTTATTCATTCTCTAAAAATCCAGAAGCATGGTGTTTAGCTGTTTTAAATACTCTATAATTTCCTATTTGGACTAAAAATCATGAAACTATTTTTATTAAATACTATAGGAAATTAGAAACCCAGCAAAATTGGTTTGGTATTTTTAGGATTTTTCTACAATTTTCTAGAATTTCTTTAGCTCTGGCAGAAAAAGAAAAAGAAAAGTCATGAATAGTATTGGATCGAATCGGGCCCAGATCGGCCCAACTATGGGCGAAAACGCGGCCGTGCGCGCCCGCCGTGCTGGTTTTGCAGAAACGCCTGTCTCGATCTGAATAACTGGAAAAGGGTCACGACACTGTTTATATGAGTCGCTGACAGTTTACGAAACCCCCCTGAGTTCTATTTCTTTACGGAGTGACGTCCCCGACGGCGAGCGACGCTGCCCAGAGTTCCGACGAGCTCTCACTGGCTGATTCACGCAATGACCGGTGCCCTACTTTGGCCGAGACCAAATTCAAGACCTAAGGACCGTTTCCCCTCACTAAATTTCATGAATGGCTACATAATTTGCTCTGGCCACGGTGACAGCGGTTAAGGCGGACAGCCACTCGTGTTCCCGGCGATCTATGGTAGCTCAGCTCAATTGAACGGACTGAGAGGCATCCAGGGAACCTAGTGAAGCTAAAATAAGGGAGCAGGGGGTATGAGCATACCTGGAACGGGCTGACCACGGTGAGGTGCTTCTACGGTGGCGGAAACAGAGATTGGGGAGAATGGGAAATTGAAGAGTTCTAGAGGGTGATTCGAGGCAAGCATGGGTGCGTTGGCTTTGTGATAACATGGTGCAACAGACCTAGCTATCAATTTATAGGATTGCAAAGCGGTGGCCGGGGATTTGGACGAAGACGCATGGCGGTCGGAGGAATGGGAGGATACTGGCGCAGTGGATTTGTGGAGAATACCGTGGCGGGCTCCCCGGTGATGATCGGATGGCTTAAGCGAGTCACAGCGATGCGGTAAATGTGCCCAGGCACGTGGCGCAAGGCCGTGAGGTGGTTGTCTCCGGCGAACACATCCGAAGCATCTGTGACTAGCTTGGTACGGTGGTCGGAGTAGTTTAGTGGCCGGAGTATATCCACGACGATGATATTTACTCAACCCCAAGCGCTATACAACCGATCCAAGCACGAATCACGGCGGCGAAAGCACGAATCCACGCGTGGCTCGTCGGCGGCGAGGGACAGAGCTGGCGACCTGATCGGGACACTGTACCATCGGAACTGCGATTCAGAGCTCCTCACAGATCAACTTTGAGTCCAATTTCCTCCCAATTTTCCATGGTAACACAACCAATGCTCTGCAGCAAAGTTGTAGCCCTACAAACCATCTTCATCTTTGTTATAGCATCCCTAGTAAAATTCCCACTGGATCATGATTTAATTCGAGCCCTAACTTCATGCCATTCCACTGTCAGTCTGAATTTCAGACTCCAAGCAGTCTGACAATCCAACTTCAGACTCATTTATCTTCAGTTTTCATTCAGCACCAGTGGTTAGTTGCTTAAGTAAACTTGTTCTCCTATGATAGCTCTACAAACTTGATGTGGTGATCTAGGGCAAAACCCTTATGGTTTGGAAGTTACAAGGCCCCAAAGTTGAGCCAATTACACTGCAATTCAGACTTAGCCCATAGAGTTCAAGTGTGGCTCTTTTGCAAATAAGTCCAAACTTAGGGTTTAAGTTGCAAATCCACATTCTTGTGAACCATATGACTTAAGGTGCCTTACTTTCATGGTTTTTGCACTTTAGTCCAAAAGTGTGCACATTTTGCAAATAACCCCCTAGGGTTTTAGTCTAGGGTTTTCCAGGGTTATTTTTAGGGTTTTTGGTGCTTCTAGGGTTTGAATATCATGTATGTCTATTTATGGTGACATTTTATGACTACTTCAATTGAGTTTTGAAGTTTTCTCCTATTTAAGCTTTGTTTGCTCTATTAGGCCCAATCTAGGGTTAGGTACCCTACTCTAGGGTTTTATCTACAAAATGTCATATCAATACAACTTGTTTCAAATTTTTGGCCTAGTGAATGCACTCTAGGTGTGACAAACACATGATATGCCCATGCTTATGATGTTATGCTCAAGTTTTAGTAACAGTAACACCAGAGGTGTTACAATAAATTCCTCAACCAAGTCACGCCCGCTACTTAGGCGGGCAGCATGTCGAAGGGCCCCTTCGTCTTCGTCTTCCTCCGCCACCTCGAATCGAGGAAACGCCACATAGCAGTGTGAGCGCATAATGGCCGGAGGTAGGCTCGGTAGGCCTTCGACGTTACCGGGAGCCACATAGAACCAAAAATCCCACCAGTTACCCCATTTGTTCCTAGCGCAGGGGACTATCTCCACAACCTCAGTCGAAGTCTTCCCAGTCCTCGGTGTGAAGGTGCACGATCCAATGCAGGCAATAATTTTTGGTGAAGACCTCCACAGACGGCTGCCCGCCGTAGGAAGTAACTGCCCAGACATACTTTGCTAGTGCCACCACGGCGTTCGGCGTCAACTGGTGGACTTGCACTTCAAACCTTTGCAACACCTCCACCACGAATCGATGTGTCAGGAGGCGAAGACCGGCAACAAAAAAAGCCTCAAAAACTATCAACTCGCCTTCAGGCTCGGGGACCTCCTCTGCACCCGGGGCCTGCACGACATCGTTACCAAAGTAACCAAGCCGTTGCATCTCCAGCACACGGATCGAGGAAATCCTCAAGGTACCAAACTCCATGGTATGGCCAGGCTGCAACTCCATCACCGCCAAATCACTCAAGGTCTCCTCGGACGACGGCGCGGCCAGCGATGCATTCGCAGCAGACGAAGAAGAAGACATTGCAACGTACTGTCGGCGGTGGCGCGCGGTCTGATTGATACGGGCTAGATTTCCGAAGCAGAATGAGCAAGGAGGGCAGGTGAGCAGTTGGAAAAAGCTAGGGTTTCTACCGCGCGAGTGTAAGCAGGAAACAGCCTCGGCCGAGGTCGGCTTTTTATAGGCGCGACGCGACGCCTTGGGGAACCCACAATCCAACAGTAACACGTCCATCAATGGTCACATTTCAAAAACCCCCGTGGGACTACTTTGAGCAAGGGCAACGTCTTCACCATCCCACGGTGGTCTTCGGCACCAGCTGACTTAGTCGAACTGGTCCCTCGGAGGGCAAATGTTGGGACGAAGGCGAACACACCACCCTTCGCTCGTCGACTCCGTCCTCGCCTTGCACAGGCAAAGGCTGGATCCATAGAGCCCGCCGGATAGGCCAAGGGCGCTAACCGGATGGAGGCCTGTTCGACCCCCTTTGCTCACATGAGACAAGACGAAGACCCCGCTGAAGTCTACGGGACCTCCCACTTCCTCACCACGGAGAGAGGCCCATGTACGGTTCGGCCCACAGAGTTGGGTCCCACGTGGACATGCGTGATTTGGACCGTGTCTGTAATAAAGTTTACCGTAATGACTGTCTGTAACCTCCCCTCGTGGGAATATTCTGGGGATAAACCAGGTACTCGAGGGTCTAAATGTCTTTGACAGGGACAAGCGTCCCCTCGAGTACCTATAAATACCCTCGTATTGTGCCCAGGCACAAGGGGATTAACGTGGCTTTTGACATCCCGTGTTTGCATCACAAGCTCTCTTCCCATTCCCCCGTTGGACCAACCTGTCTGAAAGGGTAGGTTCCAACAAGCGGGTATTCACCATCTAGTAGGATAGAAAGTGAATCCTTTTAGATAAGTGAAGAATAAAAAAAGATTTTTTATGGGGACTAGCTTTTGAACGGAAGTTAAGAATTATTCAATAATTGTAATATTCTTATGGTCATGATTCCATAAGATCATTGCACTCAATCAAAAATCCAAATCAAACATTATGTAAACATCACCATCACATAGTTATTATTATAATAATATTACCATAAAATTTCATTGTCTACATGAGATCAAACTTATTACAATATTACTAATAATAATCCAAGAGCAGCCTAGAAATAGATCATGGGGCTCCACAGCGAGTTCTCTTGCGAGGCAGGGACATAGCTATGACAGGAACTTCAGCTTCTAGTGGATTTCTTCCCTCAAACTGAGCCTCCATTGTTGCAATCCTCGCATGTGCATCTTCAAGCTCCTCATGTATCCTTGAAAGATCCAAGGTAGCGTTGTCCAGGTCATAGTTAAGACCTACCACCACACCTACAAGGGTGTTGAGGCGATCTTTTGCCGCTCTTTCTGGAACCACACTCGCCTGGCTCTCACCATGAGGACGTAGAGGAAGGTGCCTGTACATCGTGTCGTGCAGCTGTAGATGCTAAGTATGGCTGAGTAACCACAAAGTTCTTCAAGAAGCATTGCTGATCGAAACAGCATAGGTGGACAGTGACATCAAACAATCATGAGCTGAGAGAGTCCTAAACCCTCTATCTCCTTCATCCATCACTATGATATGTAGATAGGTGATATAATGGCAAGCCTAAGGTGGCTTAGAAACCCACCATGTGTTGTTGGAGCGAAGGTCGTCCGCCCCCTTGATCAGTTTTCTTTAACATGAATTGAACAGGTTGTCCTAGACACAGGAGGCGAAGGACACTCCAACCCTTACTAAAGCCAAGGTCTCGGTCGGAGAACGATTGAAGGCTTGGAGGCAAAGGAATCTACTATTTAAAGCAAGGGCTTCTCAAGGCTTCTGTAACGCCCCGAATCTGAGAGTTGAATTTTTCTTTCTCTAGCACTCCCAAAATTTGGGCGTTATCTTTCCTCTTTCTTTTTCTTCTCGCGATGCCTTGTTCTTCTCCAAAGTTATAGCGAGAATTAGCTCGATATCTTGTGTAAGCAAAACCTAGAATTTTTTTCTTGGGTTGCTACATCATGCCGGATCATGTATCTTTTTGTTTGTGGTTGAGTGAATTGGTGAATTATGCACCTAGGAAATAGGGAATAGAAAATAGAAATAACCCCCTCTCTCTTGGGCTAGCTTCCTGGCGCAGCCCAGCCAGCCAGCCGGCTCCCCTCGCCCCCCCCCCCCGCGGCGCACTCGCCCGACGGCCCGACCGGCTCCCCCGCTCTCCTTGCGCGCGGCGTGCGCGGGTGGTCAAGCCGCCGCCACCCCCCTGTGGGACCCACCCGCCAGTCGCCCCCCAAAACCGCCCTCTCTCTCTCTCCCTCCTATAACCCCCCGACGTATGTTCTCCCTCTCTCTCTTCTCTAAGGCGCCATTGCCGCCCCTCGACGCCGTTCGCCCTCGCTCCTCCCACGGTGAGCCCCGACCCCTCTTCTTCCCCCTTCCCTCACCCCTTTATTTCCCCGGCTCAGCGGCCCTCGCACTGCGACGTGCCCGAACTCCCCTTCCTGGCCATGGCACGACCCGACGTGCTGGCGCGCGGCCGCGGTGCCAAGCCTCTCCCCGTGGTCTCGGCGCCCGGCGCGTTCGCGGCGGCTCCCTGCGCGCTCGCCCCCGGCGTGGCCATGGCGCGTGCGCCCGCCCCGGTCCCTCCCTGCGCGCGGCGGCGCTCGGTCCGCATGGCCCGCGACCCCGGTGTCCCACCCCGCCTTGGCGCGTCCCCCTCCCCTTCCCGGCCATGGCGCGGCCCCGGCGAGGGCGCAGCCCGGCGTGGCGCGCACGCCCCTGCGCGGCTTGCCCCGGCCGTGGCACGGTTCGGCCTCGGCGCGGCACCCTCGCCCGCGCTAACCCCGTCCTCCCCGGCGCACCCGCCCTCGCCCTTCCCAGCGCGCTCGCGGCGGCCCAGCGTGCTCGCCCTAGCTCGGCGCGCGTCAGCCTCGGCCATGGCGCGCTCGGCCCGGCCCCTGCCCCTGCGTGCGCAGCTCGCGGTGGCCTCGCCTTAGCCCCCTGGCGCGCGGCCGTGTCGCACCGCGGCATGCCCCCGCCCCAGCTCGGCGGCCCCTGCCCTGCCCGTGGTGTGCCCGCTCCGGCTCGGCCCGCTCCCGTGAGGTGTGCCCCCTGCCCATGGCCGGCGCGGCCTCCTGCCCCGTTCGGCGTGCTCGGCTTGGCCTCGGCGCGGCCATGGCGTGGTGGCGCGGTCCGCCCCCCCGGCGTGGCTCCCTGCGTGCCCGCCCCTGGCACGCTACTCCCTGTCTGGTAACGGTGTGGCCCCTGCGCAGCGCGGCACCGGCGCGGTGCGGCCTTGGCTCGCACGGCCGTGGTGCCCCTGCGTGGCGCGGCCCCGTGCCCGTGGCATAGCCCAGGCGCGCGGCCTGCTCGCCCGACACGACTTGTAGTGCCCCACCGCGCATACGTCTACCCCCTAGACGTGCACGTCTATCCCTAGCCACCCATCTACCCCCACTCGTGTACTTTATGCTCATTGGTCACATTGTTTATATTAATGAAATGGAAACTCAACTCAGAAATTGATTATGTTAGTTATTTCACGTAGTTAATTATCGACTTAGTTTAATGTCGACCAATTGGAAATAGTTATAATTCTATTAGTGCATGTGATTAATACTTGTTAGCGTAACTAGGTGGAACTAGATGATGTAATGATTAATTATACACCCACCCGTAGCACGCTTTGATTATAGCCTTAGCCACTGCGAGACCTTCCTTCTTCTCTTTCTAGCCATGGCGAATGCAATATCGTATGTCATATCTTATGCATATTCAGTTTATCTGCTCTCTTGTATGGTGTACTGTTTGTTTCCTAATTCAAATGGATGGATGTATGTTTGCGCTCGCATAGAGAATGGTCTGGTTGAGGAGTCCGAAGAACTCGCAGGAGAAGCCCCTGAGCAGCAGCTGGTTGGTGGAGGCAAGTGTCCCTTGACCCATCTATGTCCTATACAATTCTATAATTCACTTTCCGCATTACACAGTTTATACTTAAGGATTGACTAGCTTTTGTTATCCATGTCCTTGTTACCTATTTGGGTTGGATTATTATGGTTTAGCTTTATGCTAGTGCTTAACATTAATCAATGAACATGATGAGATTTATCTATGATACGCTGTTTTCCTTCTTATTTATGATGATATACTTGTGGCATTTAAGGGGACTCGAGTGATTTCTCGAGTGCCTCTCCGTAAGGACTTGTTCGTTGGATGACCGCCCGGGAAAACAATGCAACAATGAGGGTGGAATGGGACGCCCTTAGCTGAATAATTAGAGGAACCGGGGTGTAGTTCGCTTAGCCGTCGTGCCGTTAATGGGGCTCGGTGTATGCGGCTCGCTTTGCCAAGGTTGGTTCGCCCCTTGGGGAGGAGTGCGGTGCATTTAGGAAACCTAACGGGCAGCTACAGCCCCGGAGAATCTTTGTAAAAGCAACGTAGGGATACCCTGCTGGGTCAGCTTGGTAGTGATCAATGGAGAGTCATGATCTCCGAGCAGAAAGGGAATCACGGCTTGTGGGTAAAGTGTGCAACCTCTGCAGAGTGTTTGAAAACTGATATATCAGCCGTTCTCGCTGTTATGAGCGGCCAAGGGAGCTCCATTGATTAGTGATACTTGATCAAAGATGTTCGGATTACAGGTGGTGATGAGAATGTTGGTTTTTGGCATTGGCTATGGTGATGGTAAGTGGTATTCTTTCCGTTTGGAAAGGGTACATTTGGGTTAATAACATGGGTTAATACTAAAACTTGGCTTTCTCTACTAGTAATAATAATCTGACCAACTAAAAGCAACTGCTTGACTTACCCCCCACATAAAGCTAGTCCACTACAGCCAAACAGGACACTTGCTGAGTATGTTGATGTGTACTCACCCTTGCTCTACACACCAAACCCCCCCATCCCTAGGTTGTCAACATTGCAACCACTGCTCAGGAGAAGATGAAGCCGTGGAAGGAGACTTCCAGGAGTTCCAAGATTACGACGAGTTCTAGGCGTGGGTTAGCGGCAACCCCCAGTCGGCTCCATGTGAAGGGCGCGTGTATCTACGTTTCGTTTTCGCACTTTGACTATTGTAAAGACTATGTGGATGTCTCAGACATATGATGTAACCGACTATTATTCCTCTTTTATATTATGATTTGAGCACTGTGTGATGATGTCCAGTTATGTAACTGCTTTGTACGTGAATTGCTGATCCTGGCACGTACATGGTTCGCATTCGGTTTGCCTTCTATAACCGGGTGTGACATAGGTGGTATCAAAGCCAGGCTGACTGTAGGACCGCTAACCTAGAGTGGAATGGTCGTTCTAAGGATTATAGACCCCTATTATCACCTTGACTTTGGTATTCCTTCAAAAGTTGGTCATATCGACCAAACCTATGTTCTACTATATATTATACCTTGCTAAAAATCTTTTTGTTTATTCTAATTCCTCATTTTATTTATGGTTTATTACTTGCTGGTCATATTAGTTCTGTTCTCACTCTTATGCTTACGGTGTCTTTTGTAGATGGCTCGTCTTAGACACACTGCATGGATGTCTGTCATCCCCTTCTTACCCTCTCGTCTCGCTGAGCGTCCGCTTCGCCGTCCGGTGACTGGTCAGTCTAGCCACTTGGAGAGGCTGCACCACCGCCTGCACGAGGAGCAGGAGCGTCGATGACAGGAGCAGGAGCAGCAGGGCTCTTCTTTCTCGCTCCAGCAGGAGATAGAGTCTGTGAGGAGCTGCTCCCCCGTGCTCCCGCTGGAGGTGCCCCCTGCACCACCACTGAGTGCCCCAGCCCTGGAGTAGCTGCTGGAGGAGACCCAAACGACGGAGGTGGCGACGACAGCTCGAGCTTCAGCACCGACCTTTCCGACGACCAGGAGTCAAAAGGATGGGTTGCTCGACTCATCACTCGCGACGCTGCTCGCGGGTGTCACTTCCACGATGCGCTCGACACCCTGCTACGTCAGGGACTCGACCGGCATACTTGATCCATCGAGTATCGCTGTGTGGTCTTCCAGCACAGTCGCGGGGTCTACCCGGATCGCTGGGAGGCGACCTGCTTGATGCGCCATCTGGAGAATAGTCTCCGGGGTGCGGAGATCTGATCAGAGCACTATTCCATCTCTGAGCGGGACTCAGCTGAGGCGGCCATGCAAGATGCCGCACGGCATACGCTTTCGCACTACTGCTCAGTGCTCGGCGGGGTAGCCGATGGTCTCAACCTGAATTACTACCCCCGTCGCCCATCTGGCAGCACATGAGACGTGATTGTCTCACCTGTTGGCGAGGACAATCCTAGGTTGAGCAGCACAGTCAACCTAGCCGCCGTGCTAAACACGGAGCTGGACCATGCACTAGACGAGCTGAGTAGGGCTCATGCTGAGATCGCCCAGCTGCGGGCTGAGCGCGCGGAGCATCGTCACCTAGAGGATGGCTCCCCCGCTCCCGTCGGGAATCAGCACCCGTACCTCTCACCTCGGCGTGGACATCAGTCTTATGGCAACCCCGACTACAGGGCCAAGATAAATTTAGAACCATAGATCGTCAGTGTTGGGTCCTGTAATAAATGCTTAATATAGAAGTTTTAGTCTTAGTCTCAGTCTTAGTCTTAGCCTCAGTTTTACTTTTAGTTAGTCTTAGTTAGACAGGGTTGTTTGCTTATCCTATGCTTTCATGCTTGTTATGATGAACAATGTTGGAGTTGGATCTTTGTAATGACTGTCACCAGAGTGTGGGTATCCCCTGCATTTTGGTTTATTTGTTATATATTAATGAAGTTAGTTATCTTGTTGGGAAGCCTTTCTATTCCACTTTCCTTTTTATCTGAGAAGGTGTGTTGGTCTGTGTTGGAGATCAGTGAAGATGTTCATCTGTTCAGTACTGTGGAAGGATTCTCTACTCTTTTCTTATGCTGCAAGTTGCAAGATCAGTTCTGATGTGTGATTGCATTCTGCAGATGTCAGAAATCAGGCGCAGAGGAGGAAGGCGTGCTCAGCAGGAGCAGGCAGCACTGCAGGATGAGGCACCCCAGCAACAGCAGCTGCCACCCCCGCCCCCGATGACCATCGAGCAGATGTTCATGATGCAGACTCGGGCAGTTCAAGCCATCGGTCAGACTCTGGCCACCATTCAGCAGCAGCAGCAGCCACCACCTCAGCCTCAGATGCCCAAGGATAAGCGTGCCAAATTCATGAGAGGTCATCCCCCAGTGTTCGCTCACTCTTCTGACCCCATGGATGCTGAAGACTGGCTGCGTACTTTGGAGTGGGAATTGCATACCGCTCAGTGTGATGACAGGGAGAAAGTTCTGTATGGTCCCCGTCTGTTGAGAGGAGCAGCCCAGTCTTGGTGGGAGTCTTACCTCGCCACCCATGCCAACCCCGACACTATTACCTGGGAGGAATTCAGAGACAATTTCCGTCAGTACCATGTTCCCGCAGGCCTAATGATAGTGAAGAAGGAGGAGTTCCTAGCGCTCAAGCAAGGGCCTATGTCCGTCAGTGAGTACCGAGACAAGTTTCTGCAGTTGTCCCGCTATGCTCCTGAAGATGTCAACACAGATGCTTGCAGGCAGTACCGCTTCTTGAGAGGCTTAGTTGATCCTCTGTAGTATCATCTGATGAATCATACCTTCCCCACATTTCAGCACCTGATCGACAGAGCAATCATGATAGAGAGAAAGCGTAAAGAGATGGAGGATCGCAAGCGCAAGATCAGTGGACCCCAGCCTGGAAGCAGCAATCGCCCTCGTTTCTCAGGCAACCCACCTCAACAGTTCAGGCAGAACCAGCACCCACCTCAGCATCAGCAGTTCCAAAGGCAGTATCCTCAGCACCAGCATCAGAATCGCCAGAACAATCAGTCAGGAGGAGGTCAGTTCCAGAGGCAGAATCAGCAGGCACCTCGTCTCCCTGCCCCAACAAACCAGCAGAATAGTCAAGCAGCACCAGTTCAAGGCGGAAGTAGGGCATGTTTCCACTGTGGAGAGCAAGGCCATTAGGTGATGCAATGTCTGAAGAAGGCAGCCCAGCAGCAGTCAGGCCCTAGTGCCCCAGCAAAGCAGAATGTGTCTCAGCCTAGAGCAGGCAACCGCTCTCAGCCACGCTATAACCATGGGAGACTGAACCACTTGGAGGCTGAAGCAGTTCAGGAAACCCCCGGCATGATAGTAGGTATGTTTCCAGTCGACTCCCATATTGCAGAAGTGTTATTTGATACTGGAGCAACGCATTCATTCATTACTGCATCATGGGTAGAAGCACATAATCTTCCAATAACTACCATGTCAACACCTATTCAAATTGACTCAGCCGGTGGTAGAATTCAAGCCGATAGCATTTTCTTGAATGTAAGTGTGTAAATAAGGGGATAGCGTTTCCCGCTAATCTTATAGTAATGGGTACTCAGGGAATAGATGTCATCCTAGGGATGAACTGGCTAGATAAGTATCAGGCAGTTATCAGTTGTGTTAAGAGGACAATCAAGTTGATGTCCCCACTAGGAGAGGAAGTGGTGACCGAGTTAATCCCGCCTGAGCCAAAGAAAGGAAGTTGTTATCAGATGGCTGTTGACAGCAGTGAAGTAGACCCACTAGAAACCATCAAGGTTGTGTTCGAGTTCCTAGATGTGTTCCCAAAGGACCTACCAGGTATGCCACCAGAGCGAAAAGTTGAGTTTGCTATAGAGCTTCTTCCTGGAACCGCCCCCATCTTTAAGAGAGCTTACAGAGTATCTGGACCAGAGTTGGTTGAGCTTAAGAAGCAGATTGATGAGCTATCAGAGAAAAGCTACATCCGGCCAAGCACCTCGCCTTGGGCCGCCCCTGTCCTATTTGTGGAGAAGAAAGATGGCACCAGAAGGATGTGTATCGACTATCGAGCTCTGAATGAGGTCACAATCAAGAACAAGTACCCCTTGCCTAGAATAGAAGATCTGTTCGACCAGTTAAGAGGAGCCAGCGTGTTCTCAAAGATAGATCTGAGGTCAGGTTATCACCAGCTCAGGATTCGACCTTTAGATATTCCGAAGACGGCATTCATTACCAAGTATGGATTGTACGAGTTCACTGTGATGTCTTTCAGTCTAACAAATGCACCAGCCTTCTTCATGAATCTGATGAATAGTGTATTCATGGATTATCTTGACAAGTTTGTGGTGGTATTTATTGATGATATTCTGATATATTCTCAAAACAAAGCAGAGCATGCGGGTCATTTGAGGAAGGTATTGTAGAGATTGCGAGAGCACCAGCTGTATGAAAAGTTGAGCAAGTGTGAATTCTGGATTGATGAAGTCCTGTTCTTGGGTCACATAATAAACAAAGAAGGATTGGTTGTGGATCCGAAGAAAGTGGCAGACATTCTGAACTAGAAAGCTCCAACAGATGCTCGAGGAATCAAGAGCTTCATTGGAATGGCCGGATATTATCGGCGATTCATTGAAGGGTTTTCGAAGATTGCGAAACCAATGACAGCTTTGCTAGGCAATAAGGTTGAGTTCAAGTGGACCTAGAATTGCCAAGAAGCCTTTGAAGTGCTGAAAGAGAAGTTGACTACAACGCTTGTCTTAGTCTTGCCTGATGTGCACAAGCCCTTCTTGGTGTATTACGATGCTTGTTACACTGGTTTGGGATGTGTGTTGATGCAAGAGGGAAGAGTTGTGGCTTACTCGTCCCGGTAGTTGAAGGTTCATGAGAAGAATTACCCAATCCATGACCTAGAGTTGGCAGCAGTGGTTCACGCACTGAAGACATGGAGGCACTATCTGTATGGGCAGAAGTGTGATGTTTACACAGACCATAAGAGTCTGAAGTACATATTCACTCAGTCAGAGCCGAATATGAGGCAAAGAAGGTGGTTAGAGTTGATCAAAGACTATGAATTGGAGATTCATTACCATCCAGGCAAATAGAACGTAGTGGCAGATACATTGAGCAGGAAGAGTCCGGTCAATCTGATGGTCGCGCATCCGATGCCTTATGAGTTGGCCAAAGAGTTTGACAGGTTGAGCCTTAGATTTCTGAACAATATGCGAGGAGTAACCGTTGAGCTAGAACCCACCCTAGAGCGGGAAATCAAAGAAGCACAGAAGCATGATGAGAAGATCAGTGAAATCCGGCAACTGATTCTAGAAGGCAGAGGTAAAGATTTTCGGGAAGATGCAGAAGGTGTGATATGGTTCAAAGACCGCTTGTGTGTTCCCAATGTCCAGTCTATTCGGGAGTTGATCCTCAAGGAAGCTCATGAGACAGCTTATTCTATACACCCTGGAAGTGAGAAGATGTATCAGGATCTGAAGAAGAAGTTCTGGTGGTACGGAATGAAGAGAGAAATCGCAGAGCATGTGGCTATGTGTGATAGCTGTAGACGGATTAAGGCAGAGCATCAGAGATTTTTGCAACCGTTGCAAATTCCTCAGTGGAAATGGATGAAATCGGTATGGACTTCATAGTCGGATTGCCTCGCACTCAAGCCGGCTACGATTCCATTTGGGTAGTGGTGGACCGCTTAACCAAGTCAGCCCACTTCATACCCGTCAAGACCAACTATAGCAGTGCAGTATTGGCAGAATTGTACATGTCTCGGATCGTTTGTCTTCATGGTGTGCCAAAGAAGATAGTGTCAGACAGAGGAACGCAGTTCACCTCTCATTTCTGGTAGCAGTTGCACGAAGCCTTGGGTACACATCTGAATTTCAGTTCAGCTTATCATCCACAGACAGATGGTCATACCGAAAGAACTAATCAAATCCTTGAAGACATGTTGAGAGCCTGTGCGTTGCAAGATCAGTCCGGATGGGACAAGAGGTTGCTTATGTAGAGTTCTCCTATAACAACAGTTACTAGGCCAGCTTGAAGATGCCACCATTTCAGGCACTTTATGGAAGGAGTTGTAGAACTCAGTTGCAATGGGATCAGCCTGGAGAAAAGCAAGTGTTTGGGCCAGACATTCTGCTTGAAGCTGAAGAGAACATTAAGATGGTTCGGGAGAATCTAAAGATAGCGCAATCAAGGCAGCGAAGCTATGCAGACACAAGAAGAAGAGAGCTGAGTTTCGAAGTTGGAGATTTTGTTTACCTGAAAGTGTCACCTATCAGAGGAGTCAGAAGATTCGGAGTTAAAGGCAAGCTAGCGCCCCGCTACATTGGTCCGTATCAAATTCTCGCAAGGCGTGGAGAAGTGGCCTATCATATCAGTCTGCCAGAAAATTTGTCTGCTGTGCATAATGTCTTTCATTTGTCTTAGTTGAAGAAATGTCTGCGTGTGCCAGAAGAGCAGTTGCCAGTGGAGGGTCTTGAAGTCCAAGAAGACTTGACCTATATTGTGAAGCCAACGCAAATCATTGAGACTGCAGACAGAGTCACCCGAAGGAAGACTATCAGAATGTGTAAAGTCAGATGGGGTCATCACTCCGAAGAAGAGGCAACTTGGGAGTGTGAAGATGATCTGATGGCTAAATATCCTGAACTCTTTGCTAGCCAACCTTGAATCTCGAGGGCAAGATTCTTTTAAGGGGGATAGGTTTGTAACGCCCCGAATCTGAGAGTTGATTTTTTTCTTTCTCTAGCACTCCCCAAATTCGGGTGTTACCTTTCCTCTTTCTTTTTCTTCTCGCGATGCCTTGTTCTTCTCCAAAGTTATAGTGAGAATTAGCTCGATATCTTGTGTAAGCAAAACCTAGAATAATTTTCTTGGGTTGCTGCATCATGCCGGATTATGTATCTTTTTGTTTGTGGTTGAGTGAATTGGTGAATTATGCACCTAGGAAATAGGGAATAGAAAATAGAAATAACCCCCCCTCTCTCTTGGGCCAGCTTCCTGGCGCGGCCCAGCCAGCCAACCGGCTCCCCTCGCCCCCAACGGCGCGCTCGCCCGGCGGCCCGGCCGGCTCCCCCGCTCTCCTCATGCGCGGCGTGCGCGGGCGGTTAAGCCGCCGCTGCCACCCCCCTGTGGGACCCACCCTCCAGTCGCCCCCCAAAACTGCCCTCTCTCTCTCCCTCCTCTAACCCCCCGACGTACGTTCTCCCTCTCTCTCTTCTCTAAGGCGCCCTCGCCGCCCCTCGACGCCGTCTGCCCTCGCTCCTCCCGCGGTGAGCCCCGACCCCTCTTCTTCCCCCTTCCCTCACCCCATTCTTTCCCCAGCTCGGCGGCCCCCGCACCTTGACGTGCCTGACCTCCCCTTCCCGGCCATGGCGCGGCCCGGCGTGTTGGCGCGCGGCCGCGGTGCCCCGCCTCTCCCCACGGTCTCGGCACCCGGCGCGTTCGCGGTGGCTCCCTGCGAGCTCGCCCTCGGCGCGGCCGTAGTGCGTGCGCCCGCCCCGGCCCCTCCCTGCGCGCGGCGGTGCTCGGTCTGGCGGGGCCCGCGACCCTGGCGTCCCGCCCCGCCCCGACGCGTCCCCCTCCCCTTCCCGGCCATGGCACGGCCCCGGCGAGGGTGCAGCCCGGCATGGCGCGCACGCCCCCGCGCGGCTTGCCCCGGCCATGGCGCGGTCCGGCCTCGGCGCGGCACCCTCGCCCGCGCTCACCCCGTCATCCCCGGCGCGCTCGCGGTGGCCCGGCGTGCTCGCCCTGGCGCGACGCGCGTCCGCCTCGGCCATAGCGTGCCCGGCCTGGCCCCTGCCCCTGTGCACGCAGCTCGCGGCGGCCTCGCCTTAGCCCCCTGGCACGCGACCGTGCCGCATCGCGGCGTGCCCCCGCCTTGCCCGCGGCGTGCCTGCTCTGGATCGGCCCCCTTCTGCACGGTGTGCCCCCTGCCCATGGCCGGTGCGGCCTCCTGCCCCGCTCGGCGTGACCCCGGCGCGCTCGGCTTGGCCCCGGCGCGGCCATGGCGTGGTGGCACGGTCCGCCCCCCCCCCCAGCGCGGCTCCCTGCGTGCTCGCCCCTGGCACGCTGCTCCCTGTCCAGGCGCGGCGTGGCCCCTGCGCAGCACGGCCCCGGCACGGTGCGGCCTCGGCTCGCGCGGCCGTGGTGCCCCTGCGTGGCGCGCCCCCCTGCCCGTGGCAAAGCCCCGGCACGCGGCCTGCTCGCCCGGCGCGACGCGTAGTGCTCCGCCGCACATGCGTCTACCCCCTAGACGTGCCCGTCTATTCCTAGCCACCCATCTACCCCCCCCCCCCCCCCCCCCCCGTGTACTTTATGCGCATTGGTCACGTTGTTTATATTAATGAAATGGAAACTCAACTCAGAAATTGATTACGTTAGTTATTTCACGTAGTTAATTATCGACTTAGTTTAATGTCAACCAATTAGAAATAGTTATAATTCTATTAGTGCATGTGATTAATACTTGTTAGCGTAACTAGGTGGAACTAGATGATGTAATGATTAATTATACACCCACCCGTAGCACGCTTTGATTATAGCCTTAGCCACTGCGAGACCTTCCTTCTTCTCTTTCTAGCCATGGCGAATGCAATATCGTATGTCATATCTTATGCATATTCAGTTTATCTGCTCTCTTGTATGGTGTACTGTTTGTTTCCTAATTCAAATGGATGGATGTATGTTTGCGCTCGCATAGAGAACGGTCTGGTTGAGGAGTCCGAAGAACTCGCAGGAGAAGCCCCTGAGAAGCAGCTGGTTGGTGGAGGCAAGTGTCCCTTGACCCATCTATGTCCTATACAATTCTATAATTCACTTTCCGCATTACCTATTTGGGTTGATTGACTAGCTTTTGTTATCCATGTCCTTGCTTACCTATTTGGGTTGGATTATTATGGTTTAGCTTTACGCTAGTGCTTAACATTAATCAATGAACATGATGAGATTTATCTATGATACGTTGTTTTCCTTCTTATTTATGATGATATACTTGTGCCATTTAAGGGGACTCGAGCGTTTTCTCGAGTGCCTCTCCGTAAGGACTTGTTCGTTGGATGACCGCCCGGGAAAACAGTGCAACCATGAGGGTGGAATGGGTTGCCCTTAGCTAAATAATTAGAGGAACCGGGGTGTAGTTCGCTTAGCCGTCGTGCCGTTAATGGGGCTCGGTGTATGTGGCTCGTTCTGCCAAGGTTGGTTTGCCCCTTGGGGATGAGTGCGGTGCATTTAGGAAACCTAACGGGCGGCTACAGCCCCGGGGAATTTTTGTAAAAGCTACATAGTGATACCCTACTGGGTCACCTTGGTAGTGATCAATGGAGAGTCATGATCTCCGGGCAGAAAGGGAATCACAGCTTGTGGGTAAAGTGCGCAACCTCTGCAGAGTGTTTGAAAACTGATGGTAAGTGGTATGTTGAGAATGTTGGTTTTTGGCATTGGCTATGGTGATGGTAAGTGGTATTCTTTCCGTTTGGAAAGCGTACGTTTGGGTTAATAACGTGGGTTAATACTAAAACTTGGCTTTCTCTACTAGTAATAATAATCTGACCAACTAAAAGCAACTGCTTGACTTACCCCCCACATAAAGCTAGTCCAGTACAGCCAAACAGGACACTTGCTGAGTATGTTGATGTGTACTCACCCTTGCTCTACACACCAAACCCCCCCATCCCCAGGTTGTCAGGATTGCAACCACTGCTCAGGAGCAGATGAAGCCGTGGAAGGAGACTTCCAGGAGTTCCAAGATTACGACGAGTTCTAGGCGTGGCTTAGCGGCAACCCCCCAGTCGACTGCCTATGAAGGGCGCGTGTATCTACGTTTCGTTTTCGCACTTTGATTATTGTAAAGACTATGTGGATGTCTCAGACATATGATGTAACCGACTATTATTCCCCTTTTATATTATGATTTGAGCACTGTGTGATGATGTTCAGTTATGTAACTGCTGTGTACGTGAATTGCTGATCCTGGCACGTACAAGGTTCGCATTCGGTTTGCCTTCTAAAACTGGGTGTGACAGCTTCGCTCGGCGTCACTGCCATCTTGGTGGCTCTGAGTCACAGCCTTAGCAACGATTGAAGACTCAGTGCCCCAGAGCGAAGGGTGTCGTGTCCTAGCAAGGACCGCATTGTCCGATGGCGGGGCCCAGGCAACGCCCCGCTAGCCATTCAGGCTCATCTATAAGCCCCTTCCTAGGGTAGGGTTTGCCGTGTATTTACTCAAGCTGTACTTAACTTCATCGAAATGACCTATAATGACCCAAGAGAATATTTTGGGGCTGTGGCAGATATCCAGGGGCATAATTGTATTTAGAAGGGCATGCCCACCCACCTGATTACCTATAAATACCCCCACAATGTACATTGATATGACACGCTTAACAAGACACTACTGTTCCTAGTCTATTGTTTTGTTGAGCACCTGAGAATTCTTACATCCTAGAGCCTAGGCTCTTAACCTTGTGGTCGTGGGTTCGTGGCCCACGGTCTAGCACCCCGAGGTGCGAGTTCAACTTGGTGAGCTCATCCCGAAGTCTTTTCTGGGACATGGCCAAAACACTGCCCTCCTCAGGTTGAAATTATCCCTAGGGGGTTTGAAATATGACCGTTGACGGGTGACGTGTTACTGTGGGACTATTGGTTTCTCGAGGCGGTTTTTCGGGTCTATAAAACTTGTTCACGGCCATGGCTGAGAAACTTTTACCCGCTAGTTATAGAAAAAAAAACCCTAGTTTCTTTTCCCTTGCAACTGCAGCATACTTCTGCCTTTCTCATTGCTGGTGAACTGGCCCGTGTGAAGCAAACTGCCCGCTATCATAGACATTACATTATGTTGTCTTCTTCTTCATCACCATCTACCGCGATTGCGTCGTCGAACGCGCCATCGTCGGAGAAGACGGTTAGCGAACTAGGGGCGGTAGTGGAGTTGTTGTCGGGTCATACCGTTGAGTTTGGGACATCGAGGATTTTCTTGGGCCGCTTGCAATAAATGCAGCATTTAGGTTATTTTGGGAACGGAGTTGGGCGCGCTCTAGGAGCCGAAGAGGTCCTAGAGCAGAAGGGGGAATTGGTTGTCTTTGAAGCGTTTTTCACTGCCGGCTTAGCCTGCCTGCACATCGATTTATTGTTGAGGTGCTACGACGGTTCGAGGTCCAGATTCATCAGTTAACGCCAAACACCATGGTGTCCCTGGCGAAGTTTGTGTGGGCGGTGACTTTGTACTGTGGTGAGCCTTTGGTAGAGGTATTCGCCAAAAATTATTGTCTCCATTTGCAGAAAAAGGTGATTAGCGGCAAGGTTGTGCAGTTTGGTACTTGCACCTTTACGCCAAGGACTGGAAAGACTTTGGGTGAAGTAGTGGAGATTGTACCCTGTGCCAAGAATAAGTGGGGTAACTGGTGGGACTTTTAGTTTTACATGACGCTGGAGGACACTAAGGGGGTGCCCGGGCTGCCTCGACTATTTTGTGCTCGCACTTATATATTGCTTTTCCACAGTTTCGGCTGAAGAAGGGAGATAAGAACAAAGAAGTCGTTCAGCGTGCAGCTAGGACGAGCAGTGGTCGCGATTTGGCAGAAGAGTTTATTGCGTGAGAGGTATGGCCACTTTCTCATGGCTGTGATCTAAGTGAAGTGAGACTGCGCCCGATGCCCTTCTTGGACAATCAGATGGTGTTGAGCACTGCCTTCGCCATTGAGCTGCGGGGGCGAGATGCGGCCGCCTTCATCAGGGAGGTTGAAACGGAGGCAGTAAGAATTGTTGGAAATTATTCAGCGAAGACAGAATTGACAAAACGCTGGAATATATGGGGTTCAAATGTCAGGCTAAACTGTGTTTTTGAATTGAATGGCCTTTGATATGGCCCATATCGTGAGAAGGGCTCCGCTAATGCTGGGGATGATCGAGGAAAGAAAAAGGTGGCGACCCAGGCAAACAAAGGCTCCTCAAAAGGGAAAGCTGTAGTTGCGGCAACTAGAAAGAGAAAAGTTGAGGTGAAACGTACGATGAAGGCATGGGGGATTTGGAGGGTCTCAACGGATTTTGTTGAGGAGTTGGCAGAGATGTGCGCTGAGCTCGGGGCGGTCATGACTTTGCCCGACCTCCGACAATCATCTTCGTGAATGCTGAAGGTGACCAGGGGTGACTGGCATAGAAAAGACCCTATCCCCCTAGCCTCCGGTGAAGATTACTTTACGTCCCGTTTGGCTCAAGATTTTAAAATTTTTCCTTATGGGAGAAACATTGGTGTTGTATTAACAGCTGTGATGGAAACAGATCGACAGGAGGCTGCGCGGAAGAAGTGGAAGGCTCCAGTGCGGCTGGTGGATCCCCGACGCGACACGAAGGTGCCGCATCCCACCGCGAAGGGACCTACCGTGACTGCTGCCATGCCTCCCCCTGCAGTGCCTGCTATGAAGTTTTGTGGCCAGGGGAGGCCTGGAGCTATGGTGCCAGAGGGCTTCACTCCTCAAGGTAGTTTAATCCTTGGAAGGCAGTTGGTGCGGGGACTAGCATGTGGGGTGACGAACGTTTATGCAGCGTGCAGAGTCTTGCTGCTGGTGATGGGGGTCTTTACTCTGCATTTTTGCAATTTGTTGTTCCAGCTCTCTGGCTTTTTGCTCTTCGGCTAAGATCATCTGCCTGACTTTGGCTTGCATGTTGATGCACTGGCGCTTGGCCACGATATTTCCTTTTGTTTCTACATGTGATTGTTTTTTATGCGAAGTGCTCGCAACTTTAGCTGGTCTTCGACTGAAATTCCTAGGACTTCACCATCCTTGATAATATCGTCAGCCTCTGGAGGGGTGAAGCGTAGCGGAGGGTTCCGAGGGAGGCCATCAGAGCTTCATGTGCGAACGGTGCCTTCAGGGGTGGGTGGATTCTCTATGTCAGGTCGCTTGTTGTTGACTGCTCCATCCTCGGGTGCCTCTTGGGGAATTTCACTGATAATGGTGCCTTGCATTTCTTTTGGCGAGGGCCGCCTTCGCTGTGTTGTCCAGAGAGGTGGTGGCCGTCATAATCACTTTCTTGGGAGCCATCATGGGATTTCTTTGTCGAAGCACCCACGGTGGGCGTCAAATGTTGGAACCGACTAACACATGGTTGAGTGGGCCCAGGCTCTAGGATGTAAGAATGCTCAGGTGCTCAACAAAACAGTAGACTGGGAATAGTAGCATCGTGTTAATCCTGTCCTGCCAATGTACAGTGTGGGGGTATTTATAGGTAACCAGGTGGGTGGGCATGCCCTTCTAAATACAATTATGCCCTGGTTACCTTCTATAGCCCCATAATATTCGCCCCTTAGGGGTCGTTATAGGTCATTATAGTGAAGTTAAGTATAGCCTGAGTAAATACACGGCAAACCCCACCCTAGGAAGGGGCTTACAGATGGGCCTGAATGGCAAGCGGGGTGCAGCCTAGGCCCCACCATCAGACAGCGTGGTCCTCGCTGTGACGCGACATGCGGCGACTCATTTAGATTTATAAGAGATCAAGTATGCAAACCACTTTCCCCATAGTGATTATCTCACACTTGTGCCATATAAACCTAGGGTCTAGTAAAATCGCGAAGGATCTCAAACTTTACCTTCGCAACCAAGATCGTAATGAACTGACAATCACTACATCAAGTGTTACAACATTCCACAGAGTTTTTAACATAGATCGGAGTATATAGAGTTATTACAATAAAGGTGGCACGCAGGCCCCAAATAACTCCAAGTAGCATTCACCGAAGTGATAAGTTTTGCATAACCATTTATTTAACTAGCACCCACAACACCTGCGAGGTTTTGAAGATACTGTGCCAACATTAGGTATGTCAATCCACCAAAAGCATGAGAGAGAATTGGGAAAACCCTGCCCTGGGCTTAGTCATCTCCCGTAGCCGGGTATAAGCAGTGCTCGCAGTACCTGTAATACATCTGACCATCTGCAACAAATAATTAGGAATAACACCCTGAGTACTAAAATGTACTCAGCTAGACTGACCCGTCCAAAACCGGAAAATAAGAAAGTAAAAGACTTCAAGGACTATGCAAGCTATAAATGGATTTGGCTCTTTGCTTTTCAAGAGTAACGAATGTTATAGAAGTTATTAATAGTTTAAGGGGAAATTACTAGTTTAATTACTCCATTTTAGCAGGTTAGGATTAATACCTACTTTGCTGTGAACTAGGTTTTGCACCAGATTCTCTAGGTATTTGATATCACACTTGATGTAAGTTTAATTACCACGTTAGTAAATGATCAAGTTGAGTCAAAGTTATCACATCAAGCTATCATGTCTCTTAATCATAATTAGATTTAACATCATTTCTTATCCGTTCAACAAATCTTATGAAGTGTAGTTCTTACTACGATGAGATAGCTCAAGTCAAGTGCTCACTATCCAGGAGCGATGGAGATTCGAATCGATTCCTAACTAGCTGTTGGGTACTCCAAACACAAATCATACCCACAGTACTTCGTGAGATACAATCACCACTGCACACATTCCAGTAGTAGCCTTGCTGCACATCTCGGATTATACAGGGCCACCATACCTAGGGACCGTCCGACTATCGAGGGTTAGGGCGTACCATCCACCATGGGTCATCTCACTGTGTCCTCGTCACTCCTCAACCACACCTGTAGGTGCACTGCAAGGTCGAATCCGGCTGGAATGGTGTTCTGGCTTCAAAGTCGGAATGAGTTATCCAACCAGCTAAGTGTATATGCATAAATTCAGCACGACTCGAGGGACCACAATGGTATGGTCCTTAATCGACTCAGGCGGGATCACTATGGCCTACAAGGCACCTTTAAGAGTCTGCCCGGTCTCATCTTAAACCTTTATTTGCATTCATGGATATTACCCAAAGATTTCTTCCAATCAAGCATAAGAATTCACCTATATCTCCTAGGTGACAGGAAATCACCCAACTTCTATCGTCTAAGCAGGTCTAAACATTTAAGCGTGCTTACTTT
Source organism: Zea mays (assembly GCF_902167145.1). NCBI lineage: Eukaryota > Viridiplantae > Streptophyta > Magnoliopsida > Poales > Poaceae > Zea > Zea mays. The sequence continues at coordinate 173,087,238 of NC_050096.1, forward strand.
AAATAGGTGGCAAGGATAAGGTAAACAATAGATCAAGGGTGTATGCAGCAATTGGTTCCAATCAACTCCTATACCTAATGCAACAATATAGGTAGGCAGTGAATAAATTAAAATACTGCAAATATTGGAAGTTAGATGCCGGGGCTCGCCTTTCTCGAAGGAACTGGGGCGGTGGTCAGGACACTCCTGAGCTTCAGCTTCGGGTTCACCCTCTTCCACGAGAATTTCTGGCAGCTCCTCGACAATCCCCATGGGTACTTCCTCCTGTGATCTAGTATGATGTATGGATGCAGTATGAGGATACATGATGCTTCATGCGAGAGATGTATGATGCATATGGATGCATGTGTTGTATACGTATATCAAAATCGGTCCATTACACGCGAGCTTCTACAAGATAGTCTACATTGTCCGAGAACATGTAGTCTATCTTTTCTTGGTCGGTCCTGACTATTGTTCAAGGGACTCCACACAACTTCACATAGGTTATGTTATAAAGCATCTCGAATCACCTTACACCTATAGGTTAAGACACACTAAGCTATATTCTTCATTAAGCCTCCCTTTCTTTTATAAGTTAGTTATTTCTTAGTAAAAGGGATTTGTTCAACTCTAATCATCTCCATAAAAGTAACTCCCTAAATTATTTCGAAGTAACTTATTATTGAACTAGAATCTCTCCTAATTACATAGACTTTTCGGTATACCATTTAGTTGGACTTATATTGAGACTAGCATTTGATTACTTCAAAATGTACAACAACAATTCTAACAGATAATATTTCACTATCATTCTTTACCACAGAAATTTCAAAGGTTTTGGACCTATGTTTTTGACTGCATAAAAGTAATAAAAATGGTGTAGAAATCAAATTAATCTACTTTCAAATACTAAACCAATCGAACAGTCAATGCCATATTTTTCCCATACCCTACTTGGCCTAACAACATGTCATACAGATTTACACACACAATTCCCTTATAAATCTTTTTCAATGATTTTCTAAAGAAATCAGCCTTTTTAGTTTTTAATTTACTATCCAAAATTTCTCTACATGGTTGCTAGTTCAAATTAATTCCAGAGGTAGTTATTGACACATGATTTGTTCACAAAAAGTTTCATAACAAAGTTAGAGGTTTTACTATTTATTTTCAAATTTCTAAGGAACCAACAACTTATTCTTTAATTCATAATCATAAAGTAATCAACAAAACATACCTTCAAATTATTTGTCACATGTCGACAATAACTAAAGGAACTTGGTAAAAATTGAGCTCCTATTTTACTAGCCTCGGATTTATTTATTTTATCACTTATAAAGAAACTTGGTTTTCATATTTAAATTCAAACCGTGCACAAAAACATTCAAATCTTGACATGCAACAAATTTAAACAGTAGATATGACGCAGAGGAGTCTTACAAAATTTATTTCACCACTTTTCGAGTTCAAAAAATCGATATACTGATTTTCCAAGGTTCTCTATGTTTTAAACCGAAAAAGGAAAAAGAAAAACTGAAAAACCACTTTGCATGTTAGCCCCTTGGGTTCCAACTATGCGCAGACGGTTACCACAAGGTCCTTGGTCACTATTCACCGAGTCTATGACAATTTACAGAAAGAACCCTCGGGATTTGGCTTATTCGCGCGCGAGATCCCGTCTGCTACCTCAGAACAGAGAGAGAGAGACGAGTGTGTGGCTCAGGTGACGGCTTACCGGCGGTGAAGTTGGCTAGGCAAGGTGGCTGACAGGTGCGGTCGACGAAGGCAAACTCGACGGTTGTCTTGGCTCGGCGGGTCGAGGTTGGAGATGTCCGGTCCACGCGTGCCGGCGGGGACCGAGGAACAGCGGCGTCGACGGTGGTGCTCGGGGCCTTCTCCGAGCTCGAGCAAGGGCTCTGGGTTTGCGCACTTGACGATGAAGCGATTGCGACTTGGTTCGTGGACTACGGTGGTCAATGGAGGCGCGGGCACAAGCTAGCTCGCGACGGCCATGGCGATCGGCGTCGGGTGGAAGAAGAGAGGAGAGCCAGGGAGAGTGAGAGTGAGATGAGAGTAGAGGGAGAGAGTGAGGCATGGTGGAGTGCTTGACCGAATGAAGCCAGGCGCGGCTGCTGGCTTGCCCATGTGTGCGGACAAAGAGCGGCACGGAGCAAGGCGTGACGTCCACGCGTCCAAGCACGCGCCACTTGGCGGTTGTCGTATGCTTGGACTGCAGACCTGAGTGAGACAAAATGCGAGCACGAAACATCGTCCAGCTCTAGCCGATTTGCTCCCATCTCTACCGTCTACAACTTTTCTATAGGGATTAGAGTGGTTCAGTGGCTAGATTTTGAATTATAGGCCTCCAAACTTTGGTTTGTCAGCACTGCACAAAAAGTGGAAACCGACCGTCTAACTTTGTCAAAACATGTCAAACAGATTCAAAAGTTTACTAACTTTTTACAGGGCATGCCCTAAGTAATTATCTACAACTTTTGTAATTTGGACATTATGATTTGAAGATTATTTATATTTGGACATGCTGAAGTTTGAAAAGAGGTAGAAGATCAGACTTGGAAAAATCAGGGTTGTCCCCATTTCTTTTTGGTTTTTGAAGAAACTTCATTTATCAAGCACAACAATCACTAAACCACATCATCATATATAGTTTAGAAACTACCATTTTATGAACTCAATAGTTGGAAGATCAACCATTATCAATCCAAATTAATTAAGTGAAATTACTCACACTCTAGCACTTTATGATAATATATGTCTAAGAGAACTAGGTTTTCAAATGGTGCAAGCAAGGGTTCACTTCACAACAATTAGTGGCAATTTCAGATTTTGATGTAAGTGATAATATGATTGATGATGCACATGATAATGCCTTCATGATGCACATTCCATGAATGAGTATGCTAAACGTACTAGTGGTGTTACAATCCTTCCCCCTTAAAGGAATCTCGCCCCGAGATTTTAAGATTATTAACCATTTTTGGTAAAAGTCAAGGTAAACTTCTCGCATATAGGCATCCGTCTCTTAGGTTGCGTCATGCTCATCGTGGTGACTCCACAAAATTTTATACGTCTTGACCATACTATTTCTGGTAATTTGGTCCTTAGTGTCCAAAACTTCGACGGGTTGTTCTTGATATACCAAGTCTGACCCAATCTTCAGATCCTTGACTTCTACTCTCTCTCTTTAGGTACTCTAAGACATTTGTTCAGTTGAGATACGTGAAACACGGGAAATATCATGCTCATGTCCTCCGGTAATAGCATTTTGTAGGCCACTTCTCCCTTCCTCTTGATAACCTGATAAGGTCCTACATATCTTGGAGAAAGCTTCTTCTTTGCCCCAAATCTTTGCATGCCTTTCATTGGTGATACTTTAAGATACACAAAATCTCTGACTTGAAACATCTGCGGTCTTCATCTTTGGTCAGCATAACTCTTCTGGCGGTATTGCGTTGTTTCTATATTCTGACGAATAACTCGAACCTTCTCTTATGCTTCAGCAATTAAGTCGTTGCCAAAGAACCTTTGTTCTCCAGCTTCGACCCAATTGAGAGGTGTTCTACATCTTCTTCCATACAGCGCTTCAAATGGAGCCATCTTGATTATGCTTTGGTAACTGTTGTTGTAGGAAAACTCGGCCAATGGTAGCCATGGTTCCCATGATCCTTTTGACAATAGCACACAGGCTCTTAGCATGTCTTTGAGGATCTGATTTATCCTTTCAGTCTGCCCCGACGTTTGAGGGTGATAAGATGAGCTATGCACGAGCTTAGTCCCCAAACCTTTCTGTAGTTGTTCCTAAAAGTGAGCGATGAATTGCGTCCCACGGTTTGACACAATGGTTCTCAGAATTCCATGTAGCCAAACAATTTCTGCGATATAAATGTCCGCATAGTTTGGTGGTCGATATGTTGTTTTGACAGACATAAAATGAGTTGATTTGGTGAGTCGATCCACAATCACCCATATTGAGTCATTGCCCTTTTGAGTAACAAGAAGTCCAGTAATAAAATCCATACTGATCTCCTCCCATTTCCATTTAGGCACAGATAATGACTGCAATAGGCCAGCTGGCTTCATGTGGATAGCCTTGACTCTGCAACAATTATTACATCTCGCAACATACATTGCAATCTATTTCTTCATCTTTGTCCACCAAAAATTTGCTTTCAGATCATAGTACATTTTGTTGTTTCCAGTATGAATCGATAATTTGGAGTGGTGAGCTTCATCTAAGATTTTGGTTTGGCGCTCTTAATCCTTTGGTATGACCAGACGCTCATCAAATCATAGTATACCCTTTCATCAAGCTTGAAGCGGCTATTGGGTTCGCTCTTCATCCTTTCCTTGATGTGAAATATGCCCTTGTCGATGGTCTGATCCTCCAGTGAGCAACGAATTTGAATGTTGAGTAGCACTGCCGGGTGTAACAATTTAAATCCATCCTCTAGGAGTGGTTGAAGACTGTGGCAATGTGACTTCTGACTCAAAGCGTTAGCCACAACATTAGCCTTTCTCGGATGATAGTGCACTTGTAAGTTGTAGTCCTTGATCAGCTCGAGCCACCTGTGTTGCCTCATGTTAAGCTCAGGTTGGGTGAAGATGTACTTTAGACTTTTATGATCCGTGAAGATATTACACACATTCCCAAGTAGGTAGTGCCTCCAAATTTTCAATGCATGGGCTACGGCGACAAGTTCCAAGTCATGTGTTGGGTAGTTAACTTCGTGCTTCCTTAGCTGGCGTGATGCATAAGCAATCACCTTGCCATCTTGCATAAGAACACAACCAAGTCCAATACCTAATGTGTCACAAAACACTTCAAAGGGTTTCTCAATGTCCGGTTGAGCCAAGACAGGCGCCGTGGTCAACAACGTTCATAAGGTACGAAAAGTTGTTTCACACTCTGTTGTCCAAGCAAACTTACGGTCTTTCTCCAGCAATTGCGTCATCGTTTCGTCAATCTTCGAGAAGTCTGAAATGAAGCAATGGTAATATCTGGCCAATCCTAGGAAACTTCTGATTTCTGAAACTAAGGTAGGTGCCTTCCATTCCATTACTTGATGAATTTTACATAGGTCCACTGATAACCCATTTCCTGACAAGATGTGCCCCAGAAATTGCACTTCCTTTAGCCAGAAGTTGCACTTACTAGACTTGGCATACAATTTGTGCTCCCTAAGTCTAGTTAGCATTATTTTCAGATGCTCTTCATGCCTCTTTTCACACTTAGAGTAGAATAGTATGTTGTCGATGAATACTACGACAAATCAGTCCAGCTCTGGCATAAAGACTGAGTTCATCAAGTACATAAAGTAGGCAGGAGCATTGGTCAAGCCAAATGACATGACTAAATACTCATATAGCCCATATCTGGTGGAAAATGTGGTCTTGGGAATATCCTGGGGGTGAATTCTGATCTGATGATACCCAGATCTAAGATCAATCTTTGAAAATACCTTAGCCTTAGACAGTTGATCAAATAAAATGTCTATTTGGGGTAGAGGATACTTATTTTTGATGTTTACCGCGTTGAGAGGACGATAATCTATGCACACCCGCAATGATTGGTCCTTCTTCTTCACAAATAGAGTAGGACTGCCCCACTTGGACGTAGTGGGTCTAATCAAACCTTTGTCCAATAGTCCCTTCAGTTGAATTTTTAATTCTGCCAGCTCATTTGGTGGCATCTTATAGGGTCTTCGGGAAATTGGTGTTGTGCCTGGTTTAAGCTCTATAGCAAACTCCACATCTCGCTTAGGTGGAAGTCCTGGCAAATCATCAGGAAAAACATCAGGAAACTCACAAACTACTGGGATCTCTTCAATTGAGGTTGCTTGGGTTGCAAAGAATATATTAGTCAGCTCAAGGCGAGGTAAGGTTATCCTAAACATTTCGGTGCCTCACGGCTCCTTTAGTGACAAGGTTCGGTCTGCGGTGTCAAGAATGACATCCCAAGCCTACATCCAGTTCATTCCCATGATCACATCCAAGGATAATCCTAGAATCACTATTAATTGGGCTCGAAATTCTCTTCCTTCAATTTTGAGGGTTACCCCTCGGACTATACGATTTGTGAAAACCTCAGCCCTAGCTAAGCTTATCCAGTACTTATGCCCCACTTCTACTGATGATTGGTTAAAGCGGTGAGCAAAAGCAGTACTCATGAAAGAATGAGAAGATCCGGAATCAAATAGTACAACTGCGGTATGATCGTTCACAAGAAACGTACTAGCCATCACAAGTTCTTCGTCAGTAATCTCGTCCACAGTGGTGAGATGCACTCGAGCGGGATAGACGTCGTTCTTCTTCTTAGGGCGAGGACAAAACTTGGCGAAGTGCCCCATCTGTCCACAGTTGGAGCATGTCCCCTTCACTTGAGCTGTACCACCCGTTGAACTTCCTGGTCCAGTCTTTGCACGCGGTAGGGCCACCTTGAATGCTTTCTGACCCTTGAATCCTTGTTGTTGATTCTTCTTCTTCGGAGGAGGGCAAAATCTTGCTCCAGGTATCATTGGCCTGAAATTTGGTCGAGTCACTATGGTGGTTCGGGGCTGTGATATTCCTGATTCCAAAGGCCTTCTACGCCCCTTTGCCATAGCGTAGAGATTGTTGTTGTTCTCTTGAGTCAAACAGTTGCTGGCGAAATTGTTGAAGGATGTGCGGGAGGAAATTCCCATACACTTCATCATCTTCGGGCTCAAGCCCCTCTTGAAACTAGCAACCTTCTTGGCCTCAGTGTTCACATAGTCAGGCACGTAGCGCGACAGACTGTTGAAAGCATGTAGATACTCTATCACTGATTGCGTGCCCTGAGTTAACCTCATGAATTCTGACACCTTCATTGCCATTAAGCCTGGCGGAATATAATTCCCTCTAAAAGCTGCGGTGAATTGGTACCAAGCAATAGCATTTTCAAGGTAAGCAGTGCGGAAATGAGACCACCACATCCCTGTAGGTCCTTGCGATTGGCGCGCTACATATTCTGTCTTGAGATCGTCTGAAAGTCTCAGTAGACGAAACTTTTGTTCCATCGTGTTGATCCATTCATCTACCTCCAAGGGTTTTGCTGCTTCCTTGAATACCAGCTGCCTGGTATCCATGAAATCCTTGAAGCTGCTATATTGGTTGACTCCATGAGCTTCCTAAGGCTGCCCATGGCGGGTGTTGTTAGCAATGTTGCGAAGTTCTGTCTCCATGTTCCGCTGCAAGTTCTCCATGTTCCTATGAGCTCCAAGAAATTGTGCGAAGAACTGCTTAGGTGTGAATGGCGGAGATGGAGGAAGTGGTGCTTCTTGGTCACCCTCCTGGTTACCACTACCCGAAGCTCCAGCGGCCCTTGGGTTAATGCGGCGAGTAGTCACCATCTGCACATTTTCATTATGAGTAAGCGACGAGTCACGTTGCACATATGTGAAATAAGGAAATCATGTCGTACAATATCTCATAGAAGAAAACTTCATGTGAAAAATCGTAAGGCAAGAATCACATCCCAACATGTGCAACAGCATCATCACATACTTCATAATATATAAATGCACATACAGGCAAATTGTTCCGCTCGCATGCACTACCAACCAAAAGAGAGTTTTTCCTAGACAAGCACACCTGCGTCAGGAGCCATCATTACATCGGCCTTACACCATGAGTCATGTTCCTACTCCTAGGAACTCTATCCAAAAGGGTTAGCCTATCTTCTAGCGATAGCTAACAACTACTCCTGCACGCTATTGGCCTCAGAGACTACACCTCCATCGTCGGCTGCGGAAGCATCTGCTTCTTCCAGTTCTGGCGGGTTGATTGGATTGAGCTGGACATACAGCTGGTGAACCTCCTCATGCAAATTAGCGTTCCAAGCTTTTGCATTGTTCAGCTACTGCATTAGGTTGGCATGTGTTGCCCTGAGCTAGGCTACCTCAAACAAAGTTGTATTCATTTCTCTGATGATTTCCACCAGCAAGGTCTGGTAGTCTTGGCATTCTCCAACCCACAACACATTGTCCAAAACAGCCACATCTCTGACCTGAATGGCTTCATCTTTTTCAAGCGTAACTTGGGCCAACTTCTCTTGTACTTGGGCTAACTCTGCAGCATGCGCTTCCTGAGCCTGGTACAACTAGTTCTGAGCTGTGGTGAGGGAACTGTTGACCATCCCCAAAATGCACTTTGTGTTGTTTTATAGCTGCATCACTGCAAACATAGCACTGGAAGATGCAGTGTCGCTGTGCTGCTACTCACTGTCACCTCCTGTCAGAGCTCTACCTTCTGGTTGGTCCCACTTTGGGTTGAAAATATCACCCCCTAGGAAAGACTCCAGGCATGGCGGTAGCAATCTCCCTAGGAAAACAATCCAGCAAATCTTGAAGTATCTTATAAGCGGCTCTGCATGCCCCTTCTCTGGGTGTGCAGCCTGACGATCCAAAGTGCCAGCCACCCATCACTGGATTATCTGCCCGAGGCTTGACCACAGCTGTCACCCAGATACCTTCTCCCCTAGAGTGTGGCCTCCCTTCTAAGAAGTAACGCGGTTCCTCTGCCTCTAGGTAAACCAAAGCGAAAACAATGCGCCACAGCAGGGTGGGCACACCGTACTCCGAAAGAAAAGAGCTGCATCAGCGAGAAACAAGCATGGCAAGCTGGTGACGAGGAACACGTCCTCTCGTAGACTTACGGGCGGTGAGCCTACGGCGGGCCATCTGTTACAAGGTTGTAATGTGTGAGAATTAGGGTAAGAAAATTTCTATTGGTTATTAACGTAGACAAAACCCCTACTCTAACTTCAAAAAGAGGAGCAATGCAATAGATGAACAAGATGATGGTTATGCCAATGCATGCACATAACTTATGGCCTCACAATCTATTCGGGTTAATGTAATAAGCGGTGGCATACTGTTCACTCGTTATCGCGCATCTACACGAACTACTCGCATCGAGGTTAGTGTACCTATAGAAAAATTCATTCCAGCCCATCCCCATGATGCGACAATGATAATTGAAAAGTAAGGAAAAGCTACCACTATCCTTTCTAAGTTGCAGTAAGAAATTCTATTAGTCCTTATACAACATGCATGGTGACCCACATGAGGACAATCCACTAGACCCGGTCTTCATGGTCTTACTCTTACCTTTCTTACCTTGGCGACAAAATGACAACAAATCATACCAACCATTCATAGAATCTGTAAAAATAATATGCAATGCATGGAACCCTCCCCAAGATTAGCACTCACTAAGCCACCTAATCTCCTTATATGGGCTTAAGGGTTGATAGTTGGCACATACTTAGCTTGTCAAACTTATTTTATTTAGTTTGGAATGCCCACATGAACAGTGTCATGCAAGTTCTGCTCCAATGCCAGCTACAGCGACTCGAGCAGATTTATAAGAGATCAAGTATGCAAACCACTTGCCCCGTAGTGATTATCTCACAATTGAGCCCATATAAACCCAGGGTCTAGTAAAATCATGAAGGATCTCAAACTTTTCCTTCGCAACTAAGACCATAATGAACTGACAATCACTGCATCAAGTGTTACAACATTCCATAGAGTTTTTAACATAGATCAGAGTATATAGAGTTATTACAATAAAGGTGGCACGCAGTGTGATAGAACCTCCCAAGTCATTAGGCCCACCTACAGTTGTCCTTGTCCAACGGACCTCAGACAACCCTGCAGGTGCACCTGATCACTTGACAAGTTCGGTATCTGAATTTCTTACCTTTCCCAAGAGCGTTTCACCCGTCACGCAGACATTACAATACATCGAAGGTACGAGAATGCGGAAGCAGTTACAATAACTTACTTTATTGAAAAGTAAGACAAAGTTATATAGTTACAGACCAGAACATAATATATGAGTGCTGAGTATTATTATTGCATAACCTGGGAGGCAAAAACCCCTCCCAAATAAACAGTAAAAAGTTTTTCTTAACGGAGGACCTTTCCTCCCACAACGTTAGTCTTGATTTTCTTCTTTTGGTACCACCTTGGAACAGAAGCAACAAAAGTTTGCTGCTTTTTCACCTAAAACAACATGGGAGAAAGCCCTGAGTACAAAGTGTACTTTCGCAAGTCTTACCCGTCAAAATAAAAGACTCTCAAGGATATGCTGGCCTTTGGGAATCAAGGTATGGCTTATCAAGAATCAAAGACTCTGTTTGCAGAAATGCTTACTAACGGTGGATCCTTAAAAATCCAGTTTTATTTGTCAGGTTAAGTAAAGTTACCTGCATCTAGAGTTCTTTCTACCCTAGTTCAATCACTTGACCTATACTAGCCAATTTCTCATCAACCCTTCTTATTCACTGGAATGCTACGTGTAAGTCAGTGACCAAGTCTTCATGTCCGCGAAGTTACAGCGATCCGAATCGATTATACTCAGCTGAGGATCTCCAATCACATGACATATATAGCACTTAACCCTTGCATATGTCAACTCGCCACCGGGGTTCTTAAGACCAGATCAGGTTCACGCCAACCGAGAGCACAGATACACCACCGTCCAGCATCTTGCCACGGAGGGTAGACGCTACTCTCGCCATCTCTCCACTCCCATTGCGTGTTATCTTATTCTGGTATTAGTCTGCCCGAGGCAAAGCTTACCCATGATGAGGCATGTGACCAGTTAAAGGGTCCTCGGTCAGCAGGCCTACATCGACACGGTCCTTAATCGACTCAGACGGAGACACTACACCGAGACTCTCTTCTCGTGCAAGTCACCCACCTGGTCTCAACTTTATCATTTCAACCCAAAGTTTGGTACCTGGCAGAGGTACATCTTTTCCAATGTTGAACCCATCATGGCCATGATGGATCCACCATCAAGTTTTGTTTTTGAAAACATCCCACCCATTTTGAAGCATCATTTTTGTGAAAACAAAACATTTTGTTTTTCTAGAGCAAAGCTAAGCATAAGAAAAACCTTTTGTAAAATAGGGATTAAGGAGAAGTAATCAATTCCAAGGAAGGAAATGCAGGAATTGGTTTAGCACACAACTCCTATCACCTAATGCATTAAGCAAGTGAAAAAGATTTTAAAAGTTACAAGGAGGTGGCAAATGCACCGGGGCTTGCCTTGTGTTACTAGTGAATCAGGCTCTATTCCATAGATATCAAAATAAAAACAGTTGCCTGCCTGATGTTCTTCAGGTGGTGGTGGTGAAGTCCTTGCTTCTTCGACTTCTATTTCCTCTTCGTTCTCTAGATATAACCATATATAATCATGAATGCTCATGTAATGCTCATGAAAAATGCTAAGATAATAAAAGTTTATTATCTAAGGTCTTGAATATAACTTTCCTTCATGGATCTCCGAGAACTTAGGGTTTTTGGAGTCAATAGTGAAGTTCATAGGGCAGGGGGGCTAGGGTTTTGGGTTCTAAGTATTAAGCATAGTCCAAATCATACCAAACTTTACCCAAGGTTTCTAAATAATATTTAAAGTTTACCTAAAAAGTTTGGTGAATTTTGGAATTACAAATTATTCCCTAAAATTCCAGAAGTATGGATTTTGGCTATTTTAAATGTCCCAAAATTCCCTATTGGAACTAAAAATCATGAAACTATTTTTATTAAATTCTATGGAAAATTAGGAGCCTAATAAAATTGATTTGGTATTTTTAGCATTTTTCTACAATTTTCTAGGAATTTTCTAAATCCAGAAGAAAAAGAAAAAGAAAAAGGCGCTACAGAATTGGGCTTAAACTGGCCTGAGTCGGCCCACAAGCTGGCGAAAACGCACCCGCGTGCAGACATTGCAACGAGGACCCTGTCTTTTTTAATAACTCAAAAGAGTCCAAGACACTATTTGCTGCAGTCGCTGACGTTTGCAAATAAACCCCTGTGTTTCTATCCCTTCACACTACGAGGTCCACAATGGTGGACGGCGACGCGCAGAGCTTCCGGCGAGCTTGTGCCGGCCGAGATAAGCAAGGACCGGACCCTAGGCTCAGCTGGCACCTAATTCTACCCCTGACAATCATTTCCCCTCACCTAATTGCAAGATTCTAACTCCTAATCACTCTGCCCACGGTGACCGCGCAATCCAGGGACAAATCAAAGTGTTCTCGTCGATCTACTCTGGTTTAGAGCAATTGGTCGGGCCGATGAGCTTTAAGAACACACAGGAATGCTAAAACAAGAGCGAGGGGAACATGATCAGACCTGTGGAGAGCTGGCCACGCTGAGCTCACTTCTGCGGTGTTCTTGACCGATTTGGGGAAAATCCCAAATTGGAGTTCTCTAGTGACTAATCGGAGGCACGAGTGGGTGCGTTGAGTGCTTGACTACATGGCGGAGTCGAGGGCACGCTCAATTTATAAGATTCAGGGTCGGTGGCTCTCAATTTGGTCATGGCGTGCTGGCAGCTAGAGATAGGGAAGAACACGGGTTGCTGTGACCGTGGCGTTCACCGGTGCAACGGCTCAAGGATTATACTCCTAAGGGTGCCACGATTACTACCCCATAGTAACAAGCTATGGCATGGCGCAACCGAGGTCAGCGGAGCTTCCATGGCGACGCTGGCAGTCCGGCCACGTCGCAACGGCTACAGGCACGGTGATAAACTTCAATCTGCGATCAAATCCATTCCCCCGTGAGATCTTTTACCTTCCCGTAGATATCCAATCTGTGCCAAGCACGAATCATGGCAACCAGCGCAAATCCGGACGCGTGGATCGCCGGCGGCGAGCTTACTGAGCTGGCAATCCGATCGGGATACTGTATCATCACATAGTTCCTTCAGAACGACTGATAGAGCAAAATCAGGGCCGATTTTCTCCAAATTCGATGTGATAACCTCATAATTCATCTGCATCAAAGTTATAGACCTATAATCTATCTTCATTTTTACTATAGCATCTCTAGTCAAATTCCTAATGGACCATTGTCGAATCCCAGTTCAAGGTTTGCTCAATCACACTGTCAGTCTGAATTCAGACTTAGGACAGCCTGACAGCCCAACTTTGAATCCAATTTTCTCAAAACATTTCATAGTACCAGGACTTGATCTCTATAGAAAAATTGTTCCCCTTTCATAGCTCTACAAACTTGATGTGGTGACCTAGGGCAAAAACTTTATAATTTGGAAGATATAGGGCCCCAAAGTTGAGCCAATCCCACTAAATTTGAGACTTAACCCAATAGAGCTCAAATGTGGCTTTTTGCAAATAGGTCCAAATCTCAGGGTTTAGGTTGCAAATCCACATACTTGTGAACCACATGAGTTAAGATGCCTTAATTTCATGGTTTTTGCACTTTAGTCCAAAAGTGCACTAATTTTGCACTTAGCCCCCATGGGTTTTAGTCTAGGGTTTTCCAGGGTTCTATTTAGGGTTTTTAGTACTTCTAGGGTTTGGATGTTACTTAAGTCCATTCCTGGTGACATTTTATGACTATTTCAATTGAGTTTTGAAGTTTTCCCTTATTAAGCCTTGTTTGCTCTATTAAGCCCAATCTAGGGTTAAGCACTGTACCCTAGGGTTTCACTTATAACATGTCACATCAATACAACTTGTTTGAACTTTTTGCCTAGTGAATGCACTCTAGGTGTAACAAACACATGATATGCCAATGCTTATGATGTTATGCTCATGTTTTAGTGGCAGTAACACCAGGGGTGTTACATCCTTCCCCCCATAAAAGAATCTCGTCCCGAGATTAAAAGTCCTAGGGTAAGTAATGAAAAAGGAAACGCGACATATCTTTATTTCCTTATTTTTGGTACAAGGCAGGGGTGGTTTGGGGTTCATTCCTCTATTACAACAAATGTACACATTTTACAATTTACACAAAGCTAAAAAGCCTAGGAAATTCTTATCTAAAAATTCTTGAGTTTCCTAAGTAGCTTCATCTTCCGTGTGTTGGTTCCACTGTATCTTGTAAAACTTGAGAGTTTTCCTTCGGGTAATTCTGTCCTTTTGATCCAAGACTCGGATAGGGTGCTCTGAATACATCAAGTCTGGTTCTAAGGCAACATCCGTTACTTCAATGGTTCGATCGGGAACCCGAAGACACTTCTTCAATTGAGACACGTGGAACACATTATGTAATGCAGACAAGGTTTTGGGTAACTGAAGTCGGTATGCCACTGGTCCATATCTTTCAAGGATAGGAAAAGGACCAATGTATCGAGGTGCAAGCTTCCCCTTTACCCCGAAACGTGATACACCCTTCATTGGTGAAACTTTCAGGTAGACATAATCTTCAACTTGAAAGTGCAAGGGTTGTCGTCGCTTGTCTGCATAACTCTTCTGACGAGCTTGAGCTTCTTTCAAATTATGAATTATTCGTTGAACTTTCTCTTCTGTCTCCTTTACCATATCAGGCCTAAAGAAATTTCTTTCACCTGGTTCAGACCAGTTTAACGGAGTACGACACCGTCGTCCATACGAGGCTTCAAAAGGTGCCATTTTGATGCTCTCTTGATAGCTATTATTGTATGAGAACTCCGCTAATGGTAAACAATCATCCCATTTCTGTGGGAATTCCAGAACACATGCTCGCAACATATCTTCAAGTATCTGATTTACTCTCTCAGTCTGTCCACTAGTTTGGGGATGATAGGCCAAACTGTGGAGCAATTTAGTACCCAAGGATTTGTGAAGTTCTTCCCAGAATTTGGATACAAATTGAGGTCCACGATCCGACACTATTGTCTTTGGAACACCGTGCAAACTAAGGATGCGAGCAATGTACAGTTCCTCATATGTGAGGACCGGGTAATATGTCTTGACTGGCAGAAAATGAGCAATTTTCGTAAGCCGATCAATTATAACCCAAATAGAATCATACCCCTTTGCGGTCCTGGGCAATCCCACAATAAAGTCCATGCTTATATCCTCCCATTTCCATGTTGGTATAGGTAAGGACTGCAATGGACCAGCAGTCTTCATATGTATGGCTTTGACACATCTACAAGTGTCACATCTTGCCACATAGCGTGCAATTTCAATCTTCATCTTTGTCCACCAATAATGCTGTTTTAGATCATGATACATCTTAGTGCTTCCAGGATGAATAGAATAGCGACTAAGATGTGCTTCATCCAAAATTTGCTAGCGGATCTCATCATTTTTGGGCGCAACTATGCGGTTGTTAAACCATACAACACCTTGATCATCTCTTCTGAAGCAGTTGGCTTTACCGGCCTCTATTTTCTCATGAATGTATTTCATTCCCTCATCATTTCTTTGTGCTTCAATTATTCTTTGCAGGATGACTGACTCAAGCTTCAAGTGATTTGAAGTTCCATGCTGAATCATTCCCAGGTTTAGCTTTTCCATTTCTTGGCATAACGTAATGTCAGAGGTCTTCATGGTAAGACAATGACAGAAAGCCTTACGACTTAACGCATCTGCCACTAATTAGCTTTGCCTGGGTGATAGTGAATCTCTAATTCATAATCCTTTATCAACTCGAGCCATCTCCTTTGTCTCATATTAAGCTCTGACTGGGTAAAGATGTACTTCAAACTTTTATGATCTGTATAAATGTGACAGATATTTCCCAAAAAATAATGACGCCATATTTTCAGGGCATGAACCACAGCAGCTAACTCCAGGTCATGAGTTGGATAATGTTCCACATGCCGGCGCAATTGCCTTTAAGCATAAGCTATTACTCGGTCTTCTTGCATTAGAACACAGCCGAGACCACTGCCTGATGCGTCATAATACACATCAAAGGGCTTTTCAATGTCCGGTTGAGCCAATACCGGAGCAGTGGTCAATAATACTTTTAGCTGCTCAAAGGCTTCATTACATTTTGAAGACCAATTAAATTTAGTATCATTCTTCAATAAACTTGTGATTGGTTTCACAAGCTTGGAAAAATCTGGTATGAATCAGCGGTAGTAACCAGCCAGTCCAAGGAAACTTCGAACTTGATGTACAGTGGTTGGGGGTTTCCACTCCAAAATATCCTTGACTTTGCTAGGATCCACCGCAATCCCCTTGGCAGATAATACATGTCCCAGAAATTGGATCTCCTCTAGCCAGAATGCGCACTTACTGAACTTAACATATAATTGGTGTTCCCTTAAGCGCGTTAATACGATCTGCAAATGCCGAGCATGCTCCTCTTCATTCTTGGAGTATATTAAGATATCGTCAATGGATACCACCACAAATTTGTCCAACTCGGGCATAAATACCGAGTTCATCAGATATGTCAAGTGGGTAGGAGCATTTATTAGTCTGAAAGACATAACCAGATATTCAAATAATCCATACCGCGTAGTTAATGCGGTATTGGGTATATCTTCGGGTCGGATACGGATCTGATGATAACCCGACCTGAGGTCAATCTTGGAGAATACCCGGGCTCCGGTAAGTTGATCAAATAGGATGTCAATCCAGGGGAGAGGGTACTTGTTCTTGATGGTGACCTCATTAAGGGGTCTATAATCCACACACATCCGGAGCGTTTGATCCTTCTTCTTGACAAAGATGGCTGGACAACCCCAAGGTGATGAGCTTGGTCGGATGAATCCTTTTTTTAGTAGATCTTGTAATTGGGTCTTGAGTTCTGCCAGTTCATTCGGAGGCATTCGGTACGACCTTCTAGAAATAGGAGCCGTACCGGGCTTCAACTCAATCACAAATTCTACATCTCTTTCTGGAGGCAATCCAGGTAGATCTTCCGGAAAGACGTCCAAGAATTCACATACTACCAGAATATCTTGGATCTTCGGTATAACAGCTGCGTATACTCTGCCACATGGTTTAGCTGGAATAGCTACGGGGATGGACAAGAGAACCTCTTCTTGGCCATAACTCAACCTGATGGTTCTCAAATCAGTGTTGAGGATTGCTTTATGCTGGGCTAACCAATTCATGCCTAAAATTACATCTATATCTTGGCCTTTTAGAACAATCATGTTTGTAGGAAAGTCCCGTTCAGCCAATGTTACGGGCACATGGTAAGCCACTTCTTCAGTAAATATTTGTCCCCCAAGCGAATGAACTAGAAACCCTTCCCTTGATTCATTGTATGGAATGCAATGTTGCTCCACAAACTTCTTGCTTATGAATGTATGTGAAGCGCCAGAATCAAAAAGAATAACTGCAGGGTGATTGGCCACAAGAAACGTACCCATCATAACTGGTTCGCCTTCCGGTGTCGTGGCCACTTGAGTATAATAAATCCGCCCCGTTTTCCTCATATTTTTGCGTGCGGTATTGTTCGCCGCATTTCCCTTGCCTTGAGCGGAACTCCTAGAACTCTGCTGATTATTTGATCGATTTTGCTTCGGGTAGAGACAGTCCTTGATAAAATGTCTGGACTTTCCACAATTAAAGCAGCCTGTTGAAGAGCTTGGGAGGGCGGGGAATGACTACCAGGGGCACCCGGCTAATTTGTTGAGGTGGGGGCAGTGGCAGGACGGATAAACACCGGTTGTTTGAAAGGGTAGGAGGGTGGACGTGGCGAAGAACGATTCTGGTTAAAAGGTCGGATTACCAACCTTTGTCTTTTCTCAGGCCCCTGATTGGGCCTGTCGCCTCCATAGCCCTTTGCTTTTCCTGGGCCAGCATATTTGGCTTCAACTGCCAGCACCGTGCTGACAGCCCTTCCGTAAGAAAGATCAATGCAGGTGGCCATCTTCCATTACATTCGATCATTAAGGCCTCGCATGAAGCAATTTTTCTTCTTTAAATCAGTGTTGACTGACTTGATCGATGGCATATTGGGACAAGTGGTTAAATTTATTGAGATACTGAGTGACAGTATCCCACCTTGTTTGAGCTTCATAAACTCCTCTTGTTTCATATGGAGCACCCCTTCAGGAATATAGTGCTCCCGGAAAGCCAGTTTGAACTCATCCCATGTAATTTGATGGCCGGCCGGCTGAACGGCTACATAATTTCCCCACCATGTGCTGGCAGGGCCTCACAACTGCTGTGCCGCAAATAAGGGCTTTTGAGTCTCTGTACATCAGAGAAGCCCGAACTTTTGTTCGATAACTCGGATCCACTCATCTGCTTCCAGAGGATCTTCCGTCTTGACAAATAATGGGGGACGTGTCTCTTAGAAATCCAGGTATGAAGTTTCGCGGGGTCCTTGCGGATACGCTCGCCTGCCTTGCTGTTGCATTTGTTGCCCCGCCATTTCCCGCAGAAAGCAGGTGTTGTCGGTCGTGGCATTAACTAAGGCAGCGATGGCCTCATCTAATGTTCGAGGTACTGGGGGTGGATTAGGAGTTGCTTCCCTCCCACGGGAGGTTCCTGCCCCATCCTGTGCGCGAGTCTTGGACGACATCTGAGGCAAAGAACATTTGGAGAAATATAATATGCCAAAGCAAACCATCCATTTTACATTACTTAAAAGGGTAATGTTACATACTCGAATTTACAACAGGATTACATTACCTATTACACATTATCACTACTTCTATACTACTCTACTCTAACTTCTTATCACTTTTGGTAGCCTCGCTGTCGGGTGTAGGAGACCATTCATCGGCCAAATTCATTGAAGGAGGGGGCCTGAAAAGGTCCAGTTCCCCACCAAGGGCTTCACCCGCTGCTCCAGATGGTCCGGCTCCCATCCCGATAGGATCCGCAGGGACGTTAGGGTGCAGTTGTGAATACAATACATGAACTTCCTCATGTAGTGTATTACAATAAACCTGCAAGTTATCTACGGCTGTGCTAAGCTCCTCCACGCGGGCTCGAGCTTTGGCTTCCTTGGCCCAAGCAAGTGAACGAGAGTTAACAGCCCAATCGAGCGGTAGATCTCGTTCAGCAAGTTGGTCTTGCAAGTGGCGGATGTCTGT
Organism: Zea mays; assembly: GCF_902167145.1. Classification (NCBI taxonomy): domain Eukaryota; kingdom Viridiplantae; phylum Streptophyta; class Magnoliopsida; order Poales; family Poaceae; genus Zea; species Zea mays. Next base: position 173,106,015 of record NC_050096.1, read on the forward strand.
TCTCAATTCATTTATTCTCACACCATCCTCAACCCATATATCGTTCCTGTGACGGAGCTCTGATCGAAGCTGTTCAACTTGAGCTTCTAGATCCCCGATTGGATCATTGCTACCACTACTACTGTCTTCATGCCTTGGGGCTAGTTGATGGCGGGGTACGCCAATGGGTCCGGTAGACGTGCGCGCGGTTTTTCTTGTGCGCGACGGCATATCTTCATGAGGGGAAAATCTTATTAGGATAGTCTTTAGCATGATGCATGTATAATTACAGAATCAACCTTAGTTGATTCACACCTTCTATACATTGAACTCTACTATCTGGTCTTTAAAATAAGTACCTTAGAAGGTGATTGGATAAGAAGGAAAGAAATTTTCTAGATAAGTCTTTGAAATTTCTTTTTGAAAATGTCTCATAATATCTGCAGAGATGGGCTTCGCTCCGATACCAGCTGTGATAGAACCTCCCAAGTCATTAGGCCCACCTACAGTTGTCCTTGTCCAATGGACCTCAGACAACCCTGCAGGTGCACCTGATCACTTGACAAGTTCGGTATCTGAATTCCTTACCTTTCCCAAGAGCGTTTCACCCGTCACGCAGACATTACAATACATCGGAGGTACGAGAATGCAGAAGCAGTTACAATAACTTACTTTATTGAAAAGTAAGACAGAGTTATATAGTAACAGTCTAGAACAGAATATATGAGTGCTGAGTATTATTATTACATAACCTAGGTGGTAAAAACCCCTCCCAAATAAATAGTAAAAAGTTCTTCTTAACGGAGGACCTTTCTTCCCGCAGCTTTAGTCTTGATTTTCTTCTTTTGGTACCACCTTGGAACAGAAGCAACAAAAGTTTGCTGCTTCTTCACCTAAAACAACATGGGACAAAGCCGTGAGTACGAAGTGTACTTTCGCAAGTCTTACCCGTCAAAATAAAAGACTCTCAAGGATATGCTGGCCTTTGGGAATCAAGGTATGGCTTATCAAGAATCAAAGACTCTGTTTACAGATATGCTTACTAACGGTGGATCCTTAAAAATCCAGTTTTATTTGTCAGGTTAAGTAAAGTTACCTGCATCTAGAGTTCTTTCTACCCTAGTTCAATCACTTGACCTATACTAGCCAATTTCTCATCAACCCTTCTTATTCACTGGAATGCTACGTGTAAGTCAGTGACCAAGTCTTCATGTCTGCGAAGTTACGGTGATCCGAACCGATTATACTCAGCTAAGGATCTCCAATCACACAACATATGTAGCACTTAACCCTTGCATATGTCAACTCGCCACCGGGGTTCTTAAGACCAGATCAGGTTCACGCCAACTGAGAGCACAGATACACCACCGTCCATCCTCTTGCCACGGAGGATACACGCTACTCTCGCCATCTCTCCACTCCCATTGCATGTTATCTTATTCTGGTATTAGTCTGCCCGAGGCAAAGCTTACCCATGGCGAGGCATGTGACCAGTTAAAGGGTCCTCGGTCAGCAGGCCTACATCGACACGGTCCTTAATCGACTCAGACGGAGACACTACACCGAGACTCTCTTCTCGTGCAAGTCACCCGCCCGGTCTCAGCTATATCATTTGACCCAAAGTTTGGTACCTGGCAGAGGTACATCTTTTCCGATGTTGAACCCATCATGGCCATGATGGATCCACCATCAAGTTTTGTTTTTGAAACCATCCCACCCATTTTGAAGCATCATCTTTTGTGAAAACAAAACATTTTGTTTTTCTAGAGCAAAGCTAAGCATAAGAAAAACCTTTTGTAAAACAGGGATTAAGGAGAAGTAATCAATTCCAAGGAAGGAAATGCAGGAATTGGTTTAGCACACAACTCCTATCACCTAATGCATCAAGCAAGTGAGAAAGATTTTAAAAGTAACAAGGAGGTGGCAAATGCATCGGGGCTTGCCTTGTGTTACTGGTGAATCAGGCTCTGTTCCGCAGATATCAAAATAAAAACAGTTGCCTGCCTGATGTTCTTCATGTGGTGGTGGTGAAGTCCTTGCTTCTTCAACTTCTATTTCCTCTTTGTTCTCTAGATATAACCATATATAATCATGAATGCTCATGAAAATGCTAAGATAATAAAAGTTTATTATCTAAGGCCTTGAATATAACTTTCCTTCACGGATCTCCGAGAACTTAGGGTTTTCGAAGTCAATAGTGAAGTTCATAGGGCAGGGGGCTAGGGTTTTGGGTTCTAAGTATTAAGCATAGTCCAAATCATACCAAACATTACCCAAAGTTTCTAAATAATATTTAAAGTTTACCTAAAAAGTTTGGTTAATTTTGGAATTACAATCTATTCCCTAAAATTCTAGAAGTATGGATTTTGGTTATTTTAAATGTCCCAAAATTCCCTATTGGAACTAAAAATCATGAAACTATTTTTATTAAATTCTATGGAAAATTAGGAGCCTAATGAAATTGGTTTGGTATTTTTAGCATCTTTCTACAATTTTCTAGAAATTTTCTAAGTCCAGAAGAAAAAGAAAAAGAAAAAGGCGCTACACAATTGGGCTTAAACTGGCCTGAGTTGGCCCACAAGCTGGCGAAAACGTGCCCGCGTGCAGCCATTGAAATGAGGACCCTATCTTTTTGAATAACTCAAAAGAGTCCAAGACACTATTTGCTGCAGTCGCCGACGTTTCCAAATAAACCCCTGCGTTTCTATCCCTTCACACTATGAGGTCCACGACGGGGGACGGCGACGCGCAGAGCTTCCAGCGAGCTTGTACCGGCCGAGATATGCAAGGACCGGACCCTAGGCTCGGCTGGCACCTAATTCTACCCCTGACAATCATTTCCCCTCACCTAATTACAAGATTCTAACTCCTAATCACTCTGTCCACGGTGACCACGCAATCCGGGGACAAATCAAAGTGTTCCCGTCGATCTACTCCGGTTTAGAGCAATTGGTCAGGCCGATGAGCTTTAAGAACACACAGGAATGCTAGAACAAGAGCGAGGGGAACACGATCAGACCTGTGGAGAGCTGGCCACGGTGAGTTCACTTCTGCGCTGTTCTTGACCGATTTGGGGAAAATCCCAAATTGGAGTTCTCTGGTGACTAATCGGAGGCACGGGTGGGTGCGTTGAGTGCTTGACTACATGGTGGAGCCGAGGGCGCGCTCAATTTATAGGATTCAGGGTCGGTGGCTCTCAATTTGGCCACGGCATGCTGGCAGCCGGAGATAGGGAAGAACACGGGTGGCTGTGACCGTGGCGTTCACCGATGCAACGGCTCAAGGATTATACTCCTAAGGGTGCCACGATTACTACAACATAGTAACAAGCTACGGCGTGGTGCAACCGAGGTCACCGGAGCTTCCACGACGACGCTGGCGGTCCGGCCACGTCGCAACAGCTAGAGGCACGGTGATAAACTTCAATCCGCGATCAAATCCATTCCCCCGTGAGATCTTTTACCTTCTCGTGGATATCCTCTGCGTGCCAAGCACGAATCACGGCGACTAGCGCAAATCCGGACGCGCGGATCGCCGACGGCGAGCTTACTGAGCTGGCAATCTGATCGGGATATTGTACCATCACATAGTTCCTTCAGAACGACTGACAGAGCAAAATCAGGGCCGATTTTCTCCAAATTCTATGTGAGAACCTCATAATTTATCTGCATCAATGTTATATACCTATAATATATCTTCTTTTTTACTATAGCATCTCTAGTCAAATTCCTACTGGATCATGGTCGAATCCCAGTACAAGGTTTGCTCAATCACACTGTCAGTCTAAATTCAGACATAGGACAGCTTGACAGCCCAACTTTGAATCCAATCTTCTCAAAACTTTTCATAGTACCAGGACTTGATCTCTATAGCAAAGTTGTCCCCCTTTCATAGCTCTACAAACTTGATGTGCTGACCTAGGGCAAAAACTTTATAATTTGGAAGATATAGGGCCCCAAATTTGAGCCAATCCCACTGAATTTCAGACTTAACCCAATAGAGCTCAAATGTGGCTTTTTGCAAATAGGTCCAAATCTCAGGGTTTAGGTTGCAAATACACATACTTGTGAACCACATGAGTTAAGATGCCTTAATTTCATGGTTTTTGCACTTTAGTCCAAAAGTGCACTAATTTTGCACTTAGCCCCCTAGGGTTTTAGTCTAGGGTTTTCCAGGGTTCTATTTAGGGTTTTTAGTACTTCTAGGGTTTGGATGTTACTTAAGTCCATTCCTGGTGACATTTTATGACTATTTCAATTGAGTTTTGAAGTTTTCCCTTATTAAGCCTTGTTTGCTCTATTAAGCCCAATCTAGGGTTAAGCACTGTACCCTAGGGTTTCACTTATAACATGTCACATCAATATAACTTGTTTGAACTTTTTGCCTAGTGAATGCACTCTAGGTGTAACAAACACATGATATGCCAATGCTTATGATGTTATGCTTAAGTTTTAGTGGCAGTAACACCAGGGGTGTTACACGCAGGCCCCAAATAACTCCAAGTAGCTTTCACCGAAGTGACAAGTTTTGTGGAAGCATTTATTTAACTAGCACCCACAACACATGCGAGGTTTTGAAGATACTGTTCCAACATTAGATATGTCAACCCACCAAAAGCATGAGACAAGAATTGGGAAAACCCTACCATGGGCTTAGTCATCTCCCGTAGACGGGTATAAGCAGTGCTCGTCGTACCCGTAGTACATCTGACCATCTGCAACAAATCATTGGGAATAGCACCCTGAGTACTGAAATGTACTGAGCTAGACTGACCCATCCAAAACCAAAAAATAAGGAAGTAAAATACTTCAAGGAGTATGCAAGCTATATCTGGATTTGGCTCTTTGCTTTTCAAGAGTAACAGAAGTTAAAGAAGTTTAGCAGGTCAGGATTAATACCTACTTTGCTGCGAAATAGGTTTTGCGCCTGATTCTCTAGGTATTTCATATCACACTTGTTGTATGTTTAATTACCACTTTAGTAAATGATCAAGTTGAGAAATTGAGTCAAAGTTATCAAATCAAGCTATCATATCTCTTAAGCATAATTGGAATTAACATCATTTCTTATCCGTTCAACAAATCTTATAAAGTGTAGTTCTTACTACGATGAGATAGCTCAAGTCAAGTGCTCACTATCCAGGAGCGTTGGCGATTTGAATCGATTCCTAACCAGCTGCTGGGTATTCCTAACACAAATCGTACCCATAGTACTTCGTGAGATATAATCGCCATTGCACATTCTAGTAGCAGCCTAGCTGCACATCTTGGATTCCACAGGGGCCACCATACCCAGGGACCGCCCGACTACCAGAGGGTTAGGGCATACCATCCACCATGGATCATCTCGTCGTATCCCCGTCACTCCTCAACCAGACCAGTAGGTGCACCGCAAGGTCGAATCCGACTGGAATGGTGTTCTGTCTTCGCGGTCAGAACGAGTTATCCAGTCAGCTAATTGTATAGGTGTGGCAAAACCGCCCTAATTATTCCAGCTTAAGTGCCTAAGTCACGCCTTAGGGGCCGCAACACACTTAAATCGGAATAACCCGTCAGTCCCTCAGATCTAGTCTCATAGAGCCACTAAACCAGGATCAAATACCGCAAAACCCACTCGATGGTGAGTCACAGAAGAAATACAATAAAACAGGAAACCTCAAATTAAAGTACTAGAGTTATTACATAAATGGAGTTTTTCAAGTAGCTGATATAAGTTCACAAAATAAGTTGCAGCGGATAATCGATATCGTCGAAAGTGAGGAAATGGGCAAGGCCTAGCCCACTCCTCCTCCTGCTCCTCTCCTGCCGAAGCAGCATCCCACTCGACCGTCCAACCCGGTGGTAGGGTGGTAGGCCAAGTCACACCATCAACCATATCCTGAAGCGTACCTGCAAAAATTATGCCACAAGCAAGACTGAGTATACTAATACTCAGCTAGACTTACCCGGTGTGAGGAAACTACTCCTCTACCTCTAGACCATTTAGTTGTTTGGCTGAGGGGTTTGGTTTGCCAAAAGCACTAGCTGAGTCTAAAATCAAATTTTAGCTTTTCAATTTCTAGCATCATTATCTTAGCTAAGTTTGCTCCTTCTAAGCATACATGGTAACAAGCATTTAGTACAATCAACAAGTTATCTCATTTAAAACCTCATTTCACATCTTACTCAATGTAGTACAAGGGGTCAAGCAGTCTCATTAGCTACGAGAAGCAGACGGTTCGAATCAAGTTTTTAAACCTTGCAAGGTAAACCTAAACGCACAACATGTAAGGGCACTCCGTCCCCACACATGTCAACCGTCCCCATCGATTCCCCATTCGCGGCCAGGGCTCACCGCCTTGGCATACAATGCTCCACTGACCCCGGCTGCCACCGTGCAGTGACCGCACTTGTACCCACCATAGCTAGCATGGGAGACCCAGTCTCAGGACAAGTGAGGGGAAAAGTCCGTGCCCGACTTCACTCAGGTACTAGGTTTACCGGTTACCATATTTCCCGACATGTGTTTAGTACGTTCAAACGCTTGACTCAGGTATCCACACATTAATCTTAATTCCTTTTTCCGTCTCATGGACAAGGCATCCTCCTTGGATCCAAGTCCATAGACCATCATAGATCCTATTATCAAGATGAATACAATCAATTCCTGACCTCGCGCGAGTGCTAGAAAAATCACTCGACTTCTACCGAGATCCTGATTAGCATAGCAGCTACTCGACCTAGCATACTAGTATCCATCTCAAAAAGGAATCCTGAGTTCATGCAACTAAAGGTTTCAAGCAACTCCTATACTTAAGTGCACATTTTAAGCCTACAAACATTAAGTGTAGTAAAGTAGCATATATAAAAGGTTATGCATAAAACCGAGGCTTGCCTTCAATAGCTGGGGCTACGGGGAGATCCTCGATGGCAGTCTCGGGAGCTTGCTCCTGGTCTTCCTCATGGACAACTCCTTGCTCGGGGATGAGCACGTACTCTCCGTCAGTGAGATTGCAATCTAATGAATGCAATGAGTAAGATACATGCATGGTATGATATGCAATTTAGCAATTAAACTTTGATGGTGAATGATCAAATTAATAAGGTAGAGCTTAATCTTGCTACTGAAGATTCTTGTGGTATACTTAGCAAATTAGGGTCAAAGCTTGGCTAAGCTAATTGGTAAGTTTATTTTGGTGTTCTACTGATTTCCCTTTAATGTCTTAGTGAGAGTTTATTAAGGTTTCTAGCTGAATCCTTAGACTGAGATTTATTATTCCCTCTCTGCCTTCTTATTTCTTTTATGCTTTTAAGGTGGGTTTGAACTACAAGATAGCTTAATAAATTTTCAAAAATTATGCAAAAATTACAGTGGCTTCTTACTGGTGTATAAGTATCTGTCTCAAAATTTGGGGTTTAAAAAGTGAGTGGTTCTCTCTGTATGAAATTATCAAATATTAAGGCAGAGGGGGTATTTTGAACTACAACCTTCTTTTTACAGTGAGTAATTCTCTAAGACTTATTTTTGTTGGCATTCAGATGCTATAACATGATTTTGTACAAATTCTCAGCCACTAATACTGATTAGTTATTCTATTATGATTTTCTAAAGTTTCTAGTCAAAGAGGTGCTTTCTATTACCACTATATTTGAAAAATATCAAACAACAAATTTCTAATTTTTCCTATCTTCTTTTTTGTACAAGAGCAATCATTCTGAAAATTGGTAGCTTTTTGCTTAAGGGAAAGGTGGTAGCAATTATTTGGATTAAATGGCATTTTTCATGAAGTATTGGCAATGGGTATTATTTTGTAGCTTTCAATTGAGTTTTGCATTTTTCTCTGGTGGCTTACTTCATTATTAATTTGGTAAAAATTTATTTGCCCATTATTGCACTCTTTTTTGGCTTGCTTATGATTTAATTGAAATATGGCTTAATATCAAGTTCTATTTGTTTACCCTACTTAAAATGATGGACTGGGGTGTTTATCATTTTTGTAGTGGTATTCTAGGGTTACAAGTCCACAGGATTTTTCCTAACAATTTTGAAATTGTTTTCATAATTCTAGTAATTGTTTTTCTAGTTTGATTAATGCTTAATAAAACATTTCACCTAGAATTTGTTCTGGACTAGGATTCCCTTTATTTTTCCTAGGTTTTCTATTACCTTAGTAGACTAGGAAAAATAATTGCATTCATTGTTCATTATTTTCCACTTCCTTTCTCATTTTCCTAAGTTTTGAGAAAATATGGCTTTTAATAAGTAACCTTGTATAAATCTTTAATACTGGGGTGCTCACTATTTTTAAACAGTGCCTAAGTGGAGTTTACACTTCTACAATTTTTCTTAGGTTCAGCACAGAAGCATAACTATTTTTTCTTATTTTAATAAGGTTCAGTAAGTTTCTTTAATTAATTTCAAACTCTAAAATTTAAAACAAAAAGCATAGGGTTCCGTAATTTTATGCGATAGTTCATAATATTATTTTAAATCCAGCAAAATTGGTTTGGCTAAATTTGGTGGAATATTTCTCAAGGTATGAAATTTCTATGTCTTCTGCTGAATTTAAAAAAGATTAATTAGAAATGGATAAAGAAAAAGGGGTTTTGCACTGGGGTCCCTGGCGAAAGGTTTGGAATGAATTACAGATAGGTCCTCGGTGCACTATTCACATGAGTCTAAGGCTCTGTAGAAAACCCCCTAGGGTTTCCTGAAATCGAACCCGCGATCCTTCCCCAAATGGAACAGTGACCGCGGTGGAAGAATAGGGCGGAGGGGCTTACCGGCGGTGAGGTTGCTCCGGTGAAGGGTCAGGTGAGGTCCGGGAGTCTCTAGCGATCACGTCGACGTGCGGATCGCCGACGATGGTGGTCGGAGGAGGTCGGTCCACGTGCTCAGGCGGGAGAGCTCGTCGGTGGTGAGGAGTCCGCCCTAACCAGGGCACGATAGATCAATTTAATGGGCCGGGGAGCTTCACCAGAGGTCAAGGAAGATGTGCGCGCGAGGAATTGGAGAATGGCTCACCGGATTGCTCGGTCTACGCGCGGCCGCGGGCGACCGAAGTCCGGCGAAGGCGATCTCGGGTCTCCAGTGAAGTTATGTTGTGTCCGAGAGCTTGGAAAGCTTCACGGGCCACTGGCAAAGCTAACCGAGAGGCCGGCGCAACTTGGACGCGGCTGGGGCGAGCTGGCCGCGGTGGCCGAGGCTTGGGCAGTGATGGCGGGCGGGGCGCGGCATGCTCGAGGCGAAGTCCAGTGAACTTTGGCTTAGGCAAGGCCTGAGAGCGCGCGGGGAAGTACGACCGAGGCCTTGGGGCTGCTTTATAGGCACGGCACGGGCGAGGGCGCGCGGCGGACTTGACCGGACGCTGGGACGAGCGCGCGCGCGGGTTGGGCGAACACCGGCGTGCCGACCAGGGTCGACCACGTGTGCGCGTTCATTCTGCCCGAGTTCTGGCGCGTGTGGTCATTCATCCAAGCCTGCTCTTGCCTTGGTTAGTGCACAAAACCTCTTCTCCCCCTATAAGCTACCGATCTTGTGTGGGGGTCAAAGAATTTGGCTTACTGGTTTCAAAGATATGGAGCTCTCAAGTCTGGTTTGTCTCTCATCCCGAGCCCGAGGCAAATCTTCGGTTTTGTCGTGTCTAGGGCTCGCATCCCGATGCCATCTTGAAAGGGAAATGTGTCTTTGGGCCATTTCTATAATGTTTTGGTGATTAAGTGACCAACACATATTCATTAAGTCCTAGTGTGCCAAAGATGGCAAAAAGTGCAAATCATATTACAAGGTATGTTTCTAGACTTAGTATTTGGTTTTTGTATACCAATGAAGTTATCTAAGTGTTAGAAACAATGAAAATAATAAAAGAAAAGGATTGCAAAAGACTGGATGTGTGCAGCCGAAGTTCAGCTTAGTCTGGCACACCGGACTGTCCGGTGGTGCACCGGACAGTGTCTGGTGCGCCAGACTGGTTTCCGGTGAACAGGCCGCTGTCGGGAAAAGTTTGGCGACGTACGGCTATAATTCACCGGACTGTCCGGTGGTGCACCGGACTGTCCGATGAGCCAACGGTCGCCAGCGCAACGGTCGCCCGCGCAATCCGCGGGCGACGCGTGGCCCGCTCCAACGGTCGGCAGGGGGCACCGGACTGTCCGGTGTGCACCGGGCAGTGTCCTGTGCACCAACTGCCTCGGAGCTACAATGGTCGTCTGCGCCAGAAAAGGAAGGAGATCGGCACCGGACCGTCTACAGTGACTATCCGGTGGCGCACCGGACTATCCGGTGCGCCACTCGACAGAAGGCAAGGATAGCCTTCCTTGTTGATCTTCAACGGCTCCTAGATGCCTTGGGGCTATAAAAGGGACCCCTAGGCGCATGGAGGAGCTAACCAAGCTTACAAGAAACATTCTAAGACTCCAAGACTCCAACTTCACGCATTCGATTCTTTGAGATAGTGACTTGAGCTCCATTTGAGTTGTGAACTCCGTGCGGTGTGTTTTAAGCTCAAGCTGTGACTTGTGTGCGTGATTGTGCTGTGGATTTGAGTCTTGTGTGTGTTGCTCTCCCCTCCCTTACTTCTGTGCTTCTTTTGTGATCATCATTGTAAGGGCGAGAGGCTCCAAGTTGCGGAGATTCCTCGCAAGCGGGAGAAAGACTAAGAAAGGAAAAACTGTGGTATTCAAGTTGATCATCGGATCACTTGAAAGGGGTTGAGTGCAACCCTCGTCCATTGGGATGCCACAACGTGGAAGTAGGCAAGTGTTACTTGGCTGAACCACGGGATAAAATCGCGTGTCTCTTGTGTGCTTTCTCTTGGATTGTCTGTGTTCACAAGAGCTCGTTTCAAGCTACTTAGTCGTTCTAACTTTTATAACTAAGTTTCATGGCTATTAGTGTTGAATTTTACAGGATCACCTATTCACCCCCTCTAGGTGCTCTCAATTGGTATCAGAGCCGTTCTCTTCACTTAAGGGACTAACCGCCCGAAGAGATGGATCCTGAGGGAAAGGGGATGGTGGTCAACGACAAGGAGAAGGAGTCCCTCTTCAACGAGCCAAGAGACGACAAGCCCACTGACTCTGGCTCGAGTCACAAGAAGAAGGACGGGAAGAAGAAGAGGTGCATCAAGAAGATCATTTACTACGACAGCGACGCCTCCTCTTCTTCACCAAGAGACGACGACGACGATGACTCGTTTAAAAAGAAATCAGTTAATCAAAATTATTCATTTGATTATTCTCGTATTCCATTCAATTCTAATGCTCATTTGCTATCAATTCCACTTGGTAAACCTCCACACTTTGATGGAGAAGACTACTCTTTTTGGAGTCACAAAATGCGTAGTCACTTATTTTCTCTCCATCCTAGTATTTGGGAGATAGTTGAAAATGGAATGCATTTCGATAGTACAGATAACCCTTTGTTTATCAATGAGCAAATTCATAAGAATGCACAAGCTACCACTGTTTTGTTAGCTTCGCTTTGCAGGGATGAATACAATTGTTAGGGCGAAGGCAAAGACGCCACCCTTCGCTCGAGGCCTTCGCTGCAGTCGTTGGTCCGACGGAGATAAAACGGGCAGGGACACCCTTCGCTCGACACGACATCGGACGAAGACCTATGACGAGGTCATCCCACTGTGCGGCCTCGTCCAGCTCGGAGGCCCACGTGCGATCCGGCCCATTGTAACGGGCCCTGCGTGGCCGCTACGTGTTACGGGCCTAATTTGTAAAGGCATTCCTGTAATTATAGTCTGTAACCCTGCTTTATGGGAATATTCTGGGGATAACCTATGTGCCTGAGGGCACATGCGTCCTTAACACAAGACGCTGGGCGCTCGGATACCTATAAATACCCCCGCACAGTGCCCATGAGAGGCCAGATTAACAGAGCTATTGCCATCTTGCGTGAGAACCCTGTTAACGTCCCTGTTCACCCTTGTTGGATCCCCTTGCAACTGAGAGCAAGTTCCAACATTTGGCGCCCACCGTTCGTGCTACGAGAAAACCACCCGCGATGGCACCCAAGAAAGCTAACCCGAAGGCTGACGAGGCTGCGAAGGCAGCACTACTTGCTGCAAGAAAGGGCAAGGCCCTCGCCCTCACCCAATCCACCCACCAAGAGGCCACTAAAGACGACGTTCTCCGCACCTGCGAAGACGACACTCTCCGCACCTGCGGCCCTGAAGGACAATCGCAGCCACCCCCAGGCTTCGCCCCACTAGAGGGCGCGGACCTCACCGAGGACGGTGAAGTCCTCGGCGTCTCAGCGGAAGAACAGCTACAGCTGCGCGCCCTGCGCCTCAAGAACCACAATCTCCAGAGGCAGAAAGAGATACTGGAGGCCAAGCGCCAGCGCGTGTCCGCACTAGCCAAAGTGCGGAAAATGATACGCGACGAAGAACAGAAGGCCCAGGACCTCGAGCGGGAGATCACGCTGATGCAGCGCGAAGGCCACCTCGGCCTGCAGCATGGGCCACCCCTGCAGCAGCGCGCACAACTGGAAGACACGCGCGAAGGCCACCTTGGCCTGCAGCATGGGCCACCCCTGCAACAGCACGCACAACCGGAAGACCCGCGTTTCCCCCAGCGCGACCACACCTTCCCGCACGCCGCGCCATTCCAAAGGGTCAACTACCTTGACGAGCGAAGTCCCCTGGCGCCACACCTGCAAGTGATGCCTTGGCCCGCTAACTTCCGGGCAGGGACCTATCCCAAGTACAACGGCAGCACCGACCCAGCACAATACATAATGAGTTATCAGGTCGTCGTTGCATCTTCCGGAGGGGACGACGCCACAATGGCCAAGTCTTTCATCATCGCCCTTGAAGGCCCAGCTCTCACCTGGTTCACCAGGTTGCCTCCGCTGTCCATTGATTCCTGGAGAAGCCTCCGGGACAAGTTCCTGCTCAACTTCCAAGGGTACCGCCCAGACACCGACGCCTTGGCCGAACTCTCACTCTGCAAGCAGCTGGAAAAGGAGACTCTGCGGGAGTATTACCGCAAATTTTTAACACTCAAGTCACAGCTGCCCTCAGTCGATGACCAGATCGCTATCCACTACGCTATTAGTGGCCTTCGCGCCGGCGTCCTCTATAGCCACTGCATCAGAGATCCGCCAAAGAACCTCCAGGAATTATATCAGTTGTTTGAAAAATACGCCAAATCCAAAGAGCTCCACCAGCGCAAGGTCGAGTCCCAAAGGAAGCCCAAAGATGCTCCACAGTCCAGCCGCACGTGGACGAGGACTCCGCAGCCAGACTCCGGTCGAGACGGCCGCAATCAACAGCAAGTGCACAACATCGCCAACCAGCACCCCGCTGCTGACGCCCCTCGTCGCCAGGAATATCCCCCCCAGGGCCGCGGAAATGGAACTCGCGGTAGGGGTCGGGGGCATGCGCAGCCGCCGCGCCGATTCTACTACCTCTTCCATGGCGAAGACTGCGCCCATCAAACCAAAGACTGCCCAGAAACGAAGGCCACCAGAGACAGGATGGCACGGGCGCACCCAGCCGACAACCCCAGAGTTGTCGCACACACATACCAGCAACCCCCTCCACCATATATCCACGCCCCCACCCCGCATCCACCGCACCACGCTTACCAACACCATCAGGAAGTACAAATCGTACCTCCCCCACCCCCACCACCACACCAGCAACATCAAAACATCCCCCACGCCCCGAAGCAGGAAGACTTCGCCGATCAGCCGTATCGCGGAGTCATTCACATGATAACTGGGGGGTCCAGCACTGACTTCGACACCAAGCGGCAGAAGCGGGACCACTACCGCAGCATCAACCACGTCGCCGTCACTGGCCCAGTCGTGCAGACAAAGTGGTCCCACATACCGCTAACCTTCGACGCACGAGACGTCGACCTGCGCAGCGCCCCCCACTGCGACGCCATGGTTATCAATTGCAGCGTGGCAGACTGGGACCTCCACAAAGTCCTAGTCGACAATGGCAGTCAGGCGGACATCATCTTCTTCCATGCCTTCGATCGCATGGGCATAAGCCACAGCCTGCTCAAGCCTTCGGACAACCCGTTGTATGGCTTCGGCGGCAAGGGCACCTTTCCTGTCGGCAAAATAGAGCTGCCTCTCTCCTTCGGTGTAGCACCCAATGCCCGAAGTGAGCAAGTAACCTTTGACATTGTGGATATGGTATATCCATACAATGCCATCATGGGCCGGGGCTCCATCAATAAGTTCGAAGCAGCCATTCACGGACTGTACCTATGTATGAAGATACCAGGTCCGATAGGCGTTATTACGGTCTACGGCAATCAACAGACTGCGCGCAACATAGAGCGGGACTTCGTACCCGGTCAGAGAAACGTGCACTGCCTCACGGCCCAGCGCGTGGTCCTCGCGCCCGCCAGCCCAACCGATAAACAGCACGACAAGGCACAGCTGCAGAGCAACGACGGGACCAAGACTGTCCCCCTCGACCAAGCCACGCCCAAGCAGACAGTCACTATCAGCGAAGACCTCACTTCGCATGAAGAGGAGAAGCTCCTCTGCTGCCTGTCCAAGAACAAAGATGTCTTCGCCTGGTCAGCCCTCGACCTGGTCGGGGTCAGCCGATCCATAATCGAGCACAGCTTGGGAATCGACCCTTCGGTGAGGCCGAAAAAACAGCAGCTTCGCAAGATGTCCGACGAGAAGACAGAGGCCGCCAAGGCAGAAGTGCACCGCCTCCTGGAAGCCAAATTCATCGAGCCGGTGGCTTACCCCACATGGCTCTCCAACGTTGTGATGGTGCAGAAAAAGAGCGGGAAGTGGCGAATGTGCATCGACTTCACCAGTCTCAATAAGGCCTGCCCAAAGGACAACTTCCCGCTGCCGCGGATCGACAAAATAGTCGATAGCGCGGCCGGATGCGAATTCATGTCACTCCTTGACTGCTTCTCCGGTTACCACTAGATATACATGAAGGAGGAAGACAAGGCTAGCACCAGCTTTATAACACCCTTCGGCACATATTGCTTCATCAGAATGCCGGAGGGACTCAAGAACGCCGGGTCCACCTTCTCCAGGCTTACCAAGACAGTGCTCGACGGGCAAGTTGGCAGAAACATATTCACATATGTGGAATACATCGTCGTCGCCAGCAAGAGCAAGGCGGACCATCTCACTGACCTCGCCGAGACATTCACGAACATGCGAGACACACGACTCCGCCTAAACCCGGAAAAGTGCGTCTTCGGCGTTCGCCAAGGCAAAATATTGGGCTACCTAGTATCACACCGCGGCATCGAGGCCAACCCAACCAAAATTCAAGCCATCATAAACATGACGCCTCCGCAGTCCGCCAGAGACGTCCAGCGCTTGACGGGGAGATTGGCCGCCCTCAACAGATTCATCTCTAGATCCGCTGAGCGAAGTCTCCCTTTCCTCAAAACTCTCCGTGGCGCAAAAGACTTCGCTTGGGGACTAGAGCAGGCAGCGGCCTTCGCCTCATTAAAACAGTACCTGTCGGAGTTGGCAGTCCTTACAAGCCCTGACTCTTCACTACCTCTGTTGCTCTATGTTGCGGCTTCGCCGCATGCGGTCAGCGCGGCACTGGTGCAGGAGCAGACAGTTGAGGGCATGATCAGGCAGTGCCCAATTTATTACGTCTCCGAAGTGCTGACGCCGTCCAAATGTAACATGACAGAGCTGGAGAAGATTGCCTACGCAGTCGTTATGTCTTCGCGCAAATTGCGCCATTATTTTGAAGCATTCAAGGTCCGGGTCACCTCAGATAGGGGACTCGGCGAATTATTCAGAAACCCGGAAACATCGGTGAGGATTGCCAAGTGGGCGGCCGAACTCTCCGGCTACCACATCAATTTCGAGCCCAGGACAGCCATCAAGTCACAAGTCCTGGCAGACTTCGTCGTCGATTGGACTGGGCCAATAACACAGCCGTACCCGTCCGCAGAGAAGGTTTGGATGATCCACTGCGACGGCGCATGGTGCCATGCGGGGGCAGGCGCCGCGACAGTCATCACCTCGCCAACCGGAGTCAAGCACAGATATGCGGCTCGCCTCAGCTTCGCTCTGGAATCCAACAGATGCACAAATAACATAGCAGAATACGAAGCAGTCATCCTCGGTCTCCGCAAGCTGAGGGCCCTCGGGGTCACCACCTGCATCATCAGAACAGACTCCAAGGTAGTTGCCGGCCAGGTCGAGAAAGACTATGCAGCAAAGGACCCCGCACTCATGCAATACCTCGCGGCCATCCAAAGTCTCGAGAGACAATTCAAGGGATTCACTTTGCAGCATGTGGACTGGGCCAAGAATGAAGAGGCCGACACATTAGCCAAGGCTGCCGCCAGAGGCGAGTCCCTGCCCTCCGACGTGTTCTACCATGTCATCGGCACACCAGCCGTCCGGAGCCCCGAAGGGCTCCAAATAACCAATGACAGCAAGGGCCACCGCATAGTCAACCTTATCATGACCGAAGACTGGCGGGCACCAATAACTCTGTTCCTACAGGGGTATTATCACCCAACCGACATCAACGAGGCCAAGCGCCTCAAACATCGAAGCCGGGACTTCGCACTGATTGAGGGCCAACTCTACAAGAAGGGGGTCAGTCAGCCAATGCTCAAATGCATCACCGAAACCGAAGGTGTCCAGATCCTACGTGAAGTCCACAGTGGTACATGCGGCTCTCACGCAGGGCCAAGGGCCCTAGCTGCTAAGGTGATCCGCCAAGGTTTCTACTGGCCTGCAATGATCTGCACCGCAAATCGGGTCACAAGGTCCTGCGAAGCCTGCCAGAAGTTTTCCCCTCGATCAGGCAGCCCTTCGCAATTTACAGAGCTGATCGCCCACACATGGCCTCTCCAGCGCTGGGGCCTGGACATCGTCGGGCCCCTACCCACGGCTCAGGGGAACCTTAAGTTCGCCTTCGTCGCTGTCGAATACTTCACCAAATGGATCGAGGCAAGGGCTGTCTCCACAATAACATCAAAGACTGCCCAAAAATTTTTTTGGCAAAACATTGTTTGCCGTTTCGGAGTACCGTCCGAGCTAACAGTCGACAACGGCAAGCAGTTTGACAGCCAAGACTTCAAGGATTTTTGCTTCTCCATCGGCACCAAGCTTGCCTTCGCCTCAGTCTATCACCCGCAGTCCAACGGAGTTGTGGAACGCGCCAACGGAAAAATCTTCACAGCTGTCAAAAAGATGCTCCTCGACGAAAAAGGGCAAGTGGGCCGATTTGTTACCCGAGGCGGTCTGGGCACTAAACACGACTGAGTGCAGGGCGACCGGGTTCACTCCTTTCCGCCTTCTATACGGATCGGAGGCAATGACCCCACAAGAAATAAAACACGGGTCCCCGCGAACAGTTCCTTCAGCCGTCCTCGACGTGGACGAGCCCACGTCAAAGGATCTCATCGATGGAGACCGAGTCTTCGCCCTACAAGCTCTAAACAAATACCAAGCCCAGACAAAAGCATGGCGCAACCATGCAGTCATCCCAAGGGAATTCAGTGAAGGGGACCTCGTACTCGTCCGAACAGCTCGGACAGAGTCCAGGGGCAAGTTGGAGCCCAGGTGGGAGGGCCCCTTCATAGTCAAGACGAAAGCTTCCCCCAGCGCTTACAGGCTCACAACGCCAAGCGGCGAAGACCTGGAGCACTCCTGGAACATCGACAACCTCCGCAAATTTTTTGTTTGACTCATCAGGGCTGCTTCGCCCTTGTAATTCGCAAAAACAATTTTATTCTGGCCCGCACTCTTTTCCTCCCGGGGGGTGAGGTTTTTAACGAGGCGGAGCCATGTAATATATGTGTGAAAAATCCCCCGCAAAAACATGCGTCGAAAAAAGACCGCGACGACGGTCTTCGACATTCGACCAATACGAGGTCACCGCGAGGCTCAGCGCTAGCTACCCTCGCGCGCGACAAATCCGCGCAGAAGTCGCCTAAGGGTGCAGCCGGACTAGCACAACAAGTGCGGAAAACCGAAGTCTACCGCGAAGACTATCCATGCAAAAGTCGCCTAAGGGTGCAGCCGGACTAGCACAACAAGTGCGAAAAACCGAAGTCTACCGCGAAGACTATCCGTGCAAAAGTCGCCTAAGGGTGCAGCCGGACTAGCACAACAAGTGCGAAAAACCGAAGTCTACCGCGAAGACTATCCGTGCAAAAGTCGCCTAAGGGTGCAGCCGGACTAGCACAACAAGTGCGAAAAACCGAAGTCTACCGCGAAGACTATCCGTGCAAAAGTTGCCTAAGGGTGCAGCCGGACTAGCACAACAAGTGCGAAAAACCAAAGTCTACCGCGAAGACTATCCGCGCGGAAGTCGCCTAAGGGTGCAGCCGGACTAGCACAACAAAAGCAAAAACGACCACACCAAACTGCCCGCGCCAAGACCGACTATATGCGCACCAGTCCAGCATAACAAACACACCTGACCAAGTACATAACGCCTTCGCAAGCATAGCCAAATGTGCGGGGGCACACAACCTCATCATACAAGCCTTTACACATGTACAAGCGAGGGCACCACACTCTACATCGGCTCAACCTTAGGAATAATTTCCATCTCCCTATAGTTAAATAACATTATCCTAAGCTCCTCACCCGCAAAAAGACTTCGCAATTCCCCTTCACCTGTACTCACGACGGCTGGCAAGGACAACAGTTCCTGCCGGCCAGCCCTACTCACACAAAGTCGACCTCCCTCCGCCCCACTCACTCTACGCTTCGCAACTGCCCTTCGCCGCCGGCGCCCGGTACTCGGACCAGGCACATCTTCTGTGTCCGCAGCGTGCGATGAAGCTTCCGCCGCGGCCACATCCAAGGCCGTAAAGTAGTCCAAGTCCTCCTCCGACGACTCCTCAGTCCACTCAACCGAGCTCCCAGAGTCAGCAAAATCAAAAAACTCAGACGCAGACCCATCATATTCATTACCATCATCCACGGTCGAAGCCGCCAAAAAATCAGTAGTGGCGGTTGCGTGCGCAGGCCCAAAATCTTGAACCTGCGCAGCAACCAAAATTCAGCAACATATCCAAAATTCCCTAACTACCCACACCCACTACGCCACCTGCGAGGACCCAGCCGTCGCGGGAGCCTCCGTCGTCGCCTCCGCTGTTGCCTCCGCCGCCACCGTCGCAAGATCCTCAGCCCTCGGCGCAGCGGCTGCGGGGGCATCAGGAGCGCCTTCAGCGGTCTCTGGGGGCGGGCCTCCGCC
Source organism: Zea mays (assembly GCF_902167145.1). NCBI lineage: Eukaryota > Viridiplantae > Streptophyta > Magnoliopsida > Poales > Poaceae > Zea > Zea mays. The sequence continues at coordinate 173,125,171 of NC_050096.1, forward strand.
GGCCGCAGCGGCTGCGGGGGCATCAGGAGCGCCTTCGGCAGTTTCCGAGGGCGGCTCCAGGGCGGCCTCGGACACGGCCTCCGCCGGGTTCGACTACGGGTCAGGCAGCACGCTGTTCAATGCCCCGAAATCATCCACCCTTTCGCCACGCGCCGCCTAAGACACAACACACAAATTCAGCAACCCACACATAGCCCACATCCAACAAACATCAAACAAAAGCCAAACGTTACCTGAGCCCTCGCCATCTCGGCCCGCTCCCTGACCACCTCTCGACCGTGCGGACCCCACATCCGGTCGTAAATGGCTCCGGCGGATTCCTTCACTATAGGGTCCTCAACCTTGTAGACATCTCGTTCAAAATCCTCATCAGCTTGGTCGAAGACCTCAAAGTGCCGGCACCCTTCTCGAGAAAGCGCGTTCATCGCCCCCTCGCAGGTGACCAGAGAGGCATACGACATAAACCCCTCCACGATAGTGGGGAGTGCTTGCAACTCCTCCTGCACCCACTCCAGGCAGCAAAGTCCGGGCTCTCGGTCCGGCACTTCAAAGTCACCGGTCCACGCGCCCAGCTCATGGTATGAATCCATAAGCTGTTTGCGCGTCCGCTCAGCCTCCGCGCGCGTCGCGGCCTCGGTCCTCTCCACACGGCTCTGCAGAGCGTTGAGCCGCTCCCCCAACTGCTCGGCGCGCTCCCTGGCAAGATTGCCCTCCGCCCGCGCCAAATTGGCCTCCGCCAGCGCAGCCTGCGCCTTGGCGAGGGCCTCATTGGCCTCCCTCCTCTCCTCCACCAATCGGCGCCGGAGGTCAGTCTTCTCCCCCTCCAGCGCGGCCACCTTGTCCGACAGCTTGCGGCACTTACTGTCGGCGGCCGATTTCTCCCGGACGGCGTCAGCATGTTGCGTCCGAAGTCTCTCGACCTCGGCAGACACAACTGCCGTCAGCGCCCCCGACGCCGCGCGGTCTGCGAAGTCAGCCACCTGCAAAACACACATAAGACCGCGGCCCCAGCAAAGCCGATAAAAAAACACGAAGTCTAGCTCAACGTACCTGACTTAGTGCCTCCTTCATCTCCCTCAGCCAGCGGGACACAGCGCCCGCCTCGTCCCTAACAGCAGCGAGTGCCGGCATCTCGTCTCCGGCACTACGAGCACCACCCTTCGCCCTTGGCACCACGGCAGCCGCCGTGGTCGCCGCGGCAGGCGGAACAACAACAAGCTGGCCTCCGTCCGACCCTGCGGTGTATCAACAAATTAAAAAAAATGTCGGACGCCAGCAACTTACCAACAAGATAATCGTCCACGCAAATGTCGGTGGCGAAGTCGGCGTCATGCTTGACCGGCGATGGCAAATCTTGGGCCGCCTTCGCAGCCTCTGGCACCTTGCCGGACGCCGGAGCAGCCTTCGCAGACTTGGAACCACCGGCGGCAGCCGTAGCCTCCGGCGCCCTGCTGGACGTAGGAACGACCAACTTTGCCGCCAGCGGCGGCTTGCCTCCGCCGGGGGCAGTAGCCTTTGCAGCCCCCGCTGCCTCTTCGGCCTGGCTTCGTGAAGCCTGACAACCGCCTGACGCTTCTGTGCGGCTCCCTGGCGATCCTTGTCCATAGCTGCCGACACAACAGCAGCAATATTCCGCCCATAAGGAAACACTTTCCATGCACGAACCATACGAGATGTAAAAGAGTCTTCGCCGGCCGCGCGGGGGATAGGAACATTCCTAGGCCACCAACCCCCGGTAACCCTCAGCATCCGCGCCGAAGACTCCCAGAGCTCGGGCGAAGACATCCTTCCCCCCGGGGCCGCGCATGTCCTCATCAATTCTCTAGCAAAACCATCGGAAACCCCAAGTCCTCCCATAGCAGTACCTAGTTTCCTCTTCTTAGAGGATGGGGCGGCTGTCGGCGCAGGGTCGTCTCCAGACTCTATCACCGGCTTCTTCCCGCGGCGGTCCACATCGTGTTGGCCTGGATAGCCGTTATACGGCAGTCGATTTAATTCAAAAACCCTGTTCAAACGGTCATTCGACCCGTGGATATCCCAGCTACGCTGGCCCTCTGTCCTCGGCACGTACCGACCAACGATCCGCACCGCCCCATCCTCCGCCTTACGCACAAAGGCGGCCGGATCGCGGCTTTGCAGATCCAGCGCGAAGGCAGGACTTCGCACCAACTTCCCTCCATAGGAAGGCATCTGGCGAGGGCACACTTCGCCCAACGCCCAGCCATGAGCCAAGGGCCATACCCCGTACGCCACGAACTCTTCAACCAAATCGCGCCCACTACTCAGGCCGGCGGCGCACCGAAGGGCCCCTTCGTCCGCATCCTCCTCCGCCACCTCAAAGGGCGGGTATGCTGAGTAAAAATGCGAGCACATCTCGGACACGGGGAGCCCATCATGGTCTTCGACGGTACCCTCCACGATGTAAAACCAAAACTCATTCCAATTGCCCCACTTGTTGCGGGCGCAAGGAACCAACTCGACTACCTCCATCGTGGTCTTGCCGGTCTTCGGCGTAAACGTACAGGACCCAAACTGGGCAACCTCATCTCCAATCATCCTCTTCTGCCAGTGCAGGCAATAGTACTTCGCAAAGACTTCGACTGATGGCTGTCCGCCGTACGAAGTCGTCGCCCAAACATACTTCGACAGAGCCACCACGGCATTCGGAGTCAGCTGATGGATCTGAACGTTGAATCTGCGCAGCACTTCTCCAACAAATCGGTGTGCAGGCAGGCGGAGACCGGCGGTGAAGAACGCCTCGAACACAACCAACTCTCCTTCCGGCTCGGGAACTTCCTCCGTCCCCGGGACGCGAGCAACTCCGCCGCCAAAGTAACCCAGCCGCTGCATATCTTGCACGCGGACCGACGACATCCGCGACACACCAAAATCCACCGTATCGCCGGCGCGCAACTCCTCCGCCACCAAAGTACTCGGCGTCTCCTCAGACGAGGCGTCGGCCGGCGGCGAGGCGTCGGCCAACGGCGTAGCGGCAGCAGAAGAAGAAGAGGTCGGCATCGCTATGTACCGTCGGCGGCGGCGGGCGGTTTGCTTCACTCGAGCCAGATCTCCGGCGAACAAGAGCAGGGAGGGCAGACGAGCAGCAAGACGGTGGCAAAGGCGGCTAGGGTTTTCACGGAGCGCGGAAAGTGGAGTTCAAAAAGCGCCGACCCCCGCCCTTTTATACACAGGGCGCGGCGCTTTGGAAAACCCGCAGTCCAACAGTACGGTGTCAATCAATGGTCATGTCAAAAACCCCTGCGGAACCACTTCGAGCGAGGGCAGCGTCTCCGCCATCTAGCGACGTCTTCAGCACCAGATGACTTTGTCAAACTGGTCCCTCGGAGGGCAAATGTTGGGGCGAAGGCAAAGACGCCACCCTTCGCTCGAGGCCTTCGCTGCAGTCGTTGGTCCGACGGAGATAAAACGGGCAGGGACACCCTTCGCTCGACACGACATCGGACGAAGACATATGACGAGGTCATCCCACCGTGCGGCCTCGTCCAGCTCGGAGGCCCACGTGCGATCCGGCCCATTGTAACGGGCCTTGCGTGGCCGCTGCGTGTTACGGGCCTAATTTGTAAAGGCATTCCTGTAATTACAGTCTGTAACCCTGCTTTATGGGAATATTCAGGGGATAACCTAGGTGCCTGAGGGCACATGCGTCCTTAACACAAGACGCTGGGCGCTCGGATACCTATAAATACCCCCGCACAGTGCCCATGAGAGGCCAGATTAACAGAGCTATTGCCATCTTGCGTGAGAACCCTGTTAATGTCTCTGTTCACCCTTGTTGGATCCCCTTGCAACTGAGTGCAAGTTCCAACAACAATAAAGTAAGTAGCTTGGACAACGCCAAGCAAATTTGGGACACCCTCAAGATCTCACATGAGGGAAACGATGCTACAATGATCACCAAAATGGAGTTGGTGGAAGGCGAATTGGGAAGATTTGCCATGATTAGGGGAGAGGAGCCAACACAAACATACAACAGGCTCAAGACCCTCATCAACAAGATTAGAAGCTATGGAAGCACAAGATGGACGGACCACGACGTCGTCCGACTTATGCTAAGGTCATTCACGGTAATTGACCCCCATCTTGTCAATCTCATTCGTGAAAACCCTAGATACACCAAGATGACGCCCAAGGAGATACTCGGAAAATTCGTGAGCGGGCGCATGATGGTAAAGGAGGCACGTTACGTGGATGACGCCTTGAACGGTCCACTACCCATCTACAAGCCGCAGCCCGTTGCTCTCAAAGCAACAAGCAGCAAGGAGGTGCTACCAAGCAAGGTAGCTCAAGTGGAGGCTACCGGCCTCAACGAAGATGAGATGGCGCTTATCATCAAGCGCTTCAAGATTGCTCTTAAAGGACGCAAGGAATACCCCAACAAGAACAAAACTAGGGGAAAGCGCTCCTGCTTCAAATGCGGTAAGACTGGTCACTTTATTGCAAATTGTCCCGATAATGATAGTGACCAGGGAACAAGAAAAGAGCGGGAAGAAGGAGAAAAAGAAGAGCTATAGGAAGGCAAAGGGTGAGGCGCACCTTGGAAAGGAATGGGACTCGGACTGCTCTTCTTCCGACTTCGATGACGAAGGACTCGGTGCCTCGGCCTTCAACAAGTCTTCTCTCTTCCCCAACGAACGCCACACTTGCCTCATGGCCAAGGAGAAGAAGGTAAGTGTTCGAGATACCTCTAAGTATATTACTTCTAGCGATGATGATTCTAGTGATGATGAAGTAGACTACTCTAGCTTATTCAAAGGTTTAGATAGAGCTAAGGTAGAAAAGATCAATGAATTAATTGATGCTCTAAATGAAAAGGATAGATTGTTAGAAAAACAAGAGGATATTTTATATGAGGAGCATGATAAATTTGTTAGTGTGCAAAAATCTCTTGCTTTAGATATTAAAAGGAATGAAATGCTATCCTCTGAATTGTCTGTTTGTCATGAATCCGTCTCTAGTTTAAAGATTTTGAATGATGGTTTAAATGCTAAGCTAGAGGAAGCCAATAAATCTAGTTCATGTGTAGAGCATGTTAGTATTTGTAATAGATGTAAGGACTTTGATGTTGATGCATGTAATGAACACCTTATTTCTATTGCTAAACTAAATGATGAGGTGGCAAGTCTTAATGCTCAACTTAAGACTTGCAAAATTGATTTTGATAAATTAAAATTTGCTAGGGATGCCTATACAATTGGTAGACACCCCTCTATTAAGGATTGACTTGGTTTTCGAAAGGAAACCAAGAACTTAACAAGCCAAAATGCTCCCATTCTCAACAAGGAGAAAGGGAAGGCACCTATGGCTAGTAGTTCTCAAAAGTGTTATGCCTACATTTATGATAGAAAATTTTCTAGGAATGCTCATAGGAGTTATGATCATAATGCTTTTGATTCACATGCTATGTTTGCCTCTAGCTCTACTTTTGTGCATGGTAGAAGTAAGCCTAGGAGAAATCATGTTGTGCATCATGTGCCTAGGAGAGTATGTAATGAACCTTCTACCATTTACCATGCTTGCAATACTTCATTTGCGCTCTTATGTAAGAATGAAAAAGTAGTTGCTACAAAGTTGGGATCCAAATGCAAGGGAGATAAGACTTGTATTTGGGTTCCAAAGGCTATTGTAACTAACCTTGTAGGACCCAACAAGAGTTGGGTACCTAAAACCCAAGCGTAAATTGTCTTGCAGGTTTATGCATCCGGGGGCTCAAGCTGGATTATCGACAACGGATGCACAAACCACATGACGGGGGAGAAGAAGATGTTCACTTCCTACGTCAAGAACAAGGATTCCTAGGATACGATCATCTTTGGAGATGGGAACCAAGGCAAGGTCAAAAGCTTGGGCAAGATAGCCATCACCAACGAGCACTCCATATCAAACGTATTTCTAGTAGAGTCACTTGGTTACAACCTACTGTCTGTAAGTCAATTGTGCCACATGGGCTACAATTGTTTGTTTACAAATGTTGATGTTTCTGTCTTTAGAAGGAGTGATGGTTCATTAGCGTTTAAGGGTGTATTAGACGACAAACTACTTAGTTGATTTTTTGAAAGAGGAAGCCAATCTAGATGCATGCTTAATAGCTAAGACTAGCTTGTTGTGGCTTCACCGTCTAGCACATGTTGAGATGAAGAACCTTCATAAACTTCTAAAGGGAGAACATGTGTTAGGACTAACCAATGTATGTTTCGAAAAAGATAGACCATGTGTAGCTTGTCAGGCAGGGAAACAGGTGGGAAGCACTCATCATAGCAAGAATGTGATGACAACATCAAGACCACTGGAGCTTCTCCACATGGACCTCTTCGGACCTGTTGCCTATCTTAGCATCGGGGGAAGTAAGTATGGTTTAGTAATTGTTGATGATTTTTCCCGCTTCACTTGGGTATTCTTTTTGCAGGATAAATCAGAAACCCAAGGGACCCTCAAGCGCTTTCTAAGGAGGGCTCAAAACGAATTTGAGCTCAAGGTGAAAAAGATAAGAAGCGACAACGGGTCCGAGTTCAAGAACCTACAAGTTGAGGAGTATCTTGAGGAGAAAGGCGTCAAGCACGAGTTCTCCGCTCCCTACACACCATAGCAAAACGGTATGGTAGAGAGGAAGAACAGGACGCTTATCGACATGGCAAGGACGATGCTGGGGGAGTTCAAGACACCCGAGCGGTTTTGGTCGGAAGCTGTGAACACAGCCTGCCATGCCATAAACCGGCTATATCTGCATCGCCTCCTCAAGAAGACCTCCTACGAACTCCTTACCGGTAACAAACCCAATGTTTCTTACTTTCGTGTATTTGGGAGCAAATGCTACATTTTGGTGAAGAAAGGTAGACATTATAAATTTGCTCCCAAAGTTGTAGAAGGGTTTTTACTAGGATATGACTCAAATACAAAGGTGTATAGGGTCTTCAACAAATCATCGGGTTTGGTTGAAGTCTCTAGCGACGTTGTATTTGATGAGACTAATGGCTCTCCAAGAGAGCAAGTTGATCTTGATGACATAGATGAAGATGATGTTCCAACGGCCGCAATACGCACCATGGCGATTGGAGATGTGCGACCACAAGAACAACAAGAGCAAGATCAACCTTCTTCCTCAATGATGGTGCATCCCCCAACTCAAGATGATGGACAGGTTCCTCAAGAAGAGGCGCGTGATCAAGGGGGAGCACAAGAAGAACAAGTTATGGAGGAAGAAGCACCACTGGCCCCTCCAACTCAAGTCCGAGCGACGATTCAAAGAAATCACCCCGTCGATCAGATTCTGGGTGACATAAGCAAGGGAGTAACAACTTGGTCACGTTTAGCTAATTTTTGTGAGCATTACTCGTTTGTCTCTTCTATTGAGCCTTTAAGGGTAGAAGAGGCCTTGCAGGATCCGGACTGGGTGTTGGCCATGCAGGAAAAGCTCAACAACTTCAAAAGGAACGAAGTTTGGAGCCTAGTGCCACGTCCAAAGCAAAATGTTGTGGGAACCAAGTGGGTGTTCCGCAACAAGCAAGACGAGCACGGAGTGGTGACAAGAAACAAGGCTCGACATGTGGCAAAAGGTTATGCCCAAGTCGCAGGTTTGGATTTCGAGGAGACTTTTGCTCCTGTGGCTAGGCTAGAGTCTATTCGAATATTATTAGCCTATGCCACTCACCACTCTTTCAGGTTGTTTCAAATGGATGTGAAGAGCGCTTTTCTCAACGGGCCAATCAAGGAGGAGGTCTACATGGAACAACCCCCTGGCTTTGAGGATGACAGGTACTCCGACCATGTGTTCAAGCTCTCTAAGGCGCTCTATGGACTTAAGCAAGCCCCAAGAGCATGGTACGAATGCCTTAGAGATTTCTTAAATGCTAATGCTTTCAAGGTTGGGAAAGCCGATTCCACTCTTTTAACTAAGACTTGTGATGATGATCTTTTTGTGTGCCAAATTTATGTCGATGACATAATATTTGGTTCTACTAACCAAAAGTCTTATGAGGAGTTTAGCAGGGTGATGACTCAAAAGTTTGAGATATCAATGATGGGCGAGTTGAACTACTTCCTTGGGTTCCAATTGAAGCAACTCAAGGATGGCACCTTTTCTCACAAACGAAGTACACTCAAGACCTACTCAAGAAGTTTGGGATGAAGGACGCCAAGCCCGCAAAGACACCGATGGGAACCGACGGGCATGTCGACCTCAACAAAGGAGGTAAGTCCGTTGATCAAAAGGTATATCGGTCTATGATAGGGTCATTACTTTATTTATGTGCTAGTAGGCCGGATATTATGCTTAGCGTATGCATGTGTGCTAGATATCAATCCGACCCAAGGGAATGTCACCTTGTGGCCGTTAAGCGGATTCTTAGATATTTAGTTGCTACGCCTTGCTTCGGGATCTGGTATCCAAAGGGGTCTACCTTTGACTTGATTGGATACTTAGACTCCGACTATGCTGGATGCAAGGTTGATAGGAAGAGTACATCAGGGACGTGCCAATTCCTAGGAAGGTCCCTGGTGTCTTGGAGTTCAAAGAAACAAACCTCCGTTGCCCTATCCACCGCTGAGGCCGAGTATGTTGCCGCAGGACAGTGTTGCGCGCAACTACTTTGGATGAGGCAAACCCTCCGGGACTTTGGCTACAATCTAAGCAAAGTCCCACTCCTATGTGACAATGAGAGTGCAATCCGCATGGCGGATAATCCTGTTGAACACAGCCGCACTAAGCACATAGACATCTGGCATCACTTTCTAAGAGACCACCAGCAAAAGGGAGATATCGAGGTGTACCATATTAACACCAAGAACCAGCTAGCCGATATCTTTACCAAGCCATTAGATGAGAAAACCTTTTGCAGGCTGCGTAGTGAGCTAAATGTCTTAGATTCGCGTAAATTGGATTGATTTATAGCATACATGTGTTCTATGCCTTTGATCATGTTACTTTACGCATTTATGTAATTTGTTGCTTATTTATGGTGTTCTAGTTGTGCAAGGGATCCCCGGACCTCACAAGTCCATGTGTGAATGATGCACATATTTAGGGGGAGAAGTGCTACAACTTGACCCTTTGAGACTAACCCTTGTGTTTGAGTATACTTGATGTAGTCTCAAAGGTGAATTGAAAGGGAAAGGTGAACTTGGACCATGCAAAGACTTCCACTGCACTCCGGTATTAGTGTACTCAATTCCATGTTCATTCTTATGCTCAAGTTGCCTTTTTGCTCTTAATTGACATTTTTGGTGAGGCAATTGGGTTAAAGGGTCAAGAGAGATCCCGTTTTGGTGCTTAATGCCAATGGGGGAGAAATTAAGGCCAAAGCAACAGGATCAGCTACCACTTGAGAATTTTGAATTGTCCAAAATACTCTTATTGCAAAATTTGGCCTCTTGTGGGGGGAGAATTTTTTATTATGGCAAAAAGGGGGAGTTTTTGGTACTTGATCAATTTTTCCATTGGAATATATCTCTTTTCCCTAAACAAGTGTGTTTGACTTAGAGATAGAAAAATGAATTTGATTTGCAAAAACAAACCATGTGGTGGCAAAGAATGATCCAAATATGTCAAATATTGTCAAAAACAATTTGGTCCTCAATTGCATTGATATTGCACATCTTTTGGTTGCTTTTGGTTGTGTTGGCATAAATCACCAAAAAGGGGGAGATTGAAAGGGAAATGTGCCTTTGGGCCATTTCTATAATGTTTTGGTGATTAAGTGACCAACACATATTCTTTAAGTCCCAATGTGCCAAAGATGGCAAAAAGTGCAAATCATAAAAACAAGGTATGTTTCTAGACTTAGTATTTGGTTTTTATATACTAATGGAGTTATCTAAGTGTTAGAAACAGTGAAAAGAAGAAAAGAAAAGGATTGCAAAAGACTGGTTGTGTGCAGCCGAAGTTCAGCTCAGTCTGGCACACCGGACTATCCTATGGTGCACCAGACAATGTCCGGTGCACCAGGCTGGTTTCCGGTGACCAGGCCGCTCTCGGGAAAAGTTTCGCGGCATACGCCTATAATTCACCAGACTGTTCGGTGGTGCACCGGACTGTCCGGTGAGCCAACGGCCGGCCGCGCAATCGGCGGGCGACGCGTGGCCCGCTCCAACGGTCGGCAGGGGGCACCGGACTGTCCGGTGTGCACCGGACAGTGTCCGGTGCGCCAACTGCCCTGGAGCTGCAACGGTCGTCTGCGCCAGAAAAGGAAGGAGATCGGCACCGGACCGTCTATAGTGACTATCCGGTGGCGCACCGGACTATCCGGTGCGCCACTTGACAAAAGGCAAGGATAGCCTTCCTTGTTGATCTTCAATGGCTCCTAGCTGCCTTGGGGCTATAAAAGGGACCCCTAGGCGCATGGAGGAGCTAACCAAGCTTACAAGAAACATTCTAAGACTCTAAGACTCCAACTTCACGCATTCGATTCTTTGAGATAGTGACTTGAGCTCCATTTGAGTTGTGAACTCCGTGCGGTGTGTTTTGAGCTCAAGTTGTGACTTGTGTGCTTGATTGTGTTGTGGATTTGAGTCTTGTGTGTGTTGCTCTCCCCTCCCTTACTTCTGTGCTTCTTTTGTGATCATCATTGTAAGGGCGAGAGGCTCCAAGTTGTGGAGATTCCTCGCAAGCGGGAGAAAGACTAAGAAAGGAAAAACCGTGGTATTCAAGTTGATCATCGGATCACTTGAAAGGGGTTGAGTGCAACCCTCATCCATTGGGACGCCACAACGTGGAAGTAGGCAATTGTTACTTGGCCGAACCACGGGATAAAATCGCGTGTCTCTTGTGTGCTTTCTCTTGGATTGTCTGTGTTCACAAGAGCTCGTTTCAAGCTACTTAGCCGTTCTAACTTTTATAACTAAGTTTCGTGGCTATTAGTGTTGAATTTTACAGAATCACCTATTCACCCCCCTCTAGGTGCTCTCACATCTTCAGACATGTGGTAGAGGGGTCAGTTAGACACATTTTTGTTAATGGGAGCTTTAGGATTAGATCTAAGGATCAAGGTGAACGTGCTCGGTTTTGGTTCAAAGGCTGGAAATTCAGAAATCTGAATTTCATATTTCCCCATTAAACCTCCACTTGAATGGCTTGTTTGGAGTTTTTAACAAACTATTTTGGCCAAACTTTTATATTCTTTATTGTAGCTTAGTTAGTGTATTTTGAATTTTTAATAATTGGCCTAAGCCATGATCTCATGTTTTTCCTGTTCTTTCATCCCTTTTCTTTATTTCTACTTAAATGGCTTATTTAGGGTTGGTATTAGGGTTTCAACATTTTCCCTTTTTTTAAAACCTCATTTGTCTTGGACATGATTCTTTAGATGCAAAATTAGTGTATCTTTTATTCTTAAGTTGATTTGGTGCTTCTTGCTCAATTTGGCTTACATGAAATGATGGTACTTGAGCTAGTACCAAGAAGAACCCTAGGTGACACTGGGGTGTCACAGCCTTCCCCCCTTAAAGGAATCTCGTCCCGAGATTCCGGTCGGAGTCCTCCCGAGGTGAAGCGAAGGGTGAGACTTACTTGAACTGGGTGCTTTATTTATTAAGGCAACTGCTCTTCGAATGTCATTCTCTTTGCAACTTCAGAAGGAAGTCCTTTTATTTCTTGTCTTATAATTAACTCTCTTTATATTAAGATCATTTTTCTGAAATTTAGATTCGAAGGGCAGGAGGAGGGGTTGGGCATGATTACGTACCAATTTCCTTAGGTAGGCAATAGGGGAAGTTGGAACGCAGAAATTCCTCAGTCTCCCAGGTAGCCTCTTCCTCTGAGTGATTACTCCATTGGATCTTATACATCTTGATCGATTTAGCCCGAGTTGATCTTTCTTTGCAATCCAGAACCTTGGAAGGGTACTCTTGGTATGATAGATCTGGCTCTATCTCCAATTCTGGTTCTGCTATGATCTCGGTCGGCAATCGAACACACTTCTTCAGTTGGGATACATGGAATACATTGTGGATGGCAGACATTTTTGGAGGTAACTTCAATTTGTATGCCACGGGTCTACATGCTTCTATGATCTCATAAGGTCCAATGTAATGAGGGGCTAACTTGCCTTTGATCCTGAATCTCTGCACTCCCTTAGTGGGTGATACCTTCAAATATACGAAATCTCCCACCTCGAACTAGAGAGGTTTCCTTCTCTTATCATGGTAACTCTTCTGCCTGGCCTGAGCAGCTTCTAGATTCTTCCTGATTAGTTTGACCTTCCTTTCGGCTTCAGTCACTAAGTTAGGTCCGAAAACTTCTCTTTCTTCAGGCTGAGACCAATTGAGGGGTGTTCTACACCTTCCATAGAGAGCTTCGAAGGGTGCCATCCTTAGGCTAGATTGATAACTGTTGTTGCCACAATCGATCGCAAGGAAAGGTGCTTATCCCAGTTCTTGCCACAATCGAGCGCACAAGCCCTCAGCATATCTTCAAGAATTTGATTTACCCTCTCGGTCTGACCATTAGTCTGTGGGTGGTAAGCTGAACTTCTGATTAGCTTGGTTCCCAAAGACTCTTGCAGTTGTTCCCAAAATCTGGCAACAAATGGGGCTCCTCGGTCAGAGACAATGGTCCGGAGCAATCCGTGCAAACACACGATTCGGTCAATGTACAACTTTGCATACTTTTGAGCCTTATCAGTGGTGTGCACTGGGAGAAAATGTGCCACTTTCGTTAGTCGGTCCACAATAACCCAAATCGAATCATGATGACGAGAGGTGTTGGGCAGACCCACAATGAAATCCATGCAGATGTCATCGCATTTCCATGAGGGTATAGATAGGGGTTGCAAGGCTCCAGCTGATTTCAAGTGGCTTGCCTTTATCCTCTGACATGTGTCACATTCTGATACATATTGGGCTATCTCCCTCTTCATTCTGGTCCACCAATATAGGGGCTTCAGATCATGGTACATTTTGGTGCTCCCTGGATGCATGGAGAATTTGGAGAGATAGGCCTCATCCAAGATTTTCTTCTTGAGATCCTTATTTTTAGGAACCACGAATCTGCTTTTAAATCACAATATACCCTTTCTATCTTGGCGGAAATAGTTATACGTCTCGGTCTTCTGGTGGAGGTTCTCCTTAATAATTTGCACTCCCTTGCCACTGAGCTGGGCCATGATGATTTGGTCTTGCACAGCTGGCTCAACGGAAATGTGAGACAAAGCACCAGAAGGAATCACTTCGATCTTCATTTTGCTCAACTCATCACACAAGGTGTTAATGCGAGAATCCATCACAACACAGTTGCATTGCAATTTCCGACTCAAGGCATCTGCTACCACATTGGCTTTCCCTAGGTGATAATGTACCTCCAGGTCAAAATCCTTGATTAGCTCTAGCCATCTTCTCTACCTCATGTTGTGATCAGCCTGAGTAAAGATATACTTAAGGCTCTTATGATCAGTGAAGATGTTGCAGTGGGTTCCCATCAAATAGTGTCTCCACATTTTCAATGCTTGGACCACGGCTGCTAACTCCAGGTCATGAGTGGGATAATTTTGCTCATGAGGTCTGAGGGCTCTTGATGCGTAAGCAATGACTCGGTTGTCTTGCATCAAGACACAACCCAGTCCAGTGCCAGAGGCATCACAATACACATCAAATGGCTTGCTGCTGTCGGGTTGCGCTAACACCGGTGTGGTGGTCAGATGTTGCCTCAATGTATGGAAGGCATCTTCGCACTTCTGACCCCAAACAAACTTGGCTTCTTTCTTCAACAATTCAGTTATGGGCTTCGCAATTCGAGAGAAATTCAGAATGAATCTTCGGTAATAACCAGCCAATCCCAGAAAACTTCGAATTTAACGGACAGTCATTGGTGGCTTCCAGTTCATCACCTCTTGCACCTTATCAAGATCAACAGCTATGCATGCCTGAGAGATAGTATGACCCAAGAATTTGATTTCCTTTAGCCAAAAATCACAATTTTACAATTTGGCATAAAGACGGTGCTCTCGCAGACGTTGGAGCACTACATGCAAATGCCCGACATCCTCTTCTTCGTTCTTCGAGTACACCAGGATATCATCAATGAAAACCACTACGAATTTGTCCAGTTCGGGCATGAAAACAGAATTCCTCAGATACATGAAATATGCTGGTGCATTGGTCAGCCCAAATGACATCACCAAGAATTCATACAGCCCATATCTGGTTGAGAAGGCGATCTTCGGAATATCACTTGCTCGTATCTTGATCTGATGGTAGCCGGAGCGAAGGTCTATCTTGGAAAACACTTTGGCTCCGACCAACTGATTGAAAAGAACATCAATACGAGGCAAAGGATACTTGTTCTTGATAGTTACCGCATTAAGGGGGCGGTAATCTATGCACAGCCTCAAGCTTTCATCCTTCTTCTTTACAAACAAGGCTGGACATCCCCAAGGCGAAGTACTTGGGCGAATAGAACCTTTGTCCAGCAATTCTTGCAATTGCTTCTTCAATTCTGCCAACTCAGCGGGTGACATCCGGTAAGGCCTCTTGGAAATAGGTGACGTTCCCGGTTGCAACTCGATGGCGAATTCGATGTCTCGGTCTGGTGGCATTCCTGGTAATTGATCAGGAAAAACATCTGCATACTCACAGACCAATGGAATCTCCTTCACAGGTGACTCCATCATAGCAAAAGCACATAATTGAGTAGAATCTTGGCTAGGTAGATACAACACCAAGTCTTCGGATGTAGGAGAACAGATCTCCAGAGCTCTGGCATCTACATCCAACACTACTCGATGATGAGTCATCTAGTCGGCTCCCAGAATGATGTCCATACCCTCTAATCCCAAAATTAGGAGTGTGGTTTTGAAGATTTTACTTCCAATTGAGATAGGCACACTTCGGTTTAATTGGTTGGTTGCAATTTTACCCCCAGGTGTGGCTATCATGAATGACCCTTTTGTATGATAGAAAGGCAATTGACATCTAGCACTGAACTTCTGGCTAACGAAACTATGAGATGCACCAGAATCAAAAGAAATAATGCAGGTTGATTAAAAACTGAAAAGATACCAGTCATGATGGGGGCTCCCTTAGGTAACTCCTCTAGAGTAGTGAAGTTGAGCTTCCCTTGCCTGACTTGCACCTTCTGCTTTCTTCCCTTGTCTTGATTTGGTGCTGGCATCTGCCTCTGTTGACTTCTTGGGCAATTCTTGGCATAGTGGCCCACATTGCCACAAGTGAAGCACTTGTTCCCATTACCCTGGCAGAACTGCTGCTGCTGCAGAGGCTGATTATTCCTTGGAGCGGGAGCTGGAAAACGAGTGGGTGCCGGCTGCTGCTGCTGGGGTGGCTTGATCACCCATCTGCTTGCCTGCTGCTGGAATCCCCTGCTCTAGTTGTGAGAAACAATCCTGAACCTCTGGGCCTGAGCGGATGGTGCTGCCATTGGTGCCTTTCTCTTCTTCTCTGCTCGGTGAGCTACAATACAGTCCTCTTGGGAGATGGCTAGGTTGACCAACTCATTGAAGCTATCAGCCCGGACAGTGTTGAGACGCTCACGCAACTTGGTAGTGAGACCTCTTCGGAAGCGGTCTCTCTTCTTCTCATCGGAATCAGCATGATAACCTGCGTACTGGCATAGGTCATTGAAGGCCTGAGCGTACTGCAATACCATGCAGGTTCCTTGATTGAGTGCCAGAAATTCATTCAACTTGCGATCAAGAATTCCAGCTGGGATATGGTGCCCTCTGAAAGCAGTCTTGAATTCCTCCCAAGGCACTTCACGATCAGCAGGTAGCATAGCACGGAAGTGGTCCCACCATGTTCGAGCAGGGCCACGAAGCTGCTGCGCGGCGAAGCGAGTCTTGGTATCATCAGGGCAGTCTCCCGTGAGGAGGGGAAACTTGGATTCCATGATGCGTAGCCACACGTCGGCATCCAACGAATCCTCTGCCTTGGTGAACGAGGGCGGCTGCATACTCAGGAACTCCTGGTAGGTTGCCGCTACCGGAGGTCGCTGCGGCTAGCCTCCACCATACTGCTGAGGGTGGGGCTGGCGCTGCAAGAGCTATCACAGAATCTCGTTCTGCTGGGCCATCAGCTCCTGCATTGTGGGAGCTAGAGGAGGTGGCGGGGAACTTGCTCGTTTTGCCCGCGATGCTGCCTAGCTACCATCTGAAAATAGAGATTGTCACCATTGTTATCCCAATCCACAATTTCGAACGATATGCTATTATCTCATATGGAAAGAAATTGCCATAATCCTAATATTAGGTTCGAATGAAGATAACATGGTTACAAACATCCCACAGATCTCAAAAGTTCACAAGGATTACATCATTTAGGGGAAAGTACCTGTAAGCCTAGTCCAAAATCTGCCATCACTAAGCTTGCGTAGGTTTCTATCCTCCTAAAGTGTCAAAGCGACTGATCAACCCTGAGCGGTGGAAGCGACACTGGATGCGGGTAAAGGGGGCATCACGGAGGCAGTCACATTGGTACCAGGGGCTGGTCCTAACTCCTTAGGAGCCTCTTCTCCCTCGTTTCCGGCCTCATTGACCTCCATCTCTAAGTGGTGCATGTCCAGGTGTTCATTAGCTTCTTCGAGTTCCCGCTGCACATCATGGAGCTGGTTTTCTAAGACATCAATAGTGTTGTCTCAGATCTCCACCTGCTGCTCCAAGGTGGTGATGCGCTGGCTCAGCCTTTCCACCTGCAGGTCCTTCTCCACCAACTCGGAGGACAAGTCGAACACAAAGTATTCTCGGCTGTCGAGGGTGAGCTTGGTGGTTTGAGCGAGGTTAGCAAGATGTGCCATAACGTCGTTCTGCAGGGCCTGAAGGCGGTACATCGCACTCATGCACTGAACAATGACCCTCCCAACCAAGTCGGGATACATCACCCATACATCCTTCACATGGCTCACACGGTTGCACCACATGGGGTCATCCTTCTTCTCAGCAGGGAAGAGTCCCAAGGGGTGCATCACCATCTCTAGGGGATGGTAGCCATAGAAGGTCGTCAGAGTCTTCATGGCTGCTGCTTTAGTGGTGTCGTCCGTCCTAAATCCAATCGTCTCGGAGTCAAGAGAACGCCAACCCGGCTGAAGGGGATGAGCCTCCAAAGTCAGCCAGACTCAGCAACGTGGTACCCGATGCTCCTCGTACAGCTGCACCGTGTACAAAGGGGGCATAGGGTAACAGGCGGAGTTGAGCACTTCCCACAAGATGGAAGGAAAGCCATCGTGAGAAAGGAAGTCAGAGCTGAAACAAGTGTCTCCTCCATTGGCGGGGGTGGGTGAAGTCATCTGCGGAAGGGTATCAGATGTAAAGATTATGGTGGAAGAGGGAAAATAAAAAGAACCTAGGTGGTTTAAAAGGAAGCGGGTTAGCTCAAAATTTTTACTTCTTCACCTCTCTTTTTTTAATGCATGCATGCTGAAAATAACGTCTCCTCTCCGAAATAAAGGGTGCTCCTAGGGCATCCTTTAAAAATCTAAAGACTGGCCCACAAGGTCTACTTACTTAGCCACCTATTTCTCCCTCTATTCCTATGGTCTTTCGTCCTAGATCTAGCGGTCTAGTCCTGACGAGTCATACTAGTTTCTAAGCAAGTTTTAGATTTTCGAAAATTGGTATTCATGGTTTATTGTGCTTCTCTGTGGTGGTATTTGCTCCGATACCAGCTATGGCAGAACCGCCCAAATTATTCCAGCTTAAGTGCCTAAGTCACGCCTCAGGGGCCGCAACACACTTAAATCGGAATAACCCGTCAGTCCCTCAGATCTAGTCTGATAGAGCCACTAAACCAGGATCAAATATAGCAAAACCCACTCGATGGTGAGTCACATAAAACAGGAAACCTAAAATTAAAGTACTAGAGTTATTACATAAATTGGAGTTTTTCAAGTAGCTGATATAAGTTCACAAAATAAGTTGCAGCGGATAATCGATATCGTCGAAAGTGAGGAAATGGGCAAGGCCTAGCCCTCTACTCCTCCTGCTCCTCTCCTGCCGGAGCAGCATCCCACTCGACCGTCCAACGGTCCAACCTGGTGGTAGGGTGGTAGGCCAAGTCACACCATCAACCATATCTTGAAGCGTACCTGCAAAAATTATGCCACAAGCAAGGCTGAGTATACTAATACTCAGCTAGACTTACCCGGTGTGAGGAAACTACTCCTCTACCTCTAGACCATGCAGTTGTTTGGCTGAGGGGTTTGGTTTGCCAAAAGCACTAGCTGAGTCTAAAATCAAATTTTAGCTTTTCAATTTCTAGCATCATTATCTTAGCTAAGTTTGCTTCTTATAAGCATACATGGTAACAAGCATTTAGTACAATCAACAAGTTATCTCATGTAAAATTTTATTTCACTTCTTACTCAATGTAGTACAAGGGGTCAAGCAGTCTCATTAGCTGTGAGAAGCAGATGATTCGAATCGAGTTTTTAAACCTTGCAAGGTAAACCAAAACACACGACATGTAAGGGCACTCCGTCCCCAAATACGTCAACCGTCCCCATCGATTCCCCGTTCGTGGCCAGGGCTCACTGCCTTGGCATACAATGCTCCACTAACCCCGGCTGCCGCCATGCAGTGACCGCACTTGTACCCACCATAGCTAGCATGGGAGACCCAGTCTCAGGACAAGTGAGGGGAAAAGTCCGCGCCCGGCTTCACTCAGGTACTAGGTTTACCGGTTACCATATTTCTCGACATGTGTTTAGTACGTTCAAATGCTTGACTCAAGTATCCACACATTAATCTTTAATTCCTTTTCCCGTCTCATGGACAAAGCATCCTCCCTGGATCCAAGTCCATAGACCATCATAGATCCCGTTATCAAGATGAATACAATCAATTCCTGACCTCGCGCGAGTGCTTGAAAAAGCATTCGACTTCTAAAGAGATCCTGATTAGCATAGCAGCTACTCGACCTAGCATACTAGTATCCATCTCAAAAAGGAATCCTGAGTTCATGCAACTAAAGGTTTCAAGCAACTCCTATACTTAAGTGCACATTACAAGCCTACAAACATTAAGTGTAGTAAACTAGCATATATAAACTGTTATGCATAAAACCGGGGCTTGCCTTCAATAGCTGGGGCTGCGGGGAGATCATCGATGGCAATCTCAGAAGCTTGCTCCTGGTCTTCCTCGTGGACAGCTCCTTGCTCGGGAATGAGCACGTACTCTCCGTCAGCGAGATTGCAATCTAATGAATGCAATGAGTAAGATATATGCATGGTATGATATGCAATTTATCAATTAAACTTTGATGGTGAATGATCAAATTAATAAGGTAGAGCTTAATCTTGCTACTAAAGATTCTTATGGTATACTTAGCAAATTAGGGTCAAAGCTTGGTTAAGGTAATTGGTAAGTTTATTTTGGTGTTCTACTGATTTCCCTTTAATGTCTTAGTGAGAGTTTATTAAGGTTTCTAGCTGAATCATTAGAGTGAGATTTATTATTCCCTCTCTTCCTTCTTATTTCTTTAATGCTTTTAAGGTGGGTTTGAACTACAAGATAGCTTAACAAATTTCCAAAAATTCTGCAAAAATTACAGTGGCTTCTTATTGGTGTATAAGTCCATGTCTCAAAATTTGGAGTTTTAAAAGTGAGTGGTTCTGTCTGTATAAAATTATCAAATATTAGGGCAGAGGGGGTGTTTTGAACTACAACCTTCTTTTTACAGTGAGTTATTCTCTAAGACTTATTTTTGTTGGCATTCAGATGCTATAATATGATTTTGTACAAATTCTCAGCCACTAATACTCATTAGTTATTCTACTATGATTTTCTAAAGTTTCTAACCAAAGGGTGCTTTCTATTACCACTATATTTGAAAAATATCAAACAACAGATTTCTGATTTTTCCTATCTTCTTTGTGCAAGAGCAATCATTTTGAAAATTGGTAGCTTTTTGTTTAAGGGAAAGGTGGTAGGAATTATTTGGATTAAATGGCCTTTTTCATGAAGTATTGGCAATGGGTATTATTTTGCAGCTTTCAATTGGGTTTTGCATTTTTCTCTGGTGGCTTACTTTATTATTAATTTGGTAAAAATTTATTTGCCCATTATTGCACTCTTTTTTGGCTTGCTTATGATTTAATTGAAATATGACTTAATATCAAGTTCTATTTGTTTACCCTACTTAAAATGATGGACTAGGGTGTTTATCATTTTTGTAGTGGTATTCTAGTGGTTACAAGTCCACTGGAGTTTTCCTAACAATTTTGAAATTGTTTTCATAATTCTAATAATTATTTTTCTAGTTTGATTAATGCTTAATAAAACATTTCACCTAGAATTTGTTCTGGACTAGGGTTCCCTTTATTTTTCCTAGGTTCTCTATTACCTTAGTAGACAAGGAAAAATAATTGCATTCACTGTTCATTATTTTCCAGTGCCTTTCTCATTTTCCTGATTTTTGGGCAAATATGGCTTTTAATAAGTAACCTTGTCTAAATCTTTAATACTGGGGTGCTCACTATTTTTAAACAGTGCCTAAGTGGGGTTTACACTTCTACAATTTTTCTTAGGTTCAGCACAGAAGCATAACTAATTTTTCTTATTTTATTAAGGTTTGGTTAGTTTCTTTAATTAATTTCAAACTCTACAAATTAAAACAGAAAGGATAGGGTTCAGTAATTTTATGTGATAGTTCAAAATATTTTGAATCCAGCAAAATTGGTTTGGCTAAATTTTGTGGAATATTTCTCAATATATGAAATTTCTAAGTCTTCTTCTGAATATAAAAAAGATTAATTAGAAATGAATATAGAAAAAGGGGTTTTGCACAGGGGTCCCTGGCGAAAGGTTTTGAATGAATTACAGACAGGTCCTCGGTGCACTATTCATAGGAGTCTAAGGCTCTACAGAAAACCCCCTAGGGTTTCCCAAAATCGATCCCGCGATCCTTCCCCTAATGGAATAGTGACCGTGGTGGAAGAATAGGGCGGAGGGGCTTACAGGCGACGAGGTTGCTCCGGTGAAGGGTCGGGTGAGGTCCGGGAGTCTCTGGCCATCACGTCGACGTGCGGATCGCCGGCGATGGTGGTCGGAGGAGGTCGGTCCACGTGCGCAGGCGGGGGAGCTCGTCGGCGGTGAGCAGTCCGGCCTAACCAGGGCACGATAGATCAATTAAATGGGTTGGGGAGCTTCACCAGAGGTCAAGGAAGATGTGTGCGTGAGGAATTAGAGAATGGCTCACCGGATTGCTCGGTCTACGTGCGGCCGCGGGCGACCGAAGTCCGGAGAAGGCGATCTCGGGTCTCCGTTGAAGTTCTGTCAGGTCCGAGAGCTTGGAAAGCTTCACGGGCCACTGAACAAGCTAACCGTGAGGCCGGCGCAACATGGACGCGGCTGGACCGAGCTGGCCGCGGTGGCCGAGGCTTGGGCAGTGATGGCGGGCGGTGGCGCGGCGTGCTCGAGGCAAAGTCCGGTGAAATTTGGCTTAGGCAAGGCCTGAGAAGGCGCGGGGAGGTACGGCTGAGGCCTGGGGGCTGCTTTATAGGCACGACACGGGCGAGGGCGCGCGGCGGACTTGACCGGACGCTGGGGCGAGCGCGCGCGGGTTGGGCGAACGCCGGCGTGCTGACCAGGGTCGCACACGTGTGCGCGTTCATTCTGCCCGGGTTCTGGTGCGTGTGGTCATTCATCCGAGCCTGCTCTTGCCTTGGTCAGTGCACAAAACCTCTTCTCCTCCCTATAAGCTACCGATCTTGTGTGGGGGTCATAGGATTTGGCCTACTGGTTTCAAAGATATGGAGCTCTCAAGTCTGGTTTGTCTCTCAGCCCGAGCCCGAGGCAAATCTTTGGTTTTGTCGTGTCTAGGGCTCGCGTCCCGATGCCATCTTTAGACATGTGGTAGAGGGGTTAGTTAGACACATTTTTGTTAATGGGAGCTTTAGGATTAGAGCTAAGGATCAAGGTGAACGTGCTCGGTTTTGGTTCAAAGGCTGAAAATTCAGAAATCTGAATTTCAGATTTCCCCATTAAACCTCCACTTGAATGGCTTGTTTGGAGTTTTTAACAAACTATTTTGGCCAAACTTTTATAATCTTTATTGTAGCTTAGTTAGTGTATTTCAATTTTTTATAATTGGCCTATGCCATGATCTCATGTTTTTCCTAGTCTTTCATCCCTTTTCTTTATTTCTACTTAAATGGCTTATTTAGGGTTGGTATTAGGGTTTCAACATTTTTCCCTTTTCTGAAAGCCTCATTTGTTTTGGACATGATTCTTTAGATGCAAACTTAGTGTATCTTTTATTCTTAAGTAGATTTGGTGCTTCTTGCTCAATTTGGCTTACATGAAATGATGGTACTTGAGCTAGTACCGAGAAGAACCCTAGGTGACACTGGGGTGTCACAATAGGCATAAATTCAACATGACTCGAGGGACCACTACGGTACGGTCCTTAATCGACTCCGACGGGATCATTATGGCCTACACGGCACCCATAAGAGTCCACCCGATCTCATCTTAAACCTTTATTTGCATTCATGGATATTACCCAAAGACTTCTTCCAATCAAGCATAAGAATTCACCTATATCTCGCAGGTGACAGGAAATCACCCGACTTCTACTGTCTAAGCAGGACTAAGCATTTAAGCGTGCTTACTTTAAATAGGTGGCAAGGATAAGGTAAACAATAGATCAATGGTGTATGCAGCAATTGGTTCTAATCAACTCCTATACCTAATGCAACAATATAGGTAGGCAGTGAATAAATTAAAATACTACAAAGATAGGAAGTTAGATGTCGGGGCTCGCCTTTCTCGAAGGAACTGGGGCGGTGGTCAGGACACTCCTGAGCTTCAGCTTCGGGTTCACCCTCTTCCACGAGAATTTATGGCAGCTCCTCGACAATTCCCACTGGTACTTCCTCCTGCGATCATGTATGATGTATGAATGCAGTATGAGGATACATGATGCTTCATGCGAGAGATGTATGATGCGTATGGATGCATGTGTTGTACACGTATGTAAAAATTGATCCATTACACGCGAGCTTCTACAAGATAGTATGCATCATCCAAGAACATGTAGTCTGTCTTTTCTTGGTCGGTCCTACTATTGTTCAAGGACTCCACACAACTTCACATAGGTTACGTTATAAAGCATCTCGAATCACCTTACTCCTATAGGTTTAGACACACTAAGCTATATTCTTCATTGAGTCTCCCTTTTCTTTTAGAGGTTAGTTATTTCCTAGTAAAAGGGATTTGTTCAACTCTAATCATCTCCATAAAAGTAACCCCCTAAATTATTTCGAAGTAACTTATTATTGAACTAGAATCTCTCCTAATTACATAGACATTTCGGTATACTATTTAGTTGGACTTATATTGAGACTACCATTTGATTACTTCAAAATGTACTACAAAAATTCTAACAAATAATATTTCACTACCGTTCTTTAACACAGAAATTTCAAAGGTTTTGGACCTATGTTTTTTACTGCATAAAAGTAACAAAAAAATGGTGTAGAAATCAAATTAATCTACTTTCAAATACTAAACCAGTCGAACAGTCAATGCCATATTTTTCCCATACCCTACTTGGCCTAACAACATGTCATAAAAATTTACACAGATAATTCCTTTATAAATATTTTTCTGTGGTTTTGTAAAAAATTAGCCTTTTCAGTTTTTAATTTATTATCCAAAATTTCTCTACATGGTTGCTAGTTCAAATTAATTCCAGAGGTGTTTATTGACACATGATTTATCCACAAAAAGTTTCATAACAAAGTTAGAGGTTTTACTATTTATTTTCAAATTTCTAAAGAATTAGCAATTTATTCCTTTAATTCATAATCATAAATTGATCAACAGAACATATATTCAAATTATTTATCACAGGTAGACATTAACTAAGGGAACTTGGTAAAAATTGAGCTCCTATTTTACTAGCCTCGGATTTATTTATTTTATCACTTATAAAGAAACATGGTTTTCATATTTAAATTCAAACCATGCACAAAACCATTTAAATCTTGACATGCAACATTTTTAAACCGTAGATCTGACTCAGAGGAGTCCTACAAAATTTATTTCACCACTTTTCGAGCTCAAAAACTCGAGTTACTGATTTTCCAAGGTTCTCTGCGTTTTAAACCGAAAAAGGAAAACAGAAAAACCACTTTGTATGTTAGCCCCTCGGGTTCCAACTATCCGCAAACGATTACCACAAGGTCCTCGGTCACTATTCACCGAGTCTATGACAGTTTACAGAAAAACCCTCGGGTTTGGCTTATTCACGCGCGAGATCCCTTCTTCTACCTCAGAACAGAGAGAGAGAGAGAGACGAGTGCACGGCTCGGGTGACAGCTTACCAGCAGTGAAGTTGGCTAGGCAAGGTGGCGGACAGGTGCGGTCAATGAAGGCGAATTTGACGGTGGTCTTGGCTCGGTGGGTCGCGGATGGAGATGTTCGGTCCACGCGCGCCGGCAGGGACCAAGGAACGGCGGCATCGACGGTGGTGCTCGGGGCCTTCTCCGAGCTCGAGCAAGGGCTCCGGATTTGTGAACTTGACGACAAAGCGGTTGCAACTTGGTTCGTGGACTACGGTGGTCAGTGGAGGCGCGAGCACGAGCTAGCTCGCGACGGCCATGGCGATCGGCGTCGAGTGGAAGAAGAGACGAGAGCGAGGGCGAGTGACAGCAAGGCGAGAGCAGAACGAGAGAGTGAGGCACAGTGGAGTGCTCGACCGAATGAAGCCAGGCGCGGCTGCGGCTTGCCCACGCGCGCGGACAAAGCGAGGCACGGAGCAGGGCGTGTCGTCCATGCGTCCGGGCGCGCGCCACTTGGTGGTTGTCGTCTGCTCGGACTGCAGACGCGAGTGAGACAAAATGGGAGCATGAAACATCATCCACCTCCAGCCAATTTGCTCACCTCTCTACCGGCTTCAACTTTGCTATAGGGATTAGGGTGGTTCAGTGGCTAGATTTTGAATTACAGGCCTCCAAACTTTGTTTTGTCAGCACTGCACAAAACAGTGGAAATCGGCTGTCTAACTGTGTCAAAACATGTCAAACAGATTCAAAAGTTTACCAACTTTTTATAGGGCGTGCCCTAAGTAATTATCTACAACATTTGTAATTGGCACAATGTGATTTGAAGATTATTTATATTTGAACGTGTTGAAGTTTGAAAAGAGGTACAAGATCAGACTTAGAAAAATCAGGGTTATCCCCATTTCTTTTTGGTTTCTGAAGAAACTTTATTATCAAGCACAATAGTCACTAAACCACATCATCACATATAGTTTAGAAACTACCATTTTCTAAACTCAAGAGTTAGAACATCAACAATTATCAATCCAAATTAATTAAGTGAAATTACTCACACTCTAGCACTCTATGATAATCTATGTCTAAGAGAACTAGGTTTTCAAATGGTGCAAGCAAGGGTTCATTTCACAATTATTAGTGGCAATTTCAGATTTTGATGTAAGTGATAATATGATTGATGATGCTCATGATAATGCCTTCTTGATGCACAAGCCATGAATGAATATGCTAAACACCAGGGGTGTTACACGACACCCTTCGCTCTGGGGCACCGGGTCTTCGATCCTTGCTAAGGCTACGACTCGAAGCCACCCAAGCTGGTGTTGATGCTGAGCAAAGCCTTGAGAAGCCCCTGCTTTAAATAGTAGATCCCTTCGCCTCCGAGCCTTCAACCATTCTCCGGTCGAGACCTCGGCTTTGGTAAGGGTCGAAGTGTCCTTCGCCTCCTATGTCTGGGACAACTTGTTCAATTCATGTTAAAGAAAACTGGTCAAGGAGGAAGACGTCCTTCACTCCAACATGTGCCATAAAGAGGACGGTCTTATATTCCCAGCTCATGTAGCATATTCTGCAATAAATTTAGGAAGTGGTCCGTCTCAAACATCAAGGTGTAATGCTCAGCAATAGGCCACATTCCATCAAATCCTCAATCCTGGTCTGGTTCATTGTTGTTGTTGCCTTTGTTGTCTTGGTTATCTTCTTTATTTTCTTCATCGCCTTCATCATCACCAGAATCATCAAGGTCATCACCTCTAGGAGTAGGGGCTTGGGCGACTAGCGCAGGTGGTGCTGATGAAGAAGCTCTAGCAACAATGGCATGAAGTGCTGGGGACAAAGTGGGTGTAGCCAGAACCTCCTCAAAACTATCCTCCACAATTACACCATTTCCTCCAACAAGGTGGTGCATCTCCTCAGGGTCTACTTCAACCACAACTGAGTAAAAAGGAGCCTGCTTAGGTGGGGGGACATAGGTGGTGTTCACGCGAGTGGTCTGGAAAGTGCGCACCATCTACAAGAAGAAATTGTCACCTTAGATGAATTAAAAGAGACAAGATTAATAAAATAAATTTGTAAGAACAAAATAAGCATATTTCAAACAGACCTAGAGTCAGCATAGCTTTGATACCACTTCTGTCACACCCAGTTTTAGAGACAAAACTGAATGCATAGCATATGTGTGTTAGGATCCATTTTTCCACACATATGATGACGACACAAGTGTAATATATCAAAAAGACAATGCAATAAAGGCATAAAAGAGAGTATAATAATTTTATTACATCATCCAGACTTAAGAGTCTTAAACAGTATATCATGGGCGATCTCCAACAGGAAGATGACCAGAGCGTCGCTAGACTCAGTACTCGTCAAGATCTTCGTCAAAGCCTTCCTCATCACCTTCTGATAAAAAATTAGCAAGGGGTGATCTCACTTATGGTGGGGGCTCAGCAAATGGGAGGTGTTGGGGGCCTTCCTCCTCCAAAGGTCCTCAAAAACGTAACTAACCATATGTCTTCAGTGTGACAGATTATTGCAGGAGGCTTCAGCTTCGGAATAGAGATCTTATTCTATAATAAGAGTAGAGACGTAACCTGAAGGTGACAAAAATGGGCGACGAAGCTATAGTCAAGGGACTTCGGCTCGGGTTGATGACGAAGGTCAGATACAACAGTGACCAAGAAAGGATAAAGACTATTTAGTCCTTGATGTTTCATGTTATAATTGTAGACAGTTGGCAAGGACATAAATGTACTTTTACTCGGGCTGCGTCTCGTGCCTATAAATAGATGAACAGTAGCACCATACTGTTTATGCTGGATAGTAATCACTCTCTCGCATTTTCACCATCGAATAAGCCGAAGGCATCATTGTAATGTTAATGCTGTTAATATTCATGCATGTTTTATAAAATGCAAATATGTATGAATTAATGAGATACAATTATTGCTTACATCTTTTCGCATCCTTACCTATATAATAAATGATGAAGGTATGCCCTTCTTGACCTTCATCTGATGAGTATTATATCCATGAGGAAATAATACTTCGGAGGACGAAGGTTTGTTATAATTAACAATTGTGTTGCATTGTTCTTAACTCACAGCATTTGAGAACAAGTGACCAACATTGGTGGCCACCTCCGGTGAACTCACTTCCACAACCTTCGGCAAGCATTCACCTTCGTCATGCCGTCAATGTCACCCAAGACGTCATGAGGACACAAATCAGGACACACTCTGCAACCACTGGACACAAATCAGGACACAAATCAGGACACACTCTCCCTACGAGAAGCTAGGAGCTAGAAGAGAAAGGCTACTAGCCCAACACGTCATGAGGAGGAGCTGGACCAAGAGATTAGGGACTAAGAAGCAATCCACCAGCAAGTACAGAGGAAGAAGGAAAAAATGCTTCGGCTGGCCGATCTTTAGAAGAAGATTGACGAAGCAGCTGAGGAGATCTGTCATGTCACCCAAGACGACCAAGACCGAAGGCCCCAACATAGGGAGCTTCGTCAAGAAAGCCCAATCAACGAAGATGAATGGTACGATGATTTTCACCATGGTAACTTTCCATCGATGATGCTTTTCCTCTGGCGGCAGAATTGCAGGCTACCCCGTGGCCACCATCCTACAAGCCACCTCAGCTACCCATGTATGATGGGCATTCAGATCTGAAGCAGTTTCTGATTAGCTACAAGGCAACAATATCATCGTATGGAGGCAACACTGCTGTCAAGGCAAAGTCCTTCGTCATGGCAGTCAGAAGTATGGCTCAGACATGGTATTCCTCCCTTCGGCCAGGGACAATTATGTCGTGGCAAAAGCTGAAGGACATGCTAGTCACCAGCTTCCAGGGCTTCCAGACGAAGCCAGTCACTGCTCAGGCCCTATTCCAATGCACGCAAGACCATGAGGAGTACCTGCAGGCATATGTCCGAAGGTTCTTGCGTTTGAGAGCTCAAGCACCTACAGTGCCCAATGAGATTGTCATTGAGGCCATGATCATGGGGCTCCAACCAGGGCCCATAGCTCAATACTTTGCAAGGAAGGCACCACAAACCCTAGAGAAGCTTCTTCAGAAAATGGATGAATACATCCGCGCTGATAATGATTTCCGCCAAAGAAGGGAGGAAGCATACAGGTTTTCTGAGATGACTAGGGGCTCCGGAGGAAGACTCCATCCCAGGCATGTCAGGACAATCCACAATCCCAATGCTAATGAAGAAAGAGCCAACAATGCTCAGAGCTGTCATCACAGCTCACAGTCTTCAAGCATGCAACAAACTTTTTACAGACCACCAGCTCCGAGAGGAAGAGGAGGGAGAAGCTTCAATGGAGGAAGGTACGGTAACTAGCCCAGGAAATTATTCTGCCTTTTCTGTGGTGAGGACAAGGGACACACAACGAGGACGTGCCAGGTCACGATCCAAAAGCAAAAGGAAATTGCTGAAGCCGAGGCACGGCAGAATCAGTCGAAGCAGGTCCTGCATTCTGCTTTGTGCTACTCTCCATATATCCCCGAATACGTAGGCAATTAACAGCCTATGGCTTCTGCTGCTTCAGCAAGTCACTCTCAAGCTTCTTGGGCTCAACTACCACCACCCCCACCACTGGCGCCTGCCCCAAGTCATGATCAGTAGCCAGAAGGGCATCTTTGGCCTCAGCAACAACGCGACCTTTGGGAGCAGTCTGAAGCTCGCAAAGTTAACATTACTGTGCCCGAGTCCAGGCATATCTACTGAAGATCACACAATGTTTTGGCCAGAAGAAAGCCCCAATTTGTTCCATTTCTACTCTTTTTTGCTTTTATATTTCCGTCACAAAAGACAATACAGGAAGGTTTAACCTTCAACTCGATGTAATAAACCTATGGTTACACCATCAAGTGTGACAAAACTAAGTTCTAAAGCTCAAAAGTCGTTCATAAGGGAGCGCAGAGTATGTTCCGAAGCTCCAAAGACGTTACTAAGGGAGCGTAGAGTAAGTTCCGAAGCTCAAAAGTCGTCCCTAATGGAGCGCAGAGTAAGTTTTGAAGCACAAAAGTTGTTCCTAAGGGAATGCAGAGCTAAGATACCACCTAAATTAAAGGTGAAGAAGCTCCAAAGTCGTTCCGAAAGGGATGTAGAGCTTAAATACCACCTAAATCAAAGGTGAAGAAGCTCCAAAGTCATTCGTAAGGGGATGCAGAGCATAGCTCCAAAGTCATTCCTAAGGGGATGCAGAGCTGAAATACCACCTAAGTAAAAGGTGAAGAGACTCCAAAGTCGTTCCTAAGGGGATGCAGAGTCTGGGTTGTATATCTGTGTGATTCATTACCTTCGGCACAATGACATTTTGCATCATACCATCATATCATATTGCATAGCATCGCATCATACATCATTTTGCATCGCTAAAAAGATCTGGAAAAACATAGGAGAGCTGCTCTCTCTAAAAAATCGACCGGATTATGAAAAGGAATATTACAGCACAAGACATGTCTTCGGCAGATACATTATACTGCATGAGGGTGATCTTCATCAACAGTGACATAAGGACAATCTTTTTTTCTTTGTGACGCACTAAAAGAAGGGAAGGTGTTTTTTCGCCAACGGCTCAAAAACGGTACGTACGAAGGTTTCATGCATCACAAAGAAATATATTACATTAATATAGATACAAAAACTTCATGTTTGTTTCTTACAAAAAGCAACAATCATATACAAACATTACACTTTCAAGCATGCAAAAATTTAGTCTTCCTTCAGCACTTCTTCAGCAGCTTCATTTAGTAGTCTGTCGACGGCTTCGTCAACAGCTTCATTAGCGATTTTTATTATGTCTAGTGCTTCTTTCATAGCCGGGTCAGCTTTGGGATTAAACGGCTCCAGTGGTGGGGAAAGTTTAGCTGCTATAAAGAATATGTTGGTTAATTCTGAAGCTAAAAACAAACTCCGAATCTGAATCTCATTAAAAGTACCTATAAGCTTTGCGCGCTCAGCAGCTTCTTTAGCTCGCTTAGCTTCTTCTTGAGCGTCGTGAGAATTTTTTTCATTTTTCCTAATTGCTTCATCAATCATCTCACGACCGCCCTTCATCCATACATCAGAGTAGAATTCGTCGCCCAATGTAGAGGCCTTAGCCGAAGGGTCCTTAATGTCTTCCACCGACAAAGCAAATTCCGGCTGAGCCGTAGTCTTATCATGATTACAACCTGCCTTCTCTAAGGTCGCCGCGACCCCCCGTGCGCCAGCGAATGTGCAGAAGTCTCCCCGATCACTCAAGATTTCGTCAAAGGCTTCAACCTCTCCGCTGATCCACTGGACGACACCATCAGGGTCGCCACAGATGAATTTTTGCTCGGAAGAATAGGCACCCACCTTTGTAAAATTGTTCTTTAAAGTTTTGGTGCATTCCAAGGATATCTCGTAGCATCTTTCTTTAGCGTTGCGGAGTTCTTCGACATTCTTTTTGCACCCTTAATCTTTCAATTTCACTTATTTCCTGCTTCGCATTTGTAACTTCAAAATTTTCATTCATTTCCGCAAGCTTCTTCTTCAAATATTCAACTTCAGCCTTGTGAGCTTCGGCTTGTGCACTAAGTTTGGCTTCGCTAACTTTTAGCCTGTCCACTAAGGAAAATAATATCTTATCCTTCTCGAGAGCTTCATTCCTTGGTGAAATGACCTCTGTCTGAAGATTCCCAAGAGCTATCTGACATCTCTCATCTTCTGCTTCCTTTTGGGCCTTTAAAGCCTTACTTAGAATTAAGCCCTAACAAAAGAAATATATATGAGAACATAATGATAGCAAGAAAAGCTACAAACATAGTTTATTTTACAACAAAAGTATATATACCTTCAAGCTATTGTAAGCAAGGCTGTCTGCAAGGTCATCCTTTGACATCGCAGACAGGCCGAGTTCAAGCTTTGGGTACCCCATATTTCTCATCATTTCTCGATAGACGAAAATCTCTTTATTGCCTAGCAGACAATAAAGGAAATCATCCTCATCATTGCCACTATATACCAAGGACCCTCGAGGGTACTTCAGATCCTTGGCATATTGTCTAGCTTTGACAATTGCTTCCCCGAAGCATGTCGCACAATGAACTCTAGTTCTTCGGCAGACGCTCCGGGGGCAGGAGACTTTGATTTCTCAGAGGCACCTTCTTTTTCCAAGACTAGTGGTGTAGTTTCCGAAGGTTTTGCCTCGGCAGAAATTGAAGGTCCAACTTCAGAAACAGCTTGCGTTGTACCATCTTCGACAGATTCCTTTAAAATTTCGCCTTTTGCACTAGGCGCTTCAGTAGAAGGAGGAGTTGATGCCTTTACAGATTCCATGACAGCGTCCAGCACGCTGACCATTCTCCTCTTCTTCGGAGTTGCTGCAGGGATTGCTGCAGGAATCCTTGATGCCTTCGGCAATTCTGTCTCACGCGATGGACTCAAGGTCTTCGGCTGCTCTGTCGCCTTCTTCAGTTTTGGCTTTTCAGCAGGTTTTGACTTAGCTTCGATAGGCACAGAGCGACTTGACTCAGATATAGAAACAGACCCTTCAATTAGCTTTGGCACTTCGGCCGTCTCAATGTGCCTAGGTCGACATGTTAAAACTTTAACCTTTTTCGACTTTGGCACGCTGGAAGTCGCTGAAGCAGCTGTCTTTCTCTTCTATCCTTGCTTTCGTGAAGGATAACAATAATCTGGATATACAAATCCAATAACATCAAATACCTTGTTCAGCCTCTTTCTGCCACGAGCCCCGAAGGCAGTCGTCATGGCGTCATCTTCAGCCTTCGAATATACTCCAAGCAATTCATCACTAGTTGCTTCAATGGCATCCAGCCAGTCATCATTCGGCTCATCGAATTAGCTCCTATACCTGATGGTATACTTCAGGCAAACTAAACCGCCTTGGCTGGACCCAGCAGCAACCTCCTTCGGCATCTCCCACCCATTTGCATGTGGCCACACTCTATAAGCAATGTGCTCCTGGATTAAGTCCCTTGTGCCTATGTAAGTACATATTGTATTGAAGGCTATCTGGCATGCTTGTATATCATCCCCAAGGGCAGTGTAT
This sequence comes from Zea mays, assembly GCF_902167145.1. Lineage (NCBI taxonomy): Eukaryota > Viridiplantae > Streptophyta > Magnoliopsida > Poales > Poaceae > Zea > Zea mays. The sequence goes on from NC_050096.1 coordinate 173,157,466, forward strand.
GGCCTCCTAATGCCGAAGCGAGACCATATAGGACATTGAATAATCCCCTTAATATCCTCCCTTTCAACTAGGTCATTCTTCATGTAGAACCACTCTTGCATCCAGGCCCCCGACCATCTCTTCCAAAATGTCGAAACTGGGTAGCTCACCTCAGAGCGAGGCACGAAGCTGTAACAACCGAAGTTGTTGTGGTATTGCTCCTTTCTAGTAGCCTTCGTCTCATAAGACAGTTCATGGATGTTACAGAAACATTTTGCATTTGGTTCCAGTCCCTGGCTCCTCGTGGCCCATATAAACATCCCCACCTTAATGATAGCTTCGGGAGTAAGTTGATGAAGGTAAATTTAGAAGGTTTTCAGGACTTCGACAAGCAATTTATCTAGAGGGAACCGAAGCCCTGCCTTCATGAAGCTTCTGCAAACTACCACTTCATCAGCTTCAGGCAGAGGGACATTATTTTCCCCTCCAGCCCTCACAATTGAGATATCACGAAATTACCTCCCCCTCATTGCATCAATCTACCCTTGCTTGATAGTTGATTTCCCGAAGACAACATGGCTTGGTCTCCAGGGCCAATCTTCGGCGTCTTTATTCCCACTTTCTACATCAAAACTTTCACTATCACTGGAACCCTCAGATATCTCAGCTAACATCTCATGTGCAATCTTCTCTGCGTTGGTTTTTTCCATAGCTTCATAAAACCCGGACAGCGCTGGATTAACAATCTTCTTCTCATTAGCCATTAGTCGATGGTTGTTGAAATGCCGAAGCTTAAAATCCAATCAAACTCGAAAAACCAAGTAAGTTAAAAAAGGCAAGCGCAATGCAAGCAGCTGAAATGGCACAAAAATGCTTACAATGCAGGCTCCTATTTATATGTCCAGAGCCCCACAGTTTGGTGGGTCCCGCAAGTCAATGTAATTCACTATTCTAAGCAAAGGGAAGGTGTTTTTTCGGACCTTTGGCTAAATACCTTCGTCCATGTCGCAGTCTAAATTTGTTACAAAGAAACAAATCAATAATGCGAGGGGCTATTGTTGGGGGCCTTCCTCCTCTGAAGGGCCTAAAAACATAACTAACCATATGCCTTCAGCGTGACATAGATTATTGCAGGAGGCTTCAGCTTCAGAATAGAGATCTTATTCTATAACAAGAGTAGAGGCGTAACCCGAAGGTGACAAAAATGGGCGACGAAGCTATAGTCAAGGGACTTCGGCTCGGGTTGATGACGAAGGTCAGATACAACAGTGACCAAGAAAGGATAAAGACTATTTAGTCCTTGATGTTTCGAGTTATAATTGTAGACAGTTGGCAAGGACATAAATGTACTTTTACTCGGGCTACGTCCCATGCCTATAAATAGATGAACAGTAGCACCGTAGTTCATGTTGGATAGTAATCACTCTCTCGCATTTTCACCTTCGAACAAGTCGAAGGTATTATTGTAATGTTAATGCTGTTAATATTCATGCATGTTTTATGAAATGCAAATATGTATGAATTAATGAGATACAATTATTGCTTACATCTTTTCGCATCCTTACCTATATAATAAATGATGAAGGTATGCCCTTCTTGACCTTCGTCTGATGAGTATTATATCCATGAGGAGATACTACTTCGGAGGACGAAGGTCTATTATAATTAACAATTGTGTTGCCTTGTTCTTAACTCACAGCATTTGAGAACAAGTGACCAACAGGAGGAATTATGCAAGGTTAACAAGATAAGGCTAATGTTTAGTGCGGTTAGCATGTTAGTTGGTCATTATTTTGTTATCAACAACTGATTTCTAAGTGTATGTGTATCCCATCCCAAAATTAAATATGAGCATAAATAATTGCATCAAAAACCACTTAAGTGAAAACACTTAAGCAAATCCCATTATCCTAAAGGTCATGATTTAATATCCATCTTTGAGTTCAATTATCATGTGAGGGTCCATTTCGCACTTAAACGTGAGCACGACTGACATATCAATTTTAAACTCTGCAGAGGTGGTACAACTTCACCCATAAGCCGTGTATCCCCTCTACCTTGGGTTGTACAAATCCATAAACACTTCCGAGGTGAATGGCTAGGGATTCACTATGCGGCTTTCACAGAATACACTTAATATGAAACAACCTGCTAAGGTTTCTAGGTCAGTGTGGAGGCCCTCTGGGCAAGGCAGCTTAGCCAAGACTACGGCCCCATGTTAACGTGAGTTGTCACCAGTACCCCCTCTTGCCCATATTTCAGGAAAGGTTGCCAAGCACTAATCATATTAAGTTAATTACCAAAGCCATAGCCATGATAACACTGGTGGTTGCACTGTTATCCTGGTGGTCACTCCATGTTCCGTTTAATTCAACATGATCTTGTTTAATAATCGGATTAAAATCAATAGTATAAATTTCATCTCTAGAACAATAATATCTTAAAAAAAGAGGGACAACTTGATAATAAAGTTGATCAATATCATAATTACTAAGCATGGTATTAAACCCAGGTTAATCAAGGAATAAGTTTGGTATTTCTAGGTAATCTTATTTAGGCAAAACCCATCAAATTATGCACATATCCAAAAGTAAATCTTATTGAATGTATTATTTGGGTACAATAAGAAATGTAGAGGGAGAATCCACTTGCCTTACTCAAAAGTGTCATGTGGGTCTTCCTCAAACAAACTCGGGTCCTCTACCACACAATCAGCTTCTAATAGAACCGCATATTCTAAAACATACAACATACAATTCACGGTTATAAAAGAAAACATACAATCATAAATCTTGGTTTGTAGCCATATTGTAAATCTAACCATATCAACAATCATTTTATTATTCATCACTTGAAGTACTAATTATTCTATTTTGATATTTCCTTAGAGAAAATTCTATGGTAAATTGACTTATGGATGAGCATACTATATAAACTCAAATAACAAAGGTGAAAAGCTAATCAAAACTCTATGAAACTAGATTACTTATTTCTACAAGAAAGCACGAGTTACATTTCATTTTTTTCATTCTTTCTTTGTGAAACGAAACTATATTATGCACTACAAAATTATCTAGAAGACACATAATATATAGTTTACTTAAAGAATTATTAAACTATTATTTAGACTATAGTAGACATGATTTCTAATTCTGTTATCTCAACATTTTTAGTAAAAACATTCCATAACATTATTTAATCATTACTAAGCATTAGCTATATGATTACGAGAAACCTAAATATAGACTAGATCATATTTCACAAGTAAAATATCTAGTGTATATTCTCTGCTAATTTTAATTAAGAAAAACGTAGTCTATTTTTTTCTAAATAATTGTTCAAAAAAGTTATCTCTAAGCTATTACAAAGACCATTAATTAACAAATGACAAGCTGCAAACACTGTTGTAAAATAATTAGCATATAATTATAAAGTTGTCGGCGTTTCGAGACCGGGGGGTCCCTAGACCGACGAGTAAATTGTCGTCGCGTGCCCCAGCCCAGATGGGTCGGCGCGAGACGGAGCGCGAAGGGGGGAGGCAGCCGGAGGGAGACGGGCGTGAGAGGTGGAAATCCCGCGGCCTTCGTGTTTGTCCCGCGCCCAGGTCGGGTGCGCTTGCAGTAGGGGGTTACAAGCGTCCACGCGGGAGGGAGCGGGCGGCCTCACGCGAGCGCCTGTCCCGTCCTTCCCCGCGCGGCCAACCCTCTGTAAGAGGGCCCTGGTCCTTCCTTTTATAGGCGCAAGGAGAGGATCCAGGTGTACAATAGGGGGTGTAGCAGTGTGCTAACGTGTCTAGCGGGGGAGAGCTAGCGCCCTAAGTACATGCCATCGTGGCAGCCGGAGAGGTTTTGGCACCCGGTTCGTGTGGTGTCGTGGCCGTCGGAGGAGCGCTGGAGCCTGGCGGAAGGACAGCTGTCGGGTCTGTCGAGTCCTTGCTGACGTCCTCTTGCTTCCGTAAGGGGGCTGAGAGCCGCCGTCGTCATAGAGCGTGCGGGGCGCCATCATTACTTGTCTGGCGGAGCGAGCCAGATGGGACGCCGGTCTTGTTCCCCATAGCCTGAGTCAGCTTGGGGTAGGGTAATGATGGCGCCTCCTGTTGACGTGGTCGGTCCGTGCCCTGGGTTGGGCGATGTGGAGGCTCCTCCGAGGTCGAGGTCGAGTCTGTCTTTCGAGGCCGAGGTCGAGTCCGAGCCCCTGGGTCGGGCGAGGCGGAGACCGTCGGCTGAGGCCAGGGCTGAGTCCGAGCCCTGGGGTCGGGCGAAGCGGAGTTCGTCGTCTCCCGGGGCTGAGCCCGAGTCCGAGCCCTGGGGTCGGGCGGAGCGGAGTTCGTCGTCTTCCGGGGCTGAGCCCGAGTCCGAGCCCTGGGGTCGGGCGGAGCGGAGTTTGTCGGCTTCCGGGGCTGAGCCCGAGACCGAGCCCTAGGATCGGGCGGAGCCAAGTTCGTCGTCTTCCGGGGCTGAGCCCGAGTCCGAGGCCTGGGGTCGGGCGGAGCAGAGTTCGTCGTCTTCCGGGGCTGAGCCCGAGTCCGAGCCCTGGGGTCGGGCGGAGCGGAGTTCGTCGTCTTCCGGGGCTGAGCCCGAGTCCGAGCCCTAGGGTCGGGCGAAGCAGAGTTTCCTATGGCACCTGAGGCCGGGCCTGGCTACTGTCAGCCTCACTCTATCGAGTGGCACAGCAGTCGGAGCGGCGCAGGCGGTGCTGTCCTCTTGTCAGACCGGTCAGTGGAGCGGCGAAGTGACTACGGTCACTTCGGCTCTGTCGACTGGAGGGCGTGCGTTAGGATAAAGGTGTCAGGCCACCTTTGCATTAAATGCCCTTGCGATTTGGTCGGTTGGCGTGGCGATTTGGCCAAGGTTGCTTCTTGGTGAAGACTGGGCCTTGGGCGAGCCGAAGGTGTGTCCGTTGCTGGAGGGGGGCCTCGGGCGAGACGTAGATCCTCCGGGGTCGGCTGCCCTTGCCCGAGGCTGGGCTCGGGCGAGGCGTGATCGAGTCCCTCGAATGGACCGATCCTTGACTTAGTCGCACCCATCAGGCCTTTGCAGCTTTCACTACAGGAAACGCCTAAATTTTCGTGGGCCAAAAACCCACGAAAATAAGCCTAAACCGACGAAAATAGAGTATTTTCGTCGGCAGGCCGACGAAAATAGCCGGCGAAAATAAGTTCGACGAAAATAGGCACCTATTTTCGTCGGTACCGACGAAAATAACCTATTTTCGTCGGCTTTCCCAAGGCCGACGAAAATCAATGGTCGGCTGACTATTTTCGTCGGCCCGGTGATGGCTGACGAAAATAAGTGCCAGGATAGTTTCGTCGGCCTCGGTGGTGGCCGACGAAAATACGTGCCAGGATATTTTCGTCAGCCTCGGTGGTGGCCGACGAAAATTCATATGCAGAGCTATTTCCTTGTTGAGGAACAACCTTGAAAGCCGAGGAATGATGGGCAACCGACGAAGTTGCTTATCTGCGACCTTCGTAACTACCAATTCACCCTCATCATTTGTCACCTCGACATATCTAGAAGCTTCACAATGCTTACAACGGTCCAGCTTGTCATCCTCCTCAAAGAATAGCATGCAACTGTTGGGACACACGTCGATCTTCTCATATGTCATCCCAAGACCAGCCAACATCTTCTTTGCGAAGTACATATTCTTTGGCAACTTATGATTCTCCGGGAGAACCTCGCCCATCAGTTGGACGATGTCGTTGTAAGCAATGTTTGAAATGTTGTGCTTCGACTTTATCGCCATTAGTCTTGTGAGAGTCCCAAGAACTGACATCTGAGTGTGCTCGTGCAGTCTCTCTTCTCCTGCGGCGAGTAGCCGGAAGAATTCCTGAGCATCGCGTGGAAGCTGGCCCGGCTCCTCAGCGTTCATTTCAACATCCCTACCAAGATCATGCAACATGTCATCCATCCTATCATGATCGTCATCAAGTTCCACCTCTGCGTCAACGTGTTTAATAGACTCTCCATGCCGGTACCATACAAGGTACTTCGGCATAAACCCACTTTTGCAAAGGTGTTTCTCCATTTCTTCCTTCTTCTGAGGCCACTTGTTCTCGCATCGATTGCAAGGACACTTCACTAGACGACCAGTTGCATCTTTGAAAGCGTGCTCAAGAAAAGCCTTTGTTACACCCATCCATTCATTCGAATGTGCCCCATCCTTTCTCCACCCGTCATACATCACCCTCCGATCACCGTCCATTTCAAAGGCTAAACAAAAGACAAAGAACATCAACGATCGTCCGTGGCTTAGGTGAACTCCCTATTAGGTAAAGGTCCTAAACCCACCCAAGAGTTTAGGCCGATGCTTGTGATTTGTGACGTGTATCCTACGATTGCTGCGAAATTCCGGCAGCATAACCTCGCTGCTCTCCAAGCACACGCCTGAACATGGTGTGTTGGAGAACAACTGGGTTACACAACCGAAATTCCGCGTCAATCGTAAGGCACATGTCACAAATCACAAGCATCGGCCTACACTCTCAGGCTGTCCAAAATACATGGACAATTCCGGAACGGCAAACCTCACAAGCCAATGTGACGTTCGCCGTTCCCGAACGGGTGACGCATACGGTTCGCTATGGTTAACGATTAAAACTAAACTCTAAACATTAAAAAAATCGAAGATTAAACAAAAGACATCACCCTCTGATCACATTGAGGATTAGACAAAGAATGCAACGACACAACCATAAGATAGAAGTGCCCTATACGCCAATGGCACAACCATAAGACAGAGGCTCGTCACGGCCGCCACGACCGCCATGAGCATCAAATGTGGTGTGATAACAATCTTACAAACAATCTTACAAACAATATTATATACGGGGAGGCTCATCGCGGTGAACGAGGGCGGCGTGGACGAACGGCGTGGACGAACGGCGTGGACGAACGATGGGCTCTCTTCTTCGCGACGGCGGCCACGGGCTCCCTTCGCGGACGGCGGGCTCTCTTCTTCGCGGGCGGGCATGGGGCTCGACAGGCGTGCAGGGGCGAGGGGCGCGGCGATGTGGGGCTCGGCGGGGTGGGCGTGGGGCTCGGCAGGCGTGCAGGGGCGAGGGGCGCGGCGTGCAAGGGCGGGCGGCGAGGGGCGCGGCTGCCGGGGCGGCGTGCAGGCGTGCAGCACGGCGTCGTGGGGGCGCGGGAGCTCTGCGGGCGGCATGCAGGCGTGCAGGCGGCGTCGTGGGGCGAGGGAGCTCTGCGCGGCGGCGAGGGGCGCGGGAGCTCTGCGGGCGGCGTCGTGGGGCCGGGCGCGGGAGCTCTGCGAGGGGCCGGCGGTGCGTCGGCGTCGTGGGGCCGGGCGCGGGAGCTCTGCGAGGGGCTGGGCGGCGCGGCAGCGTCGTGGGGGCCGGGCGTCGTGGGAGCTCTGCACGGCGGCGAGGGGCGCGGGAGCTCTACGGCGGTGGCGTGCGGCAGCGCGGCGTGGTGAAAGAACGGTTTGAAACGAGCGAGAGAAGGCTGGGTCCGACGATGTAGGGCTTTATTTTCGTCGGCCTCAGTGAGGCCGACGAAAATACTGGTCGGTCAACGACGTATTTTCGTCGGTTTGGCCTCGGCCCACGAAAATAAAGTTATTTTCGTCGGCCTAGTAGCCGACGAAAATAATAAAACATATTTTCGTGGGCCTGCCGACGAAACTATTAATGGGCCCACGAAAATACGTTTTATATTCGTCGGCCACTAGGCCGACGAAAATAACTTCCTTATTTTCGTGGGCCGGCCGACGAAAATATACCGGCCCACGAACTTTTAGGCTTTTCCTGTAGTGTTTGTGCTGATGGGGGTTACCAGCTGAGAATTAGGAGCCTTGAGGGTACCCCTAATTATGGTCCCCGACAGTAGCCCCCGAGCCTCGAAGGGAGTGTTAATACTCGCTTGGAGGCTTTTGTCGCACTTTTTGCAAGGGGACCAGCCTTTCTCGGTTGCGTTTTGTTCCGGTGGGTGCGCGCGAGCGCACCCGCCGGGTGTAGCCCCCGAGGCCTCGGAGGAGTGGTTTGACTCCTCCGAGGTCTTAATGCCTCGCGCAATGCTTCGGCTGGTCTGGTCGTTCCCTCATGCGAGCTGGCCGTAGCCCGAGTGCACGGTCGGGTCCCAAGTTCTCGGGCTGGTATGTTGACGCTGTCAACGGTTTGGCCGGAGCCGGGTTTGCGAGAGCAGCCCCCGAGCCTCCGCATAGGGCGAGAGGACGGTCAAGGACAGACTCGACTTTTTTACATACGCCCATGTGTCGCCTTTCCGAAAGGAGGAGGGGGGGAAAGCGCCATGTTGCCCTCGGAGGGCGCCGAACATGGTGTCTCCGGTGAGCTGGTGGTGGGTAATACGAGTGGACGCCCGTGCCCCATTTGTTAGGGGTCGGCTAGAGGCCCGGAGGCACACTCAAAAGTACCTGCGGGTGATCTGTCGGACCCGGTCCCCTTTCGATGGGGTCCGAGGGCTCGATGCCTCCCTCTGATGGGATTCCGTTACAAGATCGTTCCCGCTGGTCTCAGAAATGTCCTAGGGTACCTCGGGAGCGTAGCCCGAGCCTTGGTTATGTATCGAACGTACCCAGGGTCATCCCTCGCTCTATGTCTGAGGCGGCTGTGAACCCTTCGAGGGCCAGCCTACGAACCCCTGATCAGTAGTGGGCGCGGAGCCCGAGTGGCCTGAGGCGGCCGTTGAACCCTTCCGAGGGGCCGGCCTTCGAACCTCTGACCAGTAGTGGGCGTGGAACCCAAGCGCTCTGAGGCGGCTGTTGAACCCCTCCGAGGGGCCAGCCTTTAAACCTCTGATCAGTAGGGAGGCTCGGGGCCTGTTTCCTTCACGGAGAAGGATCCTTTTCGGGGTATCCCCCTTTCCTGGTCCCTGTTGTAAGAGAGAGAAAGAGGAAAAGGAAAAGGATACGAAATCGAATGACGTGGCATACCTTTTTTTGATGCGGTCATTATGGCGAAGGCGAAGCGTCGCTTGCTTCCCCTGCCAGAGGCGCCGCCTGTCCTGCCACGGAGTTAATGCGACGGGGCGAGTGGTTCGCGAGGTGGCCGTTGCGCGTGCGCGAGCCGTTCGAGGAACGGTCGGTTCGCTTTGAGTCTTTGAATCCCGCGGCGGGTTCGGGCGACGCGTTGAACGGGTCTTGCCTTGGTCTTTATATACTCGGGGGATGGTCTGGTGACGGTTCTTTGCTCCGCTCCTTGCTTCCTTCTTAGGTTTTCGCAACCTGAGAGTTTTAGCCAGAGAAAAGGAAACCGCCCACCCAGTCCTTTCCGCCGCCACCCCTTCTGCTCGGTGATGGTCGACCGGGTGACCATTGTCTCGCCGCGCGACCCATGGCCTTTCTCCACAGTCATGGCGGATGACCTGGAGGATCTTGTTGCTGAGGGTTTACTTCGCCCTCTCTCTGATGAGAGGCAGCCGGAGTGGATTCCCACCGCGAGCGGAGCCGCCCCGTCCCCGCCGCCGGGGTACGTCGTGAGCTTCGTCTCCTTCCACGAGCGGGGATTCGGTGTGCCGGCAAGCCGCTTCATGCGGGCGATCCTGCACAACTATGGGGTGGAGTTGCACAACCTCAGCCCCAACTCCATCTCGCAAGCCGCCATCTTCGTAGCGGTGTGCGAAGGATACTTGGGGATCGCCCCCCACTGGGACTTGTGGACTCATTTCTTCTCCGTGGAGCTTTTTGCTTCGCCGACGGGGAGAGAAGGGTCCGCGCGGCAGTGCGGGCCGGCGGCTGCATCCTCTAGCTGAGGCAGTCGCGGGCGTCGCAATATATTCCCGCCGTCCTTGCGTCCTCGAATAAAGGGTGGCAGCGCCGGTGGTTCTACCTCCGGAATGACGGCGAGATGCTCCCGCCGTTTTCTCAGTGAGTGGTCACCGTCGCCGCCGATGCTTGGCGCTACTGGACCCCGCACGACAGACAGAAGAATCTCGAGCCCCTTCTCAAGGCCCTGGAGGCGTTGCGGAAGGGAGGGCTCACCGCCGCGGGAGTGATTGCCGCCATTCACCGCCGGAGGGTGCTTCCCTTGGCGGAGCGGCGGTTGTCGCTTTGGGAGATGACGCCGGAGGCTGACTTGGAGGGCTCGCGGATGTCCTCGGATCCCCTTCCCATCGACGTTCTCCACGGGCGGGTGGCCGTCGCGTTGGGAAAACCGGACGCCAGCGCCTTCTCCCAACCCTTGATGCGCCCCGACCGCGGGTGTGTGACCCTGGTGAGTGTCCGCTCCTTCTTTCTCCTTGCGTCGGATTGCCCTTGGTCCTTACGGTCGAGACTTTTCATCTGTCTCCAGGAGGTAGGGTGTCACAAGCCTTCCCGGCCATGGGTCCCGGAGGACGCGGTGGACCGAGCAGCGCGACGGGTTGCCGCGGAGGAGAAGAAGAAGAAGAAGGACGCGAAGAAGGCTCGGGCCCGCGAGCGGACGCGGGCCTGAGACGCCTTGGAAAAGCTCCGTCGTCGGCAGGAGAAGGATGGACTCCCGAGGGAGCCGTCGCCGGAAACGCCTGACGACGACGACGATGATGAAGACGATGACGAGGATGACGACATGGCTGCCCGCCTTGGCCTCAGCCCGGGTTTGAGGCTAGGCCAGGAGTCGTCATGCCAGCCCCCGAGCGGGCTGGTGCCGTCAGTTCCCGGGGTCGGGATGCCGAGGCCCCGACCTGAAGTGCGGGGGCAGACCGAGGGGGTACTCGACCCCTCGGCTGGGAAAGTTGAGGTGACCCCGGGGAGTCAGGCCGAGGCGCCTGTTCCCCGAGAGCCGTCGCCCATGCCGGTAGCGCAGGAGAGCGACCCTCAGGTCGCCGTGGCAGCGCCTGGGCAGTCCGTTTCCCAGGCGCCCAAAGCGAGGATGGTACCGAAGCTGGTGGCGAGGCGGACCTCGGTGGTACCTTCGGGGGTCGAGATCCGAGAGACCTCTCCTCAGGGACGGTTGATCATGGCCCGGAGCGGGTAAGTACCTTAGAACGTCTTCATCCTGGCTCCACATTTGTATGTCCTGACCGCGACTTTCCTTTCCTCCTCAGCAAGCGAAGCCATGGCCTGACCAATCTAGCTCCCCGGAAAGTCCTCAAGACGGCGTCGGCTTCCGCAGCCGGTGCCGCGCCGGGCCTCGCCGTTCAGCTGATCTTCTCGCAAGGCACTCCACAGCGGGGGGCTCAGGTAGCACCAGTCGCCATGGAGCGAGTTCCCGAGGCCGGCTCTTCTGTCGAGGTGAACGTCACGTTGGGGGAGGCGGCTGGCGCGGACGTGGCCTCGGGCCCACCGGACATGCCGCCAGCGCTGGCGCCAGCTGCTGCTGAGGCCGCTGCCGTCCCGGTCGGGGAGCGACCTGTCGCCGCCGACGCTGAGATGGCCGAGGCGTCGGCGCTCGGTGCCTCGGAGGAGGGGGCGTGGAAACGCGATCCGTCCCGCCGAGCGGCAGTCTTGTCCCTGCGCGGCGGAGCTCCGAGAGGCGGCGCCAGTTGCTCCGGTTCCGGACCCGTGAGGCTTCGGATCCCTTCTTCGTTCTTGACGATGAGCGGGAGGAGCAGTCTTGGGACGAGCTCCGCGAGTGTGCCGAAGCAACGGTGGGGTCGCTCCGGTCATCCTTGGAGGTCTTTTGTAGGGACGTCCCCAAGATCCTCTAGGTAATGATTTCAGGCATACCTTTTTTGTGACCAAGGCGCCCTTTGTGACGCCCCGCTTCCTTCCCTCAGGATCTGACGGATCTGAGCGCCGCCAAGTCGTCGTTCATCCGCCACGAGGTCGATGTCTAGGGCTCGCTGCGATCCCTGAGGACCTCGCTCGCCGGGGCTACTGCGCGCCTCTCCTAGCAGATCGCCGAGGTGGCGGACCTTCGGTTACTCTGCGCCGATCTGAGAGCAGAGGCGGCAGCGGCACGCGCAGAGGTGCAGCGACGGCAGTCGGAGTTCAACCAGGTCGTCGATGAGCGAGATCAATCTCGGGGCCGGGCTGCCGAGGCCGAAAGCCGGGCCGGAGCCTTTGCAGCAGACCTAGCCGTAGCCCAGACCGCAGCCTCGGAGCAGCGTGCCCGAGCCGGAGGTATGTCCTGGCTGTTTTCGGTTTTCGTTTCAGCTTGTTTCCTCCACTTGTGTTTGAGGCCTTGCGCTCTGGCTGTTCGCAGAGCTCGAGTCTGCCCTTGATGAGTCCACCAGGGCGCTTGCCCAGGCGGCCGAGCAGAGGGAGGCCGACCACGCGGCCATGTCCGAGGCCATCTCGGACTTCTGCCGGGTCTTTGGCTTCGGCGACTTCCCCTCAGGAAGCTCCCCTCAAAGTCGCCTGCAGGTCTTAGGTGACCACGTGCGCGGTAGACTCCGCGAGGCGCTACACCACGGCGTCAGGCGGGCCTTCGCCGTGCTCGCTTCCCACTACGTCGTGGATCTGGAGCGGGTCAGCGAGGGGTATTGCCTCCCTGACGAAGATGAAGCCGCCCTGGCTGAAGTCCAGAGGCTTGACGCGGCCGCCGCGGGCCCGAGCGCAGTGCTGGTGACCACCTTCGAGGCAGAGATCCTCCCGTCTGCGCCGTCGTCCGAAGCCGGGGTGAACTTTGCCGAAGGCGGGGATGAAGCCGAAGGCGCGGCTCCTTCCCTGGGCGACGCCTAACTCTGCCAGAGCAGTTTTGAAAGGGAAATATGCTTTAAACCTTTTCATAAATGATTTTGGTGGTTGAATGTCCAACACAAATAATTGGACTAACTAGTTTGCTCTAGTCTATAAGATCTACAGGTGCCAAAGGTTCACAACCAGTCAATAAAAAGACCAAAGTTGGGTTCAAAGATAGAGAGCTAAAGGCATCCCGAAAGGCTCCCTGGTCTGGCGCACCGGACTGTCCGGTGTGCCACCGGACAGTGTCCGGTGCACCACCGGATAGTGTCCGATGCACCAGGGGACTTCAAGCTAAACTCTTCACCTTCGGGAAAATTCAGAGGCGCTCCGCTATAATTCACCGGACTGTCTAGTGCTCCAAGGAAAAGCGACTCTGAACTCGCTGGCTTCGGGAATCCGCTCCGCTAAAATTCACCGGACTGTCTGGTGTACACCGGACTGTCTGGTGTACACCGGACTGTCCGGTGTGCCAGCGGAGCAACGGCTACTTCGCGCCAACGGTCACCTGCAGACAGATTTAATGCGCGCCAGAAGCGCGCAGAAGACAGGCACGCGCGAGCCGGCGCACCGGACACTCTACAGTGCATATCCGGTGCGCCACCGGACATCAAGGCGGGCCCAGCAGTCAGAGCTCCAACGGTCGGAACCCAACGGCCTGCTGACGTGGCTGGCGCACCGGACAGTGTCCGGTGCACACCGGACTGTCCGGTGCGCCCATCGCCAGCAGCCTTCTCCAGCGGCTACATTTTGGTTGGTGGCTATAAATACCACCCCAACCGGCCACTTCAAGCGTGGGAGCCCAAGCAACATTCCAAGTCATCTAGTTGACATACTCAAGCCCTCCCATCCACATATATTCATTGATCCATCCTATACACAAGATTTAGACAACTACAACCAACACAAGTGCCACAAAAGAGAGAGCAAGCAAAAGAGAGCCACTCATTTGAGTTTAGCACTAGTGCCTTGTGAGATTCATTAAGAGATAGTGTGTGCTACGTCTTTGTGTTAATTTGTGCGAGGAGTATTGACTCCCATTCGAACTTCCTCCAAAGTGTTAGAGACTTGTAAAAGCTAGCAAGAGACACCAAAGAGTGTGGTGGTCCTTGTGGGATCGAGAGTGATCCTTGAGAAGAAGAAGAGCTCGCCGATCCTTGGGTGATCGGTGGAGAGAGGGAAAGGGTTGAAAAAGACTCGTCTAGTGGACTCCTCAACGGGGACTAGGCCTTCGAGGGCCGAACCTCGGTAAAACAAATCACCCGTGTCTCGTGTGCTTATTGCTTGTGATTTGTTTGCTTTCTCTCTCTCTAAGTTTTCTTGCACTATTCTTCGCTATCATCATTTAGTGTTGCTTCAAGATCCACTCTTATTTAGTGGAGCAACACCTTGCAAGAAAGAACTTTGTGTTCTTGCTTTTCTTGTCTAAGCCTTCTTGCTTTACTATCCATATATCTAGTAGTTGTATTAATTATCAATTCCGCATTATTTCAAAGCAACTCTCTTTACAGGCAAGGAACTTAGTTTTTATACTCCGATAATTGTTCAACTTGTTCTAACCACTAATCAAGAGATCTAGTTGGGGGATAAAGCTTTAATTTTCAGGTTTCGCCTATCCACCCCCCCTCTAGGCGACTTTCAATTGGTATCAAAGCGAGGCACTTCATCTTGAGTCTAACAACTCGAAGTGATGGCTCGTAAAAGATCCCAAAAGAACAGGAAGGAGGTAACTCTTGAGATTTTATGTGATGATTGTTCTAACTATTATTCATGGTCTACTAGTGTGCTAAATGCTTTTAGAACCATAGATCCACTTTTAGAACAAATTATAAACAAGAGTATCATGCCCTCTAATTATAATGCTTCGGAGGAAGATCGAAGATGTATACACTTAAACTTCATAGCTTATGACATCTTAAGAAATTCTCTTAGCAAAGAAGATTGTCGTGCCATCATTACAAATTATAATGAATCCATTCATGATGCGCATGATATTTGGACTAGAATTAGAAGCAAATTTGATGAGTCCAAACATGATAGTTCATTTTGTGTCTCTACTTCCTTTGGTATTTGTGATACTAACTCTTGCAAGGAAGAAGAAGAGAATGAACGATGGAGACCAAACGATGAATCCACCTCTCCAAAAGGTTTGTCTTCCCATTTCGATTCCCACATGTGTTGTATGGCTAATGAAAATGATAGCGGAAGCACAAACGAGGATGAGGAGGAAGAAAGAAGCTTTGAGCATCTCTACGCTCGCCTAAGCCAAGAAGATAAGACGGTCATGCTCAAACTTCTAGAAAGAGCGAGAGAGCAAAGCGAAGCTCGTCAAAGGCTAGAAGATGTTCTCTCCATAAAAATGCTACACTTTGACGAGTTGACTAAAGAACATGAGGAGCTAAAGTGCTCTCATGTTGATTTGGTCCAAAGGTATGAATCTATTTCAATTGAGCAAGATAACGCTTTACATTGTATTGCTCAATTAGTAAATAGGAATACCTTGCTTAAGGACCAAGTAGAAAAGCTAAAAGTTGAAAATCTAGCTTTTCAAGAAAAATATGATATGCTCCTATGCTCTCATGAAGATCTTATGAATGATCATATCATGTTAAACATTGCTCATGAGGTTTTGATAGAAAACTTAAAATCCCAACAACCTCACTCATGCACATGTATTCAAATAGAAACTATATTACCATGTGCTAATGCTTGTTGTCCGTCGACAAGCAAATCTTCCTTTGAGCTAGAATTTGCAGGAACAAATAATAATACATATCAAAAGCTCAAAGAAGAAAATGAGAGGCTAAAAATGAGCTTGACACAACTTAAAGGGAAGTGCATTGCTCAACCTTCTCAAGATAACCGTGATCACATGGTGAAGAAGCTTGAGACGGGAACAACCGAGGCAAGCACTAAATCCCTTGAAGAAAATGTCAAGGACTTGAGGATTGCCAAGAGGAAGGAACAAAGAAAGAAAATCAACATCTCCTCCAAAAGCCTCAACCACGCCTCCATAAAAGGTAACATCCAAGGTAATGATCAAGCCACACTTCACACTAAGAAAAATAAGAAGTGTAGTGAATGCTTTGAAGAGGGACACTTGATTAAGTCTTGTCCCTACATAAAAAATGGCTTGATTATCAACAAGGATGATAGACTTTGTTTTAAATGCTCAAAGAAGGGACACTTAGTTAAATCTTGTCCCTATTTAAAACAAAAAGGCATGATGTTAGAAAAGAAAATGTTTACTAACCATGTAGCAAGCAACAAACAAGGAAAGAAGAAATCTTCAAAACTTGGAAAACGTCTATGCTACACATGCCGAAAAAGGGGACATCAATGCAAAGATTGTCCCATTGGTAACATTCCCACTCCTAGCTTGTCATTTAATTCTCATGTAACTAGGCAACCCAAAATTGCAACTTGTGCTAGAAAGGTAATGAGTTTACCAAGTGCTAACACAAAGGACATTTGGGTTCCTAGATCTTTGTTAACTAACCTTGATGGACCCATCAAGAGATGGGTACCAAAATGTACTTGACAAGCTTTGCAGGAGGAGGAGATGGTATGAAGCTTTGGGGTGCTTGAGAAAGTCAATTCAATTTTTGTTGACTCAAGCTATCAATCTTCAATGATCTATATTCAAGATTGACCCAAGGTTATTTTAATTTGTTATATCTTAAACTCATATCATCTCGAGGGAAGTTGTTGATGTTGTAGGAAATAAAGAATTATCCTATGCGGAAAAGTCAAAGCCTACAACATGGAGGAAAGTCAAAGGATGGTAACACTTATGTTCTTAAGTGCAATTATCTTAAAATTATCATGTGTCTTGTGTGGTCACATAGAAATAGGAAGCACTTAAGATGTCTTCAAATTGCATCACCATTCCTTAAAGAATTTCCTCTCATATGGTAGATTGCATATTAATCATTTTCATATTATGGCAATCTACATGCTTTAAATTATTGCAAAGTTCCCATGGCATGTTTTTATCTTTAACTATCCTATTATTGCCATGATCTAGATAGAGATTCCATGTTATTAAAGGAATAAGGTGTCATGTAAGGAATTCGAATCCTAAAGATACTTATAAAAGGGAATCTTTCTTTATGTCTAGAATAGTGAGACTAATGTGTTTATCTAAATAACCTAAGTAGTCTCACATATAGAGAATGAATTTCTCTTTGAAGATGTGTAATCTAACATAAAAGGAAAAATCAATCCAATAATTTATGTTGTTTTGCTTCTTGCTTATATATTGGATATGATTCTTCTACATTATTCGCTCTCCATGTTATGAATTATATTTATTCCCGTAATTCTTAAAAACTTATTATGCTTGTTCCATAAGTTAAAACTAAGCATACCTCAAGGAATAATCTAGTTCATATTTTAAAGTTTCCATGCTTTAGTAATTCACTTTTCATTCTTTATCAAAAATGATTACAAAAAGGGAAACTAGTGCTTGTGTTGCTATTAACATTTCTCTTGAGCCTACTTATGAAAATCTACAAGAGAGAAAGTGCAAGGTTAAAGCCACAAGCCTCAAAGGGTACTCTTCACCCAAAAAGAAGAAAAGTCAAAGCAAAGGTATGGGAACTCATCTCTTTAATTTAGTTCCCATCAATGATTGTTCACTCTAATTATATCTTTGTGAAGAAATAGATTCTTTATTAAACTTAAATTGGCTAAGATATGCATGCAATCTCATTCTCATTAATGCACTTATCCATTAGAATCTATTTCATACCTTTGCTATATATGTTCTCATATTGACTTGCTTTTAAGTAATGATTAATAAATTCAATATGAAGAAGTAAATTCCTAAGCTTGATCAAATGTTTAAATAGTGCATGTTCCTCTTTTCAAGTACTGTGCACTAATGTTAAGAAGTTTACTTCATGTATATGTGACTTATGGATGATGAATTGTTCTTATTTTCTATCTAAAGAAACCATCATTCGTCATTTACTCCCTTGTGCTATTAACATCTTTCCTGAGTATTTTCAATAAGTTTGGAAGAAAAAGGAAACAACTACAAAGGGAGGACACTCACATGAAAGAGAAAGACATTAAGTGAAACAACACCTACTTGGACAATAAGTTTGTCAAAAGCATCAATGGTGTGGTTGTGAGTATTCTAAATCTTTTTCATTGTGAGAATACAAGGCTTAAGTTGTTTATTGCAGATCTCATATGCCTTGATCAAAGATAAATAGTGCTTCTCCCTATTTGCCTTTAAAAATGAGTGCATCCACCCAATTCTTTCTTTCTTGATGCATATCTTTAGGGGGAGCCTATTTCTATATCTTTATTATATTGAGACTAGCACGCTATCTTAGTAATCTCATATAGTCTCTTGTATGAGAACAAGTTTCTCATAAGGCATGCTACTACATTTCAATTTATCTTGGTAAAATAATGTCACATTTATCAAGGATTGTAGCTTTCAATGTCAAAGTAGCATATTTATCGGATTCTCCTATTTATAAGCATGTTTGAAAATCTAATGCCTATGTTGTTCTTTTGATCGCATCTGTTGTATGATCATTGAATAACTTCAATTATCACTTATGCTTCTTAGTGCTTCATGCAATTTCAATTTGATTTCAATTAGTAATTTCAATCGACATCTATCTTGATATGCACTAAGTTAAAAGGAGAATTCATGATACATTTATGCAATTTGTGATCTACTTGATATATAATAACATGACTTAGAAAAGGATCACAAGTTGTAGAACTCTCTCTTGTACAAAATGTTTCCATATATTGTCTTGAGTACAGGTCTTAAAGCAACTAAGACTAAGGACAGAAGAGAGCATCACCATGTGAAGGAACAAAAAGGGTAAAATTAATTCCTATCATTTACACATGTACCTAAATCTTCCTCTTATATACATTACTTGCATATCCTATATTGAAGGAAGAGAAAGCATGTCCATGCATTTTTCCCTGCTTCATACCTAGTTTAACATCTCAAACATTTCATTCCTGCATTTATGCATCTTTGTTAAAACTGGATGAAGTAATCTTATTGTCAAAGAGCTTAAAGCTTAACCTTGTAACGAGGATAAGCTGCCTTTGTTCCAAAGGTGGACGGTCCTTAAGCCTCTTTGAAATCCTTAAGGGAAAACGCTTAAGATGTTTATAACATGCTTTCATAAGTGCATAAACTGTCATGAGCATCACACTTATACTAGGACACAATGCACTTCACATTTTGTATGGTATAGATATGTTCTCATTAACCTCATTATGTGCAATTGGCATTTCAAGGCCAAACTATGTATTCCTATCAAGGCACATATTTAGGGGGAGCAATCTATATTATATAGAACTATGATCATGCTTAGTTGATATATCTCCTGATCATATCTCTTTATGTCTACGACTAATGTGCTTTCAAGTGATCTTTATGCTAAGTCGTAGATTGAAAGGGAAATGGAGTCTTCGGCAAAGACAAGGCTTCCACTCAACTCATCGGTACTATTTATCCTTCGCCATCACTCCACACTAGCTCTCCACATTGGTATAATCTTTCACTCATATATTATTTGCCAAAGGGGGAGTCAACTTATCAAACAAGGGCTTGCTTTTCACTCACAATATCCGTTTTTGGCGATTCATGCCAAAGGGGGAGAAAGCATTAGCCCAAAGCAAAAGGATCGCATGCACCACCACAAATGTCAAAATTTAAAAAGTCTTGAAATGAAGTCTTTCAATTTGGTTTTAAAGAAGTATTTTCAAATTGGTATCTTACCTTTCATATAATTTCAAATTGGTATACCCTCTTCAAAATTAATATCAAAACCCTCTTGAAAACTAAGAGGAGGATTTCATTAAGGGGGAGTTTTGTTTAAGTCAAAGGAAAAGCATTTGAAACAGGGGGAGAAAATTTCAAATCTAGTAAATGCTTCTCAAAATTATTATTCATTTACCTTTGACTATTTGCAAAAGAACTTTGAAAGAATTTCCAAAACATTTGCAAAAACAAAACATGTGGTGCAAGCGTGGTCCAAAATATTGAGAATATAAAGAAACCATTCATGCATATCTTATGAAATCAATATTGGTTTAATTCCAAGCAATATTTGCACTTACCTTAGGCAAATTAGTTCAATTATGCTCTTATATATTTGCTTTGGTTTGTGTTGGCATCAATCAATAAAAAGAGGGAGATTGAAAGGGAAATAGGCTTTAAACCTTTTCCTAAATGATGTTGGTGGTTGAATGTCCAACACAAATAATTGGACTAACTAGTTTTCTCTAGTCTATAAGATCTACAGGTGCCAAAGGTTCACAAACAGTCAATGAAAAGACCAAAGTTGGGTTCAAAGATAGAGAGCTAAAGGCATCCCGAAAGGCTCCCTGGTCTGGCGCACCGGACTGTCCGGTGTGCCACCGGACAGTGTCCGGTGCACCACCGGACAGTGTCCGGTGCACCAGGGGACTTCAAGCTAAACTCTTCACCTTCGGGAAAATCCAGAGGCGCTCCGCTATAATTCACCGGACTGTCCGGTGTACACCGGACAATGTCCGGTGCTCCAAGGAAAAGCGACTCTGAACTCGCTGGCTTTGGGAATCCGCTCCGCTAAAATTCACCGGACTGTATGGTGTACACCAGACTGTCCGGTGTGCCAGCGGAGCAACGGCTACTTCGCGCCAACGGTCACCTGCAGACGCATTTAATGTGCGCCAGACACTCTACAGTGCATGTCCGGTGCGCCACCGGACATCAAGGCGGGCCCAGCAGTCAGAGCTCCAACGGTCAGAACCCAACGACCTGCTGACGTGGCTGGCGCACCGGACAGTGTCCGGTGCACACCGGACTGTCTGGTGCGCCCATCGCCAGCAGCCTTCTCCAACGGCTACATTTTGGTTGGTGGCTATAAATACCACCCCAACCGGCCACTTCAAGCGTGGGAGCCCAAGCAACATTCCAAGTCATCTAGTTGACATACTCAAGCCCTCCCATCCACATATATTCATTGATCCATCCTATACACAAGATTTAGACCACTACAACCAACACAAGTGCCACAAAAGAGAGAGCAAGCAAAAGAGAGCCACTCATTTGAGTTTAGCACTAGTGCCTTGTGAGATTCATTAAGAGATAGTGTGTGCTACGTCTTTGTGTTAATTTGTGCGAGGAGTATTGACTCCCATTCGAACTTCCTCCAAAGTGTTAGAGACTTGTAAAAGCTAGCAAGAGACACCAAAGAGTGTGGTGGTCCTTGTGGGATCGGGAGTGATCCTTGAGAAGAAGAAGAGCTCGCCGATCCTTGGGTGATCGGTGGAGAGAGGGAAAGGGTTGAAAAAGACTCGTCCTTAAGTGGACTCCTCAACGGGGACTAGGCCTTCGAGGGCCGAACCTCGGTAAAACAAATCACCCATGTCTCGTGTGCTTATTACTTGTGATTTGTTTGCTTTCTCTCTCTCTAAGTTTTCTTGCACTATTCTTCGCTATCATCATTTAGTGTTGCTTCAAGATCCACTCTTATTTAGTGGAGCAACACCTTGCAAGAAAGAACTTTGTGTTCTTGCTTTTCTTGTCTAAGCCTTCTTGCTTTACTATCCATATATCTAGTAGTTGTATTAATTATCAATTCCGCATTATTTCAAAGCAACTCTCTTTACAGGCAAGGAACTTAGTTTTTATACTCCGATAATTGTTCATTTTGTTCTAACCACTAATCAAGAGATCTAGTTGGGGGATAAAGCTTTAATTTTCAGGTTTCGCCTATCCACCCCCCCCCCTCTAGGCGACTTTCAAGTTTCCTTTGAATGCACGTGTGTCTTTTGTGGCCGCTAAGGCCCGAACACTTTATTACCGTAGTATAACGTCGTGCCCCTTTTCCTTTCATTTTGCATGTCCGGCCCCGTTCGTCAGTAGAAGGGTGGCTTGCCCAAGTAGGAGTCATTTTTCGTGGTAGGTGACGAGTGAGGTATCCGTAACCCAGAGGCGTAGGAGTCCCTCGGCTCAGTCAGCCTTGCCACTTACATGCACCCGTGTTCGCTTCTTGGGGTCCTGCTACCGACATAGCCAGGGGAACGCGGAAGCCTTTTTGATTGAAAATTTTGACGCAGAAGGGGTTCCCCCCTTTTTAGCCCCCGAGGGAGGGTCGGGCTTTGCCGAGGCAAGGCTGACCCTTCCTTGATGACCAAATTTTGCGTGGGAACGAGGTATACGAACAACTTGAAAACATCTTAAGGGTAGAAGCGACGTAGCTGTTGGATGTTCCAAGCGTTGCTGTAGACCTCGTCTTGACTGTCGGCCAGCTTGTTCGTTCCGGGCTTCAGGACTTTGGCGATGACGAACGGCCCTTCCCAGGGGTGCGTGTAGCCCCCGGGTGCCTTCTGCAAGTGGCCGACGAGGTCCAGACCCCACACAATAAAATGCCAGGTGATGGGTATCGTCTGCAGGGCCTGAGCGGGCAGGTGGGTCTGCTTTGCGTAGAACTGACACCCTTCGCAGGTGCGGACAATTCTAGTGGCGTCGGCCACCGCCGTCGGCCAGTAGAAACCTTGTCGGAAGGCGTTTCCAACAAGGGCTCGAGGTGCTGCGTGATGGTCGCAAGCCCCCGAGTGTATCTCTTGTAGGAGCTCCTGGCCGTCGGCGATGGAAATGCATCGCTGGAGGATGCCTGAGGGGCTGCGGTGGTAGAGTTCCTTCCCATTTGCCAGCAAGACGAACGACTTGGCGCGCCGCGCCAACCGCCGAGCTTCGGCTTGGTCGAGGGGCAGCTCTCCTCGGTGGAGATATTGCAGGTACGGGGTCTGCCAGTTTCGATTAGGCGTGACCCCGCTCCGCTCCTCCTCGATGCGCAGTGTCTCGCCCTTGGGGGCCGAGGGTACCTCGGGCCGGGCCGAGGGTGCCTCGGGCTGAGCCAAGGGTGCCTCAGGCTCGGCCGAGGCCTTTTTGGGCTCGGGCGTGTCGTCGGTCTTGACGGAGGGTTGATGCAGGTCTCGGGAGAAGACATCCGGGGGAACCGTTGTTCGCCCCGAGGCTATTTTAGCCAGCTCGTCCGCAG
Organism: Zea mays; assembly: GCF_902167145.1. NCBI lineage: Eukaryota > Viridiplantae > Streptophyta > Magnoliopsida > Poales > Poaceae > Zea > Zea mays. The sequence goes on from NC_050096.1 coordinate 173,180,061, forward strand.
TCTCGTTGTAGCGCCGGGCGATGTGGTTGAGCTCGAGCCCGTAGAACTTGTCTTCCAGGCGCTGAACCTCATCGCAGTAGGCTTTCATCTTCGGGTCGTGGCAGTGGGAGTTCTTCATGACTTGGTCGATGACGAGCTGCGAGTCGCCGCGAGCGTCGAGGTGTCGGACCCCTAGCTCGATGGCGATGTGCAACCCGTTGACCAGAGCCTCATACTCAGCCACATTGTTGGACGCCGGAAAATGGAGGCGTAGCACGTAGCGTAGGTGCTTTCCGAGGGGCGAGATGAAGGGCAGGCCTGCGCCTGCTCCCGTCTTCATCAGCGACCCATCGAAGAACACGGTCCAGAGTTCCGGTTGGATCGGAGCTGTTGGGAGTTGGGTGTCGACCCATTCAGCCACGAAGTCCGCCAAGACCTGGGACTTGTTGGCCTTCCGAGGGGCGAACGAGATCGTTTCGCCCATGATTTCCACCGCCCACTTTGCAATTCTACCCGAGGCCTCTCGGCACTGGATGATCTCCCCCAGGGGGAAGGATGACACCACAGTTACCGGATGAGACTCGAAGTAGTGTCGCAACTTCCGCCGCGTCAGGATCACCGCGTATAGCAGCTTCCGAATTTGTGGGTAGCGGATCTTGGTCTCAGACAGTACCTCGCTGATGAAGTAGACTGGCCTCTGGACGGGCAATGCATGCCCCCCTTCTCGTCTCTCAACCACAATCGCGACGCTAACCATCTGAATGGTCGCGGCGACATGGATCAAGAGGGCTTCTCCAGCAGCGGGAGGCACCAAGATGGGCGCATTCGTGAGGAGCGCCTTCAGGTTCCCGAGGGCTTCCTCGGCCTCAGGGGTCCAAGTGATGCACTCGGCCTTCCTTAAGAGATGGTACAGAGGCAGGCCTCTTTCGCTGAGGCGCGAGATGAAGCGGCTCAGAGCCGCAAGGCATCCCATGACTCTTTGTACGCCTTTCAAGTCCTTGATGGGCCCCATGCTGGTGATGGCCGTGATCTTCTCCGGGTTGGCCTCGATGCCCCGCTCGGAGACGATGAACCCCAAGAGCATGCCTCGGGGAACCCCGAAGACACACTTTTCGGGATTGAGCTTCACGCCTTTCGCCTTGAGACATCGGAATGTCACTTCAAGGTCAGAAAGGAGGTCGGAGGCTTTCCTCGTCTTGACTATGATGTCATCGACGTAGGCTTCGACCGTCCGGCCAATGTGTTCGCCGAACACATGGTTCATGCACCGTTGGTACGTCGCACCCGCATTCCTCAAGCCGAACGGCATGGTGACATAGCAGTACATGCCGAAGGGTGTGATGAAAGAAGTTGCGAGCTGGTCGGACTCTTTCATCCTGATTTGGTGATACTCTGAGTAGGCATCGAGGAAAGACAGGGTTTCGCACCCAGCAGTGGAATCCACGATTTGGTCGATGCGAGGCAGAGGGTAGGGAACCTTCGGACATGCTTTGTTTAGACCAGTGTAGTCTACACACATCCGCCATTTCCCTCCTTTCTTTCTCACAAGCACAGGGTTGGCAAGCCATTCGGGATGGAATACCTCTTTGATGAACCCTGCCGCCATTAGCTTGTGGATCTCCTCGCCTATGGCTCTACGCTTTTCTTCGTCGAATCGGCGCAGAGGCTGCTTCACGGGTCGGGCTCCAGCTCGGATATCCAGCGAGTGCTCGACGACATCCCTCGGTATGTCGGGCATGTCCGAGGGACTCCACGCGAAAACGTCGGCGTTCACGCAGAGAAAGTCGACGAGCACTGCTTCCTATTTGGGATCGAGCTCGGAGCCAATCCGGATCTGCTTGGAGGCGTCGCTGCTGGGGTCGAGGGGGACGGACTTAACCGTCTCCGCTGGCTCGAAGTTGCTGACGTGGCGCTTCACGTCTGGCACCTCCTTAGAGAGGCTCTCCAGGTCGGCGATGAGGGCCTCGGATTCGGCGAGGGCCTCGGCGTACTCCACGCACTCCACGCTGCATTCGAACGTGTGTCGGTACGTAGGGCCGACGGTGATGACCCCGTTGGGGCCCGGCATCTTGAGCTTGAGGTAGGTGTAGTTGGGGACGGCCATGAACTTCGCGTAGCATGGCCTCCCCAGCACTGCGTGGTAGGTTCCTCAGAACCCGACCACCTCGAACGTGAGTGTCTCCCTTCGGAAGTTGGAGGGCGTCCCAAAGCAGACGGGAAGATCGAGTTGTCTGAGGGGCTGGACGCGCTTCCCGGGGATGATCCCGTGGAAAGGCGCAGCGCCTGCCCGGACCGAGGACAGATCAACACGCAAGAGCCCGAGGGTCTCGGCGTAGATGATGTTGAGGCTGCTGCCTCCGTCCATGAGGACCTTGGTGAGCCTGACGTCGCCGATGACGGGGTCGACAACGAGCGGGTATTTCCCCGGGCTCGGCACGCGGTCGGGGTGGTCGGCTTGGTCGAAGGTGATGGGCTTGTCGGACCAGTCTAGGTAGACTGGCGCCGCCACCTTTACTGAACAGACCTCCCGACGCTCCTGCTTGCGGTGCCGAGCCGAGGCGTTCGCCGCTTGCCCACCGTAGATCATGAAGCAGTCGCGGACCTCGGGGAACTCTCCTGCCTGGTGATCTTCCTTCTTATCATCGTCGCGAGCCCTGCCACCCTCCGCGGGTGGCCCGGCCTTGTGAAAATGGCGCCGAAGCATGGCACACTCCTCAAGGGTGTGCTTGACGGGCCCCTGATGATAGGGGCACGGCTCCTTGAGCATCTTGTCGAAGAGGTTGGCACCTCCAGGGGGTTTCTGAGGGTTCTTGTACTCGGCGGCGGCGACAAGGTCCGCGTCGGCGGCGTCGCGTTTCGCTTGTGACTTCTTCTTGCCTTTCTTCTTGGCGCCGCGCTGAGTTGACGCCTCGGGGGCATCTTCTGGTGGGCGGCCCTGGGGCTGCTTGTCCTTCCAGAAGATAGCCTCAACCGCCTCCTGGCCAGAGGCGAACTTGGTGGCGATGTCCATCAACTCGCTCGCCCTGGTGGGGGTCTTGCGACCCAGCTTGCTCACTAGGTCGCGGCAGGTGGTGCCGGCGAAGAACACGCCGATGACATCTAAATCGGTGATGTTGGGCAGCTCGGTGCGCTGCTTCGAGAATCGTCGGATGTAGTCCTAGAGAGACTCTCCCGGCTGCTGTCGGCAGCTCTGAAGATCCCAGGAGTTCCCAGGGTGCACATACGTGCCCTGGAAATTGCCGGCGAAGGCTTGGACCAGGTCATTCCAGTTGGAGATCTGCCTCGGAGGCAGGTGCTCCAACCAGGCGTGAGCGGTGTCGGAGAGGAACAGGGGGAGGTTGCGGATGATGAGGTTGTCATCGTCCGTTCCACCCAGTTGGCAGGCCAGCCGGTAGTCCGCGAGCCACAGTTCCGGTCTCGTCTCCCCCGAGTACTTTGTGATAGTAGTCGGGGTTCGGAACTGGGTCGGGAACGGCGCCCGATGTATGGCGCGGCTGAAAGCCTGCGGACCGGGTGGTTCGGGCGAGGAACTCTGATCCTCCCCGCTGTCGTAGCGTCCCCCACGCCTGGGGTGGTAGCCTCGGCGCACCCTCTCGTCGAGGTGGGCCCGACAGTTGCGGTGATGGTGCTCGTTGCCGAGGCGACCCGGGGCTGCAGGCGCTGTGTTGCGTGTGCGCCCAGTGTGGACCGAGGCTTCCCGCATGAATCGGGAAGTCGCGGCGCGATGTTTTGAGGGGTACCCCTGCCTTCGGGAGGCGGAGCTTTCGGCCCGTCGGACCGCGGCGTCCTCCAGGAGATTCTTGAGCTCTCCCTGAATTCGCCGCCCCTCGGTAGTTGACGGCTCCGACATCACGCGGAGGAGCATTGCCACTGCAGCCAGGTTCTGGCCGACTCCACTGGAAGCGGGTGGCGGCCTCACCCTGACATCGTCGGCGATGCGGTGCTGGAAGCCCTGGGGTAGATGACGCACTTCCCCGGCCGGAGGTTGGTCCGCCCATTCCTGCCCGACGTCCCGGCGGATCGGCTCAAGTGTTCCTGCTCCCTCGTCGAGCCTGGCCTGCACCCCGCGGATTTGCTCGAGCTGTGGGTCATGACCCCCCGCCGGAACGGGGACCACAGCTAGCTCCCGTAGGATGTCAACGCGAGGCACAGGCCTAGGGAGATCACCGTTCTCCGGCATACCAAGATGGTTGCCTTCGGAGGGACCCCCTAGATCGACGTGGAAACATTCACGACTTGGGCCGCAGTCCTCGTCGCCGAGGCTGCGGCTACCGTCGGAACAGTCGGAAAGGCAGTAGTCACACGCGGTCATAAAGTGTCGCATGGCACTGGGGTTACCAAGCCCGGAGAAATCCCAACAGAAGTCGGGCTCGTCATCTTCCTCGGACCCCGAGGGCCCGTAGGTCGAGACGTCCGTCAGCCGGTCCCAGGGTGACCGCATACGATACCCAAGAGGGTTTGGACTCGCCTCTACGAGAGCGCCCACCAAAGCGAAGTCGCTTGGCGGGTCGAGGCTGAATCCGAAAGGCGTGAGATGGGAATCGGTGGGTACCTCTTGGTCGACGGGCGGTGACAAAGTCACGTCAGGGACTGACTGCACCATCGTCTCAGGTACGAGGGTGATGCCTAGCAAGTCCTTCGCGAGCGTGCTGGCGTCGTTCGTTCGCTTGGGATTGGCGTGTTGCGGGGAGACGGCGCTCGGCTTCGTCTCAGACGCGGGGTCGATGCCCGACGTGCCCCCCGTTGGGGCGCCGGCGCCGTCGACCCGCTCGACAGCCGACGAGGTGTCGCCTCCTGCTTGGCCTTGGTTGCCCCGCCTCATCCTCCGTCGGCGGGGGAGGGGACGGGGTGACCTCGAACGTTGTTCTTCCACCACGCGGGGAAGACGTCGTCGATTCCGCCGCCGGCGGGCGGGCTGTCGGCCGCCATTGTCGCTGTCGCACGGCGGGGGAAGGAGTATCATGTTGTAGCTGCCGTCGAGGGACATGAACTCAAGACTCCCGAAACGGAGCACCGTCCCGGGCTGGAAAGGTTGCTGGAGACTGCCCATCTGGAGCTTGACGGGAAGCTGTTCGTCAACATGCAGCATGCCCCTACCTGGCGCGCCAACTGTCGGCGTTTCGAGACCGGGGGGTCCCTGGACCGACGAGTAAATTGTCGCCGCGTGCCCCAGCCCAGATGGGTCAGCGCGAGACGGAGCGCGAAGGGGGGAGGCAGCCGGAGGGAGACGGGCGTGAGAGGTGGAAATCCCGCGGCCTTCGTGTTTGTCCCGCGCCTAGGTCAGGTGCACTTGCAGTAGGGGGTTACAAGCGTCCACGCGGGAGGGAGCGGGTGGCCTCACGCGAGCGCCTGTCCCGTCCTTCCCCGCGCGGCCAACCCTCTGTAAGAGGGCCCTGGTCCTTCCTTTTATAGGCGCAAGGAGAGGATCCAGGTGTACAATGGGGGGTGTAGCAGTGTGCTAACGTGTCTAGCGGAGGAGAGCTAGCGCCCTAAGTACATGCCATCGTGGCAGCCGGAGAGGTTTTGGCACTCGATTCGTGTGGTGTCGTGGTCGTCGGAGGAGCGCTGAAGCCTGGCGGAAGGACAGCTGTCGGGGCTGTCGAGTCCTTGCTGACGTCCTCTTGCTTCCGTAAGGGGGCTGAGAGCCGCCGTCGTCATAGAGCGTGCGGGGCGCCATCATTACTTGTCTGGCGGAGCGAGCCAGATGGGACGCCGGTCTTGTTCCCCGTAGCCTGAGTCAGCTTGGGGTAGGGTAATGATGGCGCCTCCTGTTGACGTGGTCGGTCCGTGCCCTGGGTTGGGCGATGTGGAGGCTCCTCCGAGGTCGAGGTCGAGTCTGTCTTCCGAGGCCGAGGTTGAGTCCGAGCCCCTGGGTCGGGCGAGGCGGAGACCGTCGGCTGAGGCCAGGGCTGAGTCCGAGCCCTGGGGTCGGGCGAAGCGGAGTTCGTCGTCTTGCGGGGCTGAGCCCGAGTCCGAGCCCTGGGGTCGGGCGGAGCGGAGTTCGTCGTCTTCCGTGGCTGAGCCCGAGTCCGAGCCCTGGGGTCGGGCATAGCGGAGTTCGTCGTCTTCCGGGGCTGAGCCCGAGTCCGAGCCCTAGGGTCGGGTGGAGCGGAGTTCGTCGTCTTCTGGGGCTGAGCCCGAGTCTGAGCCCTGGGGTCGGGCGGAGCGGAGTTCGTCGTCTTCCGGGGCTGAGCCCGAGTCCGAGCCCTGGGGTCGGGCGGAGCGGAGTTCGTCGTCTTCCGGGGCTGAGCCCGAGTCCGAGCCCTGGGGTCGGGCAAAGCGGAGTTTCCTATGGCGCCTGAGGCCGGGCCTGGCTGCTGTCAGCCTCACTCTGTCGAGTGGCACAGCAGTCGGAGCGGCGCAGGCGGCGCTGTCCTCTTGTCAGACCGGTCACTGGAGCGGCGAAGTGACTACGGTCACTTCGGCTCTGTCTACTGGAGGGCGTGCGTCAGGATAAAGGTGTCAGGCCACCTTTGCATTAAATGCCCCTGCGATTTGGTCGGTTGGCGTGGCGATTTGGCCAAGGTTGCTTCTTGGTGAAGACTGGGCCTTGGGCGAGCCGAAGGTGTGTCCGTTGCTGGAGGGGGGCCTCGGGCGAGACGTAGATCCTGCGGGGTCGGCTGCCCTTGCCCGAGGCTGGGCTCGGGCGAGGCGTGATCCAGTCCCTCGAATGGACCGATCCTTGACTTAGTCGCACCCATCAGGCCTTTGCAGCTTTGTGCTGATGGGGGTTACCAGCTGAGAATTAGGAGCCTTGAGGGTACCCCTAATTATGGTCCCCGACAAAAGTCAACAAGACAACCTTATTACTTTTAGGCCTGAAATACACATCTATAACTAAATCGGTGCTGCTATGGGCATATACAGGATTATCCATAGATCTTTGGGGTAGAAAGTAAGAATCTAGGACATCTTTTGAATATATTTGTACTGCACAAAATATGGGAATAAATTACAAAAAACAGGGGCCCAAAATGAAAAATGGTATTCTTGTACCTGCTCTTTAGTAATAAATTCATTTTCATATTTTTGGGGACGATTGCCTGGATGAGCCTTATCCTTCCATGTGTTCTGGTGCCTTGTAGATCCTACCATATTGATGGCAAACGAGAGAACTGGGTTGGCACACTGTACCATGTTGACGCCTAGGAACGACTGGCTATCAACCTTCATGGTGAATTGTCCCAGGATCAGTTGGCCTTGCTCAATGGCCGACTAGATATGTCAGCGAACCTCTTTGCAATCGTTGGTGGTGTGGGTGAATGAGTTGTGCCACATGCAATATGATCTTCTCTGTATTTCTTGCGCCGTAGGAAATTTGTGACCTTCGGGTAGCTTCAACTGCTTTTCTTTAAGTAACAAGTCAAATATTTGTTTACCCTTGTTCACATCATAATCAAACTCTCTCGAAGGCCCCTATTGCTTCACCCACTTGCAAGATACGGGGTTTGCCCCCCCCCCCAACCCACTCTGCTATAGCAATGTCCTGCTCATCTGCAATGTCCTCATCTTCTTCAGCGCCAACCATGCCCACATGGCATTTGAACTTGTCTTGCAACTTGTCCTAATACAACTCCGGATGGTACTTGTAACACCCTGATTTTAGGGTATAAAATTTCTTTCTAATTATCACCCAAAATCATGTGTTACTCTTCCTTTTCTCACTCTAGGCTTTCTCTCTCTCTCTAGATCCTCTCTCCCTTTTTCCTTTTGATTAGAAATAGCTTAAACTAGTGTTGATTAATTATTTATTTTTGTCAAAACCTTATGAGTCATGACATGTTGCATCATGCTAAGCTTAAAATATTCTTTAAAGTGTTGCACAAGTTTGAATTTATTTGAATTTGAAACCTAGTTTGAATTTAGATTTGAAAACCCTATAGAAAAAGAAATAGAAAAGGAATTAGAAAATCCACAGAAAAAGAAAAAAGGGGAAGCAGCCCAGTCGGCCCATTAAGCCCAGCCAGGCCGCGCGCCTGCGCGCCCGCGCCGCCTGACAGGCGGACCCCGCCTGTCAGCGGTAGTTCTCCCTCGCGCGTGCCCTCCCTCTCTCGCTCGCTGACCGCTGGGGCCAACCTGTCGGCACCAGTTTCCTTCACCCCCACGCTCTCTCTCTCTGTGTCGCGGGCCCGGATCGCTAGTCGCCGAGCCGTTGCCCCGTGCGCCCCTTTCTTCTCTCTCTGCGCCGTGGGCCTGCCCTGTCAGTTCTGCCCCCTTCGCGCTCGCCGTGGCCGGCACGTGCGCACTCGCGCACGTCGCCGGATTTCTCGGCCACCACGCCCGTCCACATGCCCAGCTCCCTTCTTAGAGCCCCGCCAGTGCCCCGCGCACGCCCCTCGCCTCATTTCGCTCAGCTCCATCCTCTCTCGCGCTCTGCTCACGCCGCCAGCCGCCGCCGGAGACCCGCGCCCGCGTTCCCGGCCATCCAGCTCGCCGGAGACCGCTCCAAGCCTCCCCGAGCTCCGTCCCGAGGTGAGACACCCGTCCCCGTGCCCAATTTCCTCTATTGCTCCCTGTGCTAGGCTAATTTCGCCTTCGCTGGTGCTCGGCCGCGGCAGTCCGCCGTGCTCGCGCGCTGATCGGCCGATTTAGCCCGGTCTAGTTCCCCGGAGTAGGTCCCTATGTCACCCCTGCCTCAGCTGAAGCTAGCCCAGGCTTTAGCGCACCTTAGGTCCCCTCCCCGTGGCCGGAATGGCTCACCGGAGTTGCTTCGGCCTGCCCGTAGCCTTCTCAACGCCGTTCTCCCCTCTCTGCCCATGGATTCATGGTCCCTTCCCCGCCATTGAGTTCGCCGTGGCGCCCTCTTCCTCTTTGCCCAATCCCGGCGACCCCGGACCCCCCTAGCTCACGCCTGCCTCAACTCCGGCAACCTCACCGCCACGGAGAGGAGCAGCGCCGCCCACCGCTATTCACCCCTCCCCGGTCTGATCCCCTCCGTCCGATCCTGATCGCACGGTCCGGACCGCGGGTACCGCTTCGCGCACGCACGCCCTGCGCCCTTGGCCCACCTGTCAGCACCCAAACCCCCCTAGCGATGGGCCCGCTCGGTCAGCGCGCTCTCCCCCTCTATCGCTGACACTCCCTGGCCCACCTGTCAGCGCTCGCTCGCTCGCTCGCGCGCGCCCTCGGCCGCAGATCTAATCCTAGCCGTTGCTTTTAGATCTGACGGTTAGATTCACCCGATACCCCTTCGCGCGCTAGTTTTCTTAAAGAGACCCTCGGTTTACTGGAAATCAACCCGCCGTCCCTGGTTTTCGCGCGCAGACCCCTGTAATCTTGTAGATTTAGCCCTGGACTTTTAAATATTCACAGAATTGGCCCTAATTTCATATTTTGAATTCCCAAACTTGTTTATTTCATAACTTTTGCATACAAACTCCAAATTTAGTGATTCAAATTGCAAAATGTTCATAGAATTATTCTCTATTTAAATAAAATAGGTTCACTTACTGACTGCACACTCTAATTTTTAGGATTGAATATGAACTAATGTAGATGTATGTTTTATTTATTTAATAAAATAAATAAAAGGAGAACCTTAGAGATTTAAACTTGTTTAAGCTTGTGAGATTAATAATATGTATTACATAACTTCATCTATGTTCTAAATTTTAGGTCACCATAAAATAAATTGATCTACGATTATGTACGTGTAAATAACGCTTAGGGAAATAATAATCTATTTTCAAATAAAGTTAATGTATGCCATAGTTTATGTCATACCCTGAATTCATTATCCCTTATGCAGTATTGTGTCTTTTTAAGGGGTGTTCAAATGTTTGTACATGTTTGGTGTGATGTTCATTTGTACTTTCCAAATGTATTGAATGCATGCACGCTTTATTTAGACAACGAGCAGTCCGAGGTTCCTGAGTGTGTTGTTGGAGACCTCCCTGAGCAGCAACCTAGTGAAGGCAAGTGTCCTCTGACCCATTATGTCCTACATACTCTATGATTCACTGTCCCGCATTACTTTATCAAACCTAAGGATTGACTAGTCTGTATTCACTTATCCTTGTTTACCCTTTGGGTTATCATGGTTAGCATGTTGCTATTGCCTTAACCTAATCAATGAACAAGATGTGAACATTTATGATACGACACTGTTATCCTGATTATGTGGATGATTCTGTGATACCTTAGGGGGCTCAGGCCTTTTTCCTGAGTACCTCTCCGTAAGGACCTGTTCATGGAGTGACCACCCGGGATAACAGTACAACCATGAGGGTGGAATAGGACGCCCTTAGCTGATTAATTAGATGAACCTGGGGGTGTAGTTGGCTTTACCGGAGGGCCGTCAATGGGGGCCGGGGCGTAGTGCTCGCTCTGCCAAGGTTGGGGTGCAGAGGTTCTTTCGATTTGGTTTGGTTAGTCACCCACCTTAGGGAGGTGTACTGCATTTGTATGACTGGCGAAACCTAACGAGCAGCTATGCACCAGGGGAGTCTTTGTAAAGGCTACATAGTGTATCCCTGGCCATTCACCTTGGTAGTGAAGATCGGGTTTGTACAACCCAGGCTGGAAAGGGATCACGACTTGTGGTTAAAGTGTACAACCTCTGCAGAGTGTTAAAAACTGGTATATCAGCCGAGCTCACGGTTAAGAACAGCCTTGGGATCCTCTTTGATTAGAAGAACTTTGGATACTTTTATGTTGATGATTAACAATGATGTTATAAAATCTGATCTCCGGTATTTCCTCTTTTCAGGAGGTACTTCTGGGTAATAACTGGGTTATTTACTAAAACTTGGCTCTACTAATAATAATAAATACTTGACCAACTAAAAGCAACTGCTTAACCTCAACTCCATATACAGCTAGTCCACTTCCACTTTAGCCAAACGGGACATTTGCTAAGTACGTTGATGTGTACTCACCCTTGCTTTACACACCACCCCCACCAAGGTTGTCCCCAGTGTACCCAATGCTCAGGAGGTGATGCTGGTAACATGGATGACTTCGAGGAGTTCCAAGAATATGACGAGTTCTAGTTCTTTCTTAGTGGCAAACCCCCAGTCAGCTGCCTGTGTAGGCTTAGCATCTACTTTTCGTATTTCCGCACTTTGATAATTATGTTGAATAATGGTTATGTAATAGACTCTGTGGATGTCTTGGACATCTTGATGTAATCAAGTACCTTTCCGCTATTTACTTCGAGCATTGTGTGATGATGTCCAATTATGTAATTGCTATGTACGTAAGTTTCTGATCCTGGCACATACATGGTTCGCATTCGGTTTGCCTTCCAAAACCGGGTGTGACATAAGTGGTATGAAAGTCTTGCTGACTGTAGATCCGCTAACCTAGACTAGAATGGTCTCCCTAAGGACTATAGACCTCTACTCTTACTCTTGTGCTTACGATGTCTTCTGTAGATGGCCCGTATCAGGTGCACTGCACGTAAGTCTGTGATCCCCTTTTGCCTTCCCGCCTGGCGGAGCGTCCCCTGCGTCGCACGGTGCCAGGTCAGTCCAGTCACCTGGAGAGACTGCATCGTCGCCTGCACGAGGAGCAGGAGTGCCGACGCCAGGAGCAGGAGCAGTAGGACTCTTCCCCTTCACCTTAGCAGGAGGTGGAGTCTGAGAGGCCGCCTTCCCCTGCACCTCAGCTAGAGATGCCCCCTACACCACCTTAGTGCATCCCGGCTGCTGGAGGAGACCCTGATAGAGACGGAGACGACGACGACACCGGTGGCAGTTCGAGTCACGGCACGGAGCTTTCGGAGGAGCCGGAGCCGGAGGGATGGATCGCTAGACCCATCACTCGTGACGCCGCTCGTGGGTGTCACTTCCACGACGCTCTCGATACCTTGCTGCGTTGGGCCTTCGACCAACACACATGGTCCATCGAGTACCGTTGTGTAGTCTATTAGCATCGTCGCGGGCTATACCCTGACCAGTGGGAGGCTACTTGCTTGGTGCGCCGTCCGGACGATGATCTCCGGGGTGTAGAGGCCTTCTTAGAGCACTATTCTTAGAGGCAGCCATGCAAGATGCAGCATGACAGGCACTTTCTCAGTATTGCTCGTTTTTCAGCAGGGTAGCTGATGGCCTTGACCTGAAGTACTACCCTCGCCGTTCGACCGGCAGCGCTGGAGGTGTGATTGCCTCGCCAGTTGGTGAGGACAATCCCCGGTTGAACAACATGGTCAACTTGGCTGTCGTGCTCAACACAGAGTTGGACCACACCCTCGATGAGTTGGGCAAGGTTCGGGCGGAGGTTGCGGAATTGCGTGCTGAGTGCGCAGCACGCCACTATTTGGATGGTGGTTCTCCTGCCCCTGTCGGGATTCAGCACCCTTACCGTTCACCGCCCCGTGGTCGCAGTGACTATGGTACCCCAGACTGCAAGACCCAGATAGATTTGGATCCTTAGATCGACAGAGTCGGAGTCTGTATTAATGCTTAGTTCAGTATCTTAGTCTAGTCAGTATTAGTTAGAGTTAGTTTTGCTTATTTTATGTTGGATGCTAGTTATGATGAACATGTACCGAAGTTGGATCTTTGTGATGATTGTCACCAAGTTGTGGGTATCCCCTGCAACTTAGTGTAGTTATTAATAAAGTCAGTTATTTAGTTGGGTAATCCATTTATTCCCACTTTCCTCTTTATCTGAGAAGCTGTCAGTGAAGATGGTCAATTGTTCTGTTCTATGAAGATTTTCTGTTCATCTTTTCTTATGCTAAAAGACTGCGAAGTCACATTTTATATGTGTGTGATTTCTACATATGTCTGAGAATAGGCGCAGAGGTGCGAGGCGTGCTCAGCCTGAATAGCAGGCACCCCAAGAGGAAGGAGCACCACAGCAGCATTTGCCACCGCCACCCCTAATGACTATCGAGCAGATGTTCTTGATGTAGACCCAAGTAGTCCAGGCAATTGGTCAGACCTTAGCAGCCATGCAGCAGGTGCAGCAGCAGCCACCACTGCCTCAGCCTCCAGTGCAAATCCAGATGCCACAAGTGCCCAGCGACAAGCGAGCAGAGTTCATGAGGGGCCATCCCCCAGTCTTTGCCCACTCTGCTGATCCCATGGACGCTAAAGATTGGTTGCGTACCGTGGAGCGTGAGTTGCACACTGCCCAGTGCAACGATCATGAGAAGGTGTTGTATGGTCCCCGACAACTGAGGGGAGCAACACAGTCTTGGTGGGAGTCCTACCTCGCCACCCATGCCAAACCTAAAGCCATCACTTGGGAGGAGTTCAGAGATAACTTCTGTCGCTACCATGTGCCCGAGGGACTGATGATAGTGAGGAAGAAGGAGTTTCTCGCCCTAAAGCAAGGTCCCCTGTCCATCAGCGAGTACAGGGACAAGTTTTTGCAGCTGTCGCATTATGCCCCAGAGGATGTCAACATGGATGCCAAGAGACAGTACCGCTTCTTGAGAGGATTGGTCGATCCCCTCTATTATTAGCTGATGAACCACACCTTCCCTACCTTCCAGCATCTGATCGACAGAGCAATCATGACAGAAAGGAAGCGTCGGGAGATGGAGGATAGGAAACGCAAGATTGGTGGACCTCAGGTTGGGAGTAGCAGCCGTCCTCGCTACTCAGGCAACCCACCTCAGCAATTCAAGCAGGGTCACCCGCACCAGCATCAGCATTAGCGTCAGAACCAGCAGCAGCAGTACCAGAGGCAGTTTCCTCAGCAGCAACAGTACCGTCAGAACAACCAACAAGGAGGAAATCAATACCAGCGTCAGAGCAACCAAACAGCCTGTCTCCCTGCCCTAGCAACCAACCAGAACAATCAAGCAGCGCCAACTCAAGGAATAAGTTGTGCATGTTTCCACTGTGGTGAACAAGGCCATTGGGCGAATCATTGCCCAAAGAAAGCAGCTCAGCAGCAGCCAGCTCCTAATGCCCCAGTCAGGCAGAATGCAATGCAGCAAGGAGGCAACAACCGTGGGCAACCTCGTGCCCAGTATGGAAAGGTGAACCACTTGGAGGCTGACACAGTCCAGGAAACTCCAGGAGTGGCACTAGGTACGTTTTCAGTCGAGTATCATTCCGCAAATGTCTTATTTGATACTGAAGCAATGCATTCTTTTGTGACTACATCATGGGTAGAATCACATAATATACCAGTAGCACCCATGTATCCACCTATGAGAGTTAGTTCAGTTGGTGGAAGGACCCAAACTGATAGATTTTGCCCTAGTGCAAAGGTTCAAATAAGGGGGATAGAGTTCCCCGCCGATTTAATAGTTATGGGTAACCAGGATACAACTATAGATGTTATCCTAGGGATGAATTGGCTAACCAAGTATCAAGCCAGTCTTAGTTGCGATGAGAGAACAGTGAAGTTAGTGTCCCTATCAGAAGAAGAAGTGTTAGTGGAATTGGTCTTGTCAGGACCGAGGAAAGGGAGTTGTCACCAAGTCACCGCTCATATTGAGGAGATTAAACCATTAGAGGGTATACGTGTAGTATCAGAATTCCCAGATGTGTTTCCCGAGGAGTTACCAGGTATGCCACCTAAAAGGAAGGTTGAATTTGCCATAGAGCTTATTCTAGGCACCGCCCCTATTTCCAAGAGAGCATGTCAAGTGTCTGGACCAGAATTGGTGGAACTCAAGAAGCAGATTGATGAGTTGTTAGAGAAAGGCTACATCAGACCGAGTACCTCGCCTTGGGCAGCCCCAGTGTTATTTATGGAGAAGAAGGATGGCACAAAGAGGATGTGCATCGATTATCGAGCTTTGAATGAAGTTACTATCAAGAACAAGTATCCCTTGCCCAGAATTGAAGATTTATTCGATCAGTTGAGAGGAGCCAGTGTGTTCTCAAAGATAGATCTGAGGTCAGGCTACCATCAGCTCAGAATCTGACCCTCAGACATTTCGAAGACAGCCTTCATCACCAAGTATGGACTATATGAGTTCACGGTCATGTCATTCGGTTTGATGAATGCGCCAGCTTACTTCATGTACCTGATGAACAGTGTGTTCATGGACTACCTCGACAAGTTCATGGTGGTATATATTCATTGATGATATTCTTATATATTCCCAGAATGAGCAAGAGCATGAGGAGCATTTGAGGAAAGTACTTCAGAGGCTATGAGATTGTCAGTTGTATGCCAAGCTTAGCAAGTGCGAGTTCTGGATCAGTGAAGTCCTATTCTTGGGTCACATTATAAACCAAGAAGGATTTGATGTAGATCTGAAGAAGGTAACAACTATCTTGGACTGGAAAGCACCAAAAGATGTCCGAGGAATCAAGAGTTTCATCGGAATGGCTGGTTATTATCGGCGTTTCATTGAAGGGTTCTCCAAGATTACCAGGCCAATGATAGCTTTGTTGGCAAAGAAGGTTGAGTTCAAGTGGACCCCAGCATGCCATAAGTCCTTGAGACATTGAAGGAGAAGTTGACAACGGCACCAGTACTGATTCTGCCAGATGTTCACAAGCCGTTCTCAGTGTATTGCGATGCTTCGTATACCAGACTGGGATGTGTGTTGATGCAGGAAGGGAGAGTAGTGGCATACTCGTCCCAACAGTTGAAGATTCATGAGAAGAATTATCCTACTCATGATCTAGAATTAGCAGTCGTGGTTCATGCATTGAAGACATGGAGGCATTATATTTATGGGCAGAAGTGTGATATCTACACGGACCACAAGAGTCTCAAATACATATTCACTCAGTCAGAATTAAACATGAGACAACGAACATGGCTTGAATTGATCAAGGATTATGAGCTGAAGATTCATTATCACCCAAGCAAAGCAAATGTGGTTGCAGATGCTCTTAGTAGAAAAAGTCAAGTTAATATGTTGGCCGCTCACCCGATGTCGTATGAGCTAGCGAAGGAATTCGACAGATTGAGCCTCGGATTTCTGAACAACACCCAAGGAGTGACAATTGAGTTGGAACCCACTCTAGAGCAAGACATCAGGAAAGGTCAGAAGGATGATAAGAAAATCAACGAGATCCGGCAGCTGATCAAAGATGGAAAAGGCAAGGATTTCCGTGAGGATGCAGAAGGAGTAGTATGGTTCAAGGATAGACTATGTGTTCCCGACATCAAATCGATCCGGGAACTGATTCTCAAAGAAGCCCATGAGACAGCATACTCTATACACCCGATAGTGAGAAGATGTACCAAGACCTGAAGAAAAGATTCTGGTGGTACAGTATGAAAAGAGAGATAGCAGAGTATGTGGCTGTGTGTGACAGTTGTTAGAGGATTAAAGCAGAACATCAGAGACTTCCAGGTTTGTTGCAACCGTTGCAGATTCCTCAGTGGAAATGGGATGAGATCGGAATGGATTTCATAGTAGGTTTGCCCCACACTCGTACTGGTTATGACTCCATCTAGGTAGTAGTGGACCATTTGACAAAGGCGGCCCATTTCATACCAGTCAAGACCACCTACAATAGTGCGGTGTTAGCCAAACTATACATGTCTCGGATTGTGTGCTTACATGGCGTTACGAAGAAGATAGTATCAGATAGAGGCACCCAGTTCACCTCTCATTTTTGGCAGCAGTTGCATGAAGCTTTGGGCACACACTTGAAGTTTAGCTCAGCTTACCACCCACAGACAGATGGTCAAACAGAGAGAACCAATCAAATTCTGGAGGTTATGTTGAGGGCTTGTGCTTTGCAAGATAAGATAGGTTGGGACAAGAGATTACCATATGTAGAATTCTCTTACAACAACAGCTACCAAGCCAGTCTGAAGATGTCACCATTTGAAGCGCTATATGGGAGGAATTGCAGAACTCCATTGCATTGGGATCAACCTAGTGAAAGACAGGTGTTCGGTCCAGATATTTTGCTTGAAGCCGAAGAGAACATCAGAATGGTCTGAGAGAATTTAAAGGCAGCGCAGTCCAGACAGCGAAGCTATGCTGACACCCAAAGAACAGAACTCAGTTTTGAAGTGGGAGACTATGTCTACTTAAAGGTGTCACCCATCAGAGGAACCAAAAGGTTTTGAGTCAAAGGCAAGCTAGCACCTCGTTATATTAGGCCGTATCAGATTCAAGAAAGACGTGGAGAAGTGGCTTATCAACTCAGCTTACCAGAGAATCTGTCCACTGTGCAAGATGTGTTCCATGTGTCTCAGTTGAAGAAATGCTTGAGAGTGCCAGAAGAGCAGTTGCCAGCAGAGGATCTTGAAGTTCAAGAAGATCTGACGTATATTGAGAAGCCAACTCAAATTCTGGAGATAGCAGATCGAGTCACTCGGAGAAGTACCATCAAGATGTGCAAAGTCAAATGGCGTCACCACTCAGAAGAAGAAGCAACCTAGGAAAGAGAAGATGAATTGAAAGCCAAGTACCCTGAGCTCTTTTCTAGCCAGCCCTGAATCTCGAGGGCGAGATTCTTTTAAGGGGGATAGGTCTGTAACACCTAGTTTGAATTTGGATTTGAAAACCCTATAGAAAAAGAAATAGAAAAGGAATTAGAAAATCGAGAGAAAAAAGGGGAAGCAGCCCAGTCGGCCCACTAAGCCCAGCCAGGCCACGCGCCCGCACCGTCTGACAAGCAGACCCTGCCTATCAGCGGCAGTTCTCCCTCGCACGCGCCCTCCCTCTCTCGCTCGCTGCCCGCTGGAGCCAACCTGTCGGTGCCAGTTTCCTTCACCCGCATGCTCTCTCTCTGTCTCGCGGGCCCGGATCGCTAGTCGCCAAGCCGTTGCCCCGCGCGCCCCTTTCTTCTCTCTCTACGCCGTGGGCCTGCCCTGTCAGTTCCGCCCCCTTCACGCTCACCGTGGACCGACGCGTGCGCACTCGCGCACGTCGCCGGATTTCTCGGCCACGACGCCCGCCCACGCGCCCAGCTCCCATCTTAGAGCCCCGCCAGTGCCCCGCACACGCCCCTCGCCTCATTTCGCTCAGCTTCACCCTCTCTCGCGCTCTGCTCACGCCGCCAGCCGCCGCCAGAGACCCGCGCCCGCGTTCCCGGCCATCCAGCTCGCCGGAGACCGCTCCAAGCCTCCCCGAGCTCCGTCCCGAGGTGAGACACCCGTCCCCGTGCCCAATTTCATCTATTGCGCCCTGTGCTAGGCCAATTTCGCCTTCACTGGTGATCGGCCGCGGCGGTCCGCCGTGCTCGCACGGTGGCCGGCCGATTTAGCCTGGTCTAGTTCCCTGGAGTAGGTCCCTGTGTCACCCCTACCTCTACTGAAGCTAGCCCAGGCCTTAGCGCGCCTTAGGTCCCCTCCCCGTGACCGGAATGGCTCACCGGAGTTGCTTCGGCCCGCCCGAGGCCTTCTCACCGCCGTTCTCCCCTCTCTTCCCGTGGATTCATGGTCCCTTCCCCGCCATTGAGTTTGCCATGGCGCCCTCTTCCTCTCTGCCCAATCCCGGTGACCCCGGACCCCCCTAGCTCATGCCTGCCTCAACTCCGGCACCACCGCAAAGAGGAGCAGCGCCGCCCGCAGCCGTTCACCCCTCCCCGGTCTGATCCCCTCCGTCCGATCCTGATCGCATGGTTCGAAACGCGGGTACCGCTTCGCGCACGCATGCCCTGCGCCCTTGGCCCGCCTGTCAGCGCCCTAACCCCCCTGGCGCTGGGCCCGCTCGGTCAGCGCGCTCTCCCCCTCTGTCACTGACACTCCCTGGCCCGCCTATCAGCGCTCGCCCGCTCGCCCGCTCGCGCCCTCGGCCGCAGATCTAATCCTAGCCGTAGGTTTTAGATCTGACGGTTAGATTCACCCGATACCCCTTCGCGCGGTAGTTTTCTTAAAGAGACCCTCGGTTTACTGGAAATCAACCTGCCGTCCCTGGTTTTCACGCGCAGACCCCTGTAATCTTGCAGATTTAGCCCTGGACTTTTAAATATTCACAGAATTGGCCCTAATTTCATATTTTGAATTCCCAAACTTGTTTATTTCATAACTTTTGCATATGAACTCCAAATTTAGTGATTCAAATTGCAAAATGTTCATAGAATTATTCTCTTTTAAATAAAATAGGTTCACTTACTGACTGCACAATCTAATTTTTAGGATTGAATATGAACTAATGTAGATGTATGTTTTATTTATTTAATAAAATAAATAAAAGGAGAACCTTAGAGATTTAAACTTGTTTAAGCTTGTGAGATTAATAATATGTATTACATAAGTTCATCTCTGTTCTAAATTTTAGGTTACCATAAAATAAATTGATCTATGATTATGTACTTGTAAATAACACTTAGGGAAATAATAATCTATTTTCAAATAAAGTTAATGTATGCCATAGTTTATGTTATACCCTGAATTCATTATCCCTTATGTAGTATTGTGTCTTTTTAAGAGGTGTTCCAATGTTTGTACATGTTTGGTGTGATGTTCATTTGTACTTTCCAAATGTATTGAATGCATGCTCGCTTTATTTAGACAACGAGCAGTCCGAGGTTCCTGTGTGTGTTGTTGGAGACCTCCCTGAGCAGCAACCTGGTGAAGGCAAGTGTCCTCTGACCCATTATGTCCTACATACTCTATGATTCACTATCTCGCACTACTTTATGAAACCTAAGGATTGACTAGTCTGTATTCACTTATCCTTGTTTACCTTTTGGGTTATCATGGTTAGCATGTTGCTATTGCCTTAACCTAATCAATGAACATGATGTGAACATTTATGATATGACACTGTTATCCTGATTATGTGGATGATTCTGTGATACCTTAGGGGGCTCAGGCCTTTTTCCTGAGTACCTCTCCGTAAGGACCTGTTCGTGGAGTGACCACCTGGGATAACAGTACAACCATGAGGGTGGAATGGGACACCCTTAGCTGATTAATTAGATGAACCTGGGGGTGTAGTTGGTTTTGCCGGAGGGCCGTCAATGGGGGTCGGGGCATAGTGCTCGCTCTGCCATGGTTGGGGTGCAGAGTTTCTTTCCATTTGGTTTTGTTAGTCACCCACCTTGGGGAGGTGTACTGCGTTTGTACGACTGGCGAAACCTAACGAGCAGCTATGCACCAGGGGAGTCTTTGTAAAGGCTACGTAGTGTATCCCTGGCCATTCACCTTGGTAGTGAAGATCGGGTCTGTACAACCCAGGCTGGAAAGGGATCACGACTTGTGGGTAAAGTGTACAACCTCTGCAGAGTGTTAAAAACTGGTATATCAGCCAAGCTCACGGTTAAGAGCAGCCTTGGGATCCTCTTTGATTAGAAGAACTTTGGATACTTTTATGTTGATGATTAACAATGATGTTATAAAATCTAATCTCTGGTATTTCCTCTTTTCAGGAGGTACTTCTGGGTAATAACTGGGTTATTTACTAAAACTTGGCTCTACTAATAATAATAAATACTTGACCAACTAAAAGCAACTGCTTAACCTCAACTCCATATACAGCTAGTCCACTTTAGCCAAACGGGACATTTGCTGAGTACATTGATGTGTACTCACCCTTGCTTTACACACCACCCCCACCCCAGGTTGTCCCCAATGTACCCAATGCTCAGGAGGTGATGCTGGCAACATGGATGACTTCGAATTGTTCCAGGAATATGACGAGTTCTAGTTCTTTCTTAGTGGCAAACCCCCAGTCAGCTGCCTGTGTAGGCTTAGCATCTACGTTTCGTATTTCTGCACTTTGATAATTATGTTGAACAATGGTTATGTAATAGACTCTGTGAATGTCTTGGACATCTTGATGTAATCAAGTACCTTTCCGCTATTTACTTTGAGCATTGTGTGATGATGTCCAATTATGTAATCGCTGTGTACGTGAGTTTCTAATCCTGGCACGTACATGGTTCACTTTCGGTTTGCCTTCCAAAACCGGGTGTGACAGTACTGCTCACAAGTTGTCAGCTTCTATGCCAGGTGAGCCAAGGAATTGAATTCGCGCTAAAAAGCCATATCCTTGGTCGGTTTCGCAAGGTCGATCGTTGCTAGCTCGACGTTATCTTTTTTCATGACGCGGGACGAGTATCACCGATTCTTAATCGCCTTGAACCGTTGAATGAACTCCATAACAGTTTCCTCACGCTTCTGCCTGATTTATGCTAGATCGGCAATCCCAACTTCAGAAGCTTCAGAATGATACTGGGTGTGAAACTGATCCTCTAGATGCTTCCATGTTCTAATCAAGTCCATGTCTAGCGAGGTATACCACGTAAAGGCCGGCCTTTTAAGGGACTGTGAGAGGAATCTTACTCGCAACGGGTCTGATACTGAGACCGTCCCTAGCTGCATCAAGTATTGGCTAATATGCTCAATAGAGCTAGCTCTTCCAAACCACTGAACTTGGTGAACTCAGGGAGCCAATACTTATGTGGCAATGGTATCAAGTCATACTCACTGAGATATGGATTGGTATAGCTAACTGCCCTCCACTTCATGGTCATTCCAAACTGGTCTCTCAGAATTATGTTTATATGGTCTGTAGTAGCGGTGCATGGGGCCTAGTTCTCATGACTTAGCCTAGTGGCATATTTGTCCAGCCATGCTTGCTTCTCGGTGTCCGCCTCATAAATTCCTGCTACACCAGACCATATTGGGTGTGCCGTGCCGGCACAGTCTGGCACATACATGCATGAATATCCATGTGGGATGTGGTTAGGTGGCTTATTGAAGAACTGGTAATCCTCAGGACCTCCACACGTCTTGTACACAACGTACACCGGTGAAGCGGCCAATTGTGTTTTTGGGGCAGCTACTGAATACGGTAGAGGTGACTGGGTCTGGAAAGGAATATCCCCTTTATGACTTCCCAACATCGGGCCTGTTGAAGAGTACTGATGCTTCATGATCTCCTGGACAGTGTGAACAACCACACGCTCGAATGGATTCATCAGGCTCACGGAGTGACGATGGAGTGAATGAGCCACCATGTAGTTGACTTCTTGATGTAATGCCTTAGTGCGCTCTTCCGAATGTAACAAGAGGTCAACCTCATCAAGAGCGCCCTCGGGCGTGAACCCCTTCCACCGGATGCCATGGTTGTGGGTCCTCTCGAAAGAGCCGATGAGGCTAGCTTCGAAAAGAGCTTTCATTTTATCATACTTCACTTGGTGTTCTCGAGTTAGCTCTTCGTACATGATGGTCCGGTCTTGCACCAGACCAGACAAGTTCATTTGAGTGTTCTCCATCTGGGCAGCTGATGTCGTAGCTACTGACGTAGATTGTCCCACCAGGCGTGCCAGAATGTGTCATCTCCCGAAACCCACCAGTGAGAGACGGAAGGCAACATGAGGAGCCGTGAGGCTCTTGAGACTGTTGGTGGGTCCTGATCCCTCGGTTAACAGTCTTGATCCCGGCGTGCGGTCGGGCTTCAAGGTTCGCCTGGCGTGCCACCTGACCTATACTCGATCAAGAAGGTGTTGACGTACTCTGAAATGGTTCACTGCATACACAGACACATGCAAACATCAGTTCGAGCCATGTTTGGCTCCCCGGATCATATCAGCTATAAAGAGTCGGTCACTCTCCCCGGGCTTACATCGGATTTGTGCCTCAGTAGCTCGCAAAGATGACAGCTCTAAAGGCCATGTTCCATTCGCACCGGGCGGACCCGACCCACTATGGCTAAAGCTTCACCGTATGACCGGAACATCCTACACGCAACTAGGCCTAGCGATCATGACGGGCGCCTGAACGCTGATTAGATTTAGAGGCCTAAGAACCGGCCTGAGCCGACTACTGGAACAATCCCTACCCCAAACCGATGCTAGCCGCTCGGCACATCACCGAAACATCCAATTACCATGCAGGGCCTAGCCAGGCGAATATTAAACAGATCTTTCATAAACCAAAGACTAGCCATGACGGACCAGATCCGCTACGTGGGGACGCAACGGGACGCCACCCTCGCACTAGTGGACCTCACGCGACAGAGGCAAAACACTCGCAGTCGGCAAACAAAACACGTGTGATAACAATCATGTTGATGCAATCATCTAATTCCTACGATAACTAGTCCATCTCGCCATAAAAACGCTTCAATACGAGAAAGAACCAAGATTTAACGAATAAGAACAACACCGCCCTGATCGCGAAGCACAATCAGGGTGGCGTGGCACTTACCCGAGAAGAACCCAAAGACACGGGTGTCGATGTGCCAAAGCTTGTGGTTGCAATCCTGTGTAGATTTACGACTCCCTTAGTAAGTGTTTACAAGTACATATTAATAGTCCCAGGAACTCTCTAACCCTAGTGTAACAAACGAGTCCTATCTTTCCTACTCTTAAGCTAACTAATCATCACACAAAATTTAGATGCTTATCCAGGTCGCTCCCGCGTGGAGGTATGTTTTGTTCCCTTGGGCCGCTGTTCGCGGCCCATCCTGTGTTGCGGTATGGTTGAAATGGTGATGATAACACCGACATAAATAGCCTTTCTACCGAGAAACGTCATGGAGCTAGGAGCCATTTTACACGAGACAAGCCATGAGTTACAAATAAAAAAAGAGGCTGGTATTATTTTCTAGATTGATTTTGGAAAGACATACAATAAGAAGTTGGAATCCTCAATCGGTCTTGGTCCTCTGATATATGGAGAGAGCTGATCTTATCCTATTAGAAGCAATTCCAAAACAAGTTCTCTAAATTTGTCATTCTAAAATAGATTCAAAAATTGATTTGGAAACAAATTTGTTAGGAATCAGCAGAAAAAGTCACCTTAGCCGACTAATGAATTGGCTAAAGCCAATTTTTTTGGGCCCTAAGGTTGTGACCGAATCAACATAGGGACAATAATCAGCTAAGCTGGAGTGAAGATCAAGACGCACTCTGTCAGGGTAAAATCTTAGTGTCCTAAAAATAAAATCTTATAACTTCAATGTAGACCGACTAGGTTTTTCTATATGAGTGCGTGATAACTTTAACGAAATATTTTCAATTTATTATCACAGCCTCTACATATCATATTATCATGTGGACAAGTTTCATAATTTTCTAACTTTGTTTGTGTTTTATACAATTTTTAAACAACTGGATGACAAGTTCACAATCTTGTTTTCTGAGCATGGTGGTCGAAAATTCTGGTCTGCTTCTGAAATCGGTCGTAACTTGTGCTAAATAACATGAATATCATTTTTGCATTCACGATTTTTCATGTTTTGAGTGACTTGCAGTTCAAATCTAAATTATCCGAGGAAATTCAATTAAACGAACAAATTCTAATAGTTATAGCAAACACTTTTAAAATTGTGCCAAAATCGAACATGTAAGTCTACATAGTGTGGGAACAAACCACAAAACGTTTGGTTGAAAAAAAGAAAAGAATAAAAATATATTTTGCCGAGTGTCGAGTGTACGCCGGGCGACACTCGGCAAAGTACCTTCTTTGCCGAGTGCCAATGTCTGGCGCTCGACAAAGATAACGACCGTCAGCTATAGACGGCTGCTGACGACCCTTTGTCGAGCATCACCGTTCGCCAAGTGTTTGACACTCGGCATAAAGGTCTTTGCCGAGTGTCTGTCTATGCCGAGT
Source organism: Zea mays (assembly GCF_902167145.1). Classification (NCBI taxonomy): domain Eukaryota; kingdom Viridiplantae; phylum Streptophyta; class Magnoliopsida; order Poales; family Poaceae; genus Zea; species Zea mays. The sequence goes on from NC_050096.1 coordinate 173,204,433, forward strand.
GTCCTACTCGCGGTAAACGTGATCGTTACCGGGAGTGTGACTTTGCCGACTGCGGCACTCGGTACAGAATTCTTTGTCGAGTACCCGACAAAAAACGCTGGCAAAGAGCCGGATTTCAATAGTGTCTTCTTTCTTTTATAAGTGTTTCTTTAGTTATTTTACATGACAAATATTTTTTTCAATATCTGTTTAATGTTAAAAACTTGATACCATTCTATGTTGACATATTTTGCGTGTCCATATATGCCCTCTATTTATAGGTGGATAATGTATGAATACAAATTAAAAGAACTAAATATTAACCATGCTAGGTGTATTTGGCCACTCAACAGCCTCCAAAAGCTATCTAACTTGTTAAACTATCCAACTCTCTAAATTGGCTCTCTCACTAGCTAAACTTAGCTAACCATTCGACTAGCCAAACTAGATAGATAGTGTGTTGGAGTGAGATGTTACATATAAAGTGTAATCTTTACGAAAATTTAAGAAGAATCCATTGGATATCCTGGGGAGCGAGATTAGTTCCCTTTATTTTCTAACTTTTGAGTTCAATTTATTTTCTAAAAGTCTAGTTAAAGGTCATGACAGTAAGCGTGAAGATGGCAACAAGTAGTAGCAGAAGATCATCAACCGTTGTTTGTTTTGGCTCAAAATCAGATTCTGGTAGTTAGAATCGACTTCTGTCAGACTAACGTTTCGTTTATCACCCTGCTTCTGTGAAAAATGCTTGGACGAAAATGGAAACTAAAACTCTATTTTAGTTTTCGTATTTTGCAATTTAAAGAATAAAATAAAATAAAATAGAGGGACTAAAAATTAGTCCCTAAAAACAAAACACCCTAATAGTCTAAGAAATCAAACATCCCTTTAACTCATCAGCTATCTATCATCTAAGGACAAAATTATATATTGGTCATAATTGTTATAAGAAATATAAATATATCAGCTATTGTTTAGATAGAACATAAAGTTTCTTACCAAATACTTAGAAATACTTCTTCAAATATCTTCAATTATCTAGTTTTAGAAATACTTCTTGAGTACGTGCGCGCATGCAAAAGTTGCCTACTAAAGTTTGGCAGCGATCATAAGATTTCGGATTTATTTTATATCTGTGTTCGATAAAACATGACAAGCGTTTGACTTTTAAATAGGAGTATGAAATATAGACCCAACCAACTGGACTAGATTCGTCTCATCTTTTAATCTTCGGCTGACAAATTAGTTTTATAATCCGACTACATTTAATACCCGGAACAGAGGTTCAAACATTCGATGGGACATGGGCTAAATTTTAGCGGGGTGTAACCAAACACCCCCAAAACCTGAAACAAGCTAATCGAGTGACTGATGTCCTGGTCAGCTGACGAGACGACGTACGTGGTACGCGTCACGCCGTGTAGACTGGACAGTTCCACCGTTGACGGCCGTACGTGAGCGCGCGCGCGTTTTGGGTGCCGTGCACTCGGGTCGGACGGTGACATGGGTAGTGTAAATGCATGTCAAAAGACAGTGCTAAACATAAGCACAATTTACCTTTCTAAAATCTAATTCTTGTCATATAAAATATTTATGTATAAATTATACCTATACAGTATATGCTTTATCAGATTTAATAAATTCATCTTATCTTTTAGTGTTCATCTATATAATTAATATATAATTAAACTATATTTATATACACGTAATCAATTACGTGGTGGTTAAGTGTATATAAATGTAGTTTAATTATAAAACTAACTATATAAATATATAAAGACTAAAAGATAAAATAAAATTATTAAATCTAATAAAGCATATATTTTATAGGTATAAATGATATTTAAATATTTTATATGACACGAACTAAATTTTAGTTAGGGAAGTTGTGCTTATGCTTAGCACTGTCTTTTGACCTACATTTTACGTGCAGATGGACGTACACTACCTGGCACCGGCCGACATGCGGAGTCCGTCGTGCATGGCACGCAAAACGCTCGCGCTCACGTACGGCCGTCAACGGTGGAACTGTCCAGTCTACACGGCGTGAGTCCAGTCTACACGGCGTGACGTGTACCAGTACGTCGTCACGTCAGCTGACCAGGACATCAGTCACCCGGTTAGCTTGTTTCAGATTTTGTCATGTTTTATCAAACACAGATATAAAATAAATCTGAAATCTTATGATCGCTGTCAAACTTGATGTGCACCCGTTGGGTGATTGCCCGATCTTTCGATGAGAGGGTGTGGAATAACTCGATTGGGGGAGGAGACGACGTTCACGGCCCGACTACAGCCTTCCAAAGACGCTGCGCCTTAGCAACCGATACACCACCTCCTATGGCTGTCACGATCTTGTGGAGCGTGACACCCTGGCCACTAGGGCACTCGTCCTGCAAGCAATCGAAGAACTAGCAAGAACAAGTAGAACAAGTACTGAATTACCAGATCTAAATGTAGGTTTAAAGATCAAACTACAATATGGTGGGGTTCCGAAGACAAGAAGACGGGCGGCTGAACTAGCACGCGCGCTTGCAAGCAAGTAGCGAGAGCTAAACTTGATCTAAACAAAACCCGCTGTTCTTGGTGGCGGCTAGGGGGTTTATAAACATGGGAGGACGACCACAAGGGTATTGGGGTCGTGCTGCAACCCTAGGATGCGTCCCTAATGGACCTAACTTGATACACGACCCATTGGGCCAAAATAGGGTGACGCAGCACCATGGGCAGAAAAGGCAGGAAATGTCTCGGTAAGAAAACAATGATTACGGCGGCCTCAGAACAGATATGACTATAATTCCGGATCCATATGAAAGTAGACTTGATAAGCTTTCCATGTTGTGCTTGAACATTCCAATCCGAGCCCGCATCTGACCGTGGTGACCGTCACAAGTTGGTGTTCTTCTGCAGTCCGAATCCAGCATGTTCAAATCCTTTTCCCTTTCGGTCTTCTCCCTGATTCCTAAGCAAAACAAGAGTGCACGGGTCTCCATGGTCTAAATATGATGGACATGAACTCAAGAGTGTAATCACCTGATGGTTGAGTTGACGAGCACGAGCGCGAGTAATGGGACCAGAAATTGGTACTTGTATTGGTATAGATGCATCAGTAGTGTGGATGTCTTTATCATTCTCCCCTTCTTGCATTTGAGTCGTCCTCGACTCAAGCTCAACTTCCTCTCCCAAGTAGGGCTTTAAATCTGCAATGTTAAATGTGGGGCTAACCCCAAAGTCTGCAGGCAGATCTAGCCTATATGCATTGTCGTTAATTTTCTCTAGCACTTTAAACGGTCCATCGGCTCGAGGCAACAATTTAGATTTTCGTAATTCAGGAAACCTTTCCTTTCTCAAATGCAACCAAACTAAATCTCCAGGTTCAAAATTTATTTCCTTTCTACCTTTATCACTAGCAAACTTATATCTAGCATTCATACGCTCTATGTTTTCTTTAGTAGTTTCGTGCAGTTTTAACATCAATTCAGCACGCCTAGTAGCATCAAAATTTAGTTTTTCAGAAGATGGCAAAGGCATTAAATCAATAGGAGCACGAGGTAACAAACCATATACAATCTGAAATGGGCACATCTTTGTAGTAGAATGCAATGATCGATTATAAGCAAATTCAATATGAGGCAAACAGTCCTCCCACATCTTAATATTCTTCTTTAGAACTGCCCTTAACATAGTAGACAAAGTTCTATTCACAACTTCAGTTTGACCATCAGTTTGAGGATGACATGTAGTAGAAAATAAAAGCTTAGTCCCCAATTTTGCCCACAAAGTCCTCCAAAAATGACTAAGAAATTTAGCATCACGATCAGAAACGATTGTGTTGGGCACACCATGCAAGCGAACAATTTCACGAAAGAACAAATCAGCAATATGAGTAGCATCGTCAGTTTTATGACATGGTATGAAATGTGCCATCTTAGAAAATCTATCAACAACCACAAACACACTATCACGTCCCTTCCTAGTCCTAGGCAATCCCAGCACAAAATCCATAGAAATATCTTCCCAAGGAGCACTAGGAACGGGTAGAGGCAAATACAAACCGTGTGGATTTAACCGTGACTTCGCCTTTTGGCATGTCGTGCAACGAGCAACCAATCTCACCACATCTCTTCTCATCTTGGGCCAAAAGAAATGACCAGCAAGTATGTCCTCCGTTTTCTTTGCTCCAAAATGTCCCATTAAGCCACCTCCATGTGCTTCCTGTAACAACAACAAACGAACGGAGCTAGCTGGAATGCATAGCTTGTTAGCTCTAAACACAAACCCATCACTAACGATATATTTGTTCCATCCTTTCCCATCTTTACAATGCAGCAACACATCTTTAAAATCAGCATCATGAACATATTGGTCTTTAATCGTCTCTAATCCAAAGATTTTGTAGTCAAGTTGATTCAGCAAAGTATATCTCCTAGACAAAGCGTCAGCAATGATATTCTCTTTTCCTTTCTTGTGCTTAATAACATAAGGAAACGATTCGATAAATTCAACCCACTTAGCATGTCTACGGTTCAGTTTTCCTTGACTACGAATATGTTTCAAAGATTCATGATCAGAATGAATAACAAACTCTTTGGGCCACAAATAATGCTGCCATGTTTCTAATGTTCGCACAAGAGCATATAATTCCTTATCATAAGTAGAATAATTTAGAACAGACCCACTCAATTTTTCACTAAAATATGCAACAGGTTTGCCTTCTTGTAACAAAACACCACCCAATCCAATTCCACTAGCATCACATTCAAGCTCAAAAGTCTTATTAAAATCAGGAAGTTGGAGGAGAGGTGCATGTGTCAACTTATCTTTCAGCACGTTGAAAGCGTGCTCTTGTACTTTGCCCCAACTAAAATGCACTCCCTTCTTCGTAAGCTCATTCAAAGGTGCAGCAATGGTGCTAAAGTCCTTCACAAAACGGCGATAGAAGCCAGCAAGTCCTAGGAAACTCCGCACCTGTGTGATAGTCTTTGGCATAGGCCATCCATGTATCGCTTCTACCTTGGCTTGATCAACCTCAATTCCCTGTGGAGTCACAACATAACCAAGAAACGAAACTCGATCGGTGCAAAATGTGCACTTCTCAAGGTTACCAAATAAACGTGCATCTCGTAAAGCATTAAAAACAGCACGCATGTGATCAACATGTTCATCCATAGATTTGCTGTAGATTAATATGTCATCAAAGTATACTACCACAAATTTTCCAATGAAGGCACGCAAAACCTCGTTCATTAATCTCATGAAAGTGCTAGGTGCATTAGTTAACCCAAAAGGCATGACTAACCACTCATACAATCCGAACTTAGTTTTGAAAGCAGTTTTCCATTCATCTCCCAATTTCATACGAATCTGGTGGTACCCACTACGCAAATCAACTTTAGAAAAGACAATGGCACCACTCAATTCATCAAGCATATCATCTAAACGTGGAATAGGGTGTCGATAACGTATCGTGATATTATTAATAGCCCTACAATCAACACACATACGCCATGTTCCATCTTTTTTAGGCACTAAAATAACCGGAACAGCACACGGACTAAGAGACTCACGCACGTAACCTTTGTCGAGTAGTTCTTGCACTTGTCGCTGAATTTCTTTTGTTTCCTCTGGATTTGTCCTATATGGCGCACGATTCGGCAAAGATGCACCAGGAATAAGATCAATTTGGTGCTCAATCCCTCGTATAGGTGGCAGCCCCTCTGGTATCTCACTTGGAAATACATCAGAATACTCCTGCAAAATGTTAGTAATAACAGGAGGCAAAGAATGCTGCATATCTTGAATTGAAATCAAAGCATCCTTGCATACCAAGGCGTAGGCAACAGTAGTGGAAGCAAATAATTCATTAACATCAGTTTTTGTTGCAAGCAAGCAATGTCCTTTCAATTTTATCCCATCTTTGTTATTACCAACAACTTTAATATTCTTGTTGTTCTCAGTTTTAGCTTTGGTAGCTTTAGCAACATCATCACGCACAATAGCCTCAGGGGACATGGGAAGCAAAATAATTTTCTTATCATGGTATATGAGAGAATATTGATTTGATCTACCATGATGCATACAATCTGAATCAAATTGCCATGGTCTACCTAGCAGAATATTACAAGCATCCATAGGCACAACATCACAGTCAACAACATCACGATATAAACCAATAGCAAAATTAATTCGTACCAGCTTGGTTACCTTGACCTTACCACTATTGTTGAGCCATTGAATGTGATATGGATGCGGGTGCGGTTTGGTCGTAAGTGCAAGCTTCTCCACCATGTCGCTGCTAGCCAAGTTGTTGCAGCTACCTCCATCAATGATCAAACGACATGAACGCTCCTTAATGACACACTTTGTTTGAAACAACGTATGTCGCTGATTCTGCTCTGCCTTCTCCATTTGTGCACTAAGCACACGCTGTACAATGAGGCTCTCATAATGCTCTGCATCATCTGCACCAATCTGTTCTTCGGGTGGTTCCTTAGTGCCTACATCATCAGCCGCAAGCAAAGCAAGTGTAGCTTCATCCAAATCACTAGCAGAGGAATACCCACCATCGTCTTTTACCACCAAAACACGCTGATTAGGACAATCACGCTGCACGTGTCCATAGCCCTTGCATCGATAACACAGAACATCTCTTGTTCTACCTGTGGAAGCTACTGAAGAGGCACTACCTGCGGGTTTCTGGGCAGATTTGGTTGCTGAATTTGTGGAAGATGCACGTGGTTTGTCGCTGGAGGAAGGCGGGGGTGCTGGTCGACTTGGCGAGGGAGTTGGTGCTAGTGTACGGCCGGTCATGGATGTAGTCGTGCGCTGTTGCCATGGTGTAGATTTTCCTGCAGAAACATTAGACCTTGCACTAGCACGTCGTCCCTGCACTTCCCTTTCAGCTTTGCAAGCAAGATGAAACAATCGGGTTACATTAGCATAATCTTTATAAGCAAGGATGTCCTGAATTTCCCTATTTAACCCGCCCAAAAATCTAGCCATAGCAGATTCCTCACACTCCTCTATGTTACAACGCAGCATACCCATTTGTAATTCCTGATAATATTCTTCTACACTTTTAGTACCCTGTCTCAATTGTTGCAACTTGTTTAACATATCACGTGCATAATAAGAAGGAACAAATCTAGCCCGCATGACCCGTTTCAACGCATCCCAAGTTTGTGGCATGTTATTAGGATTCTTCTTACCATGTTCTATCCACCAAACAGAAGCAAAATCAGTAAACTCACTAGTAGCAGCTCTAACCCGCGCATTCTCAGGAAATTCATGGCATGCAAACTTTTGATCAACCACAATCTCCCAAGTAATGTAAGCATCAGGGTCATATTTACCATCAAAAGGAGGTATTTTAAATTTAACCTTACTAAAAGCATCATCATTACCATGTACCTCACGTCGGCGAAAACCACCCATACCTCTACGGTTAGTACGTAGTCGCCGGCGATTAGGTGCTTCTTGGTCATCTTGTTCAGTATCAGCAACATAGTCATCCCAGTTACCTTCGGCGCCCTCATCACGCCCACCATTGATATTAGCATGCATCTCATCAAACCGCCTCAAGAGTGCGACAAGGCTCTTGTCAATATGAGCAACTGTCATTTCCACATTTGCAAGTTTGGTGTTCGTGTCGATCTGTGTGGCCTCCAATTGCCCCATCTTTTCATTCGTCACCTGCATGTCATTATCAAGACCTTCTGTGTGCGTCTTCACTAGCCTTACAAAGTGTTGTATGATACCCTTGGTGCGAGGAGAGTGTGGCATATTACGAGAAGCATCATCAACCTCCAATCCTGCCATGGTTAGACGAACAGAGGCAACAAGAAAAAAAAACGTGAAGGAATAAAAACTCTACAACTATTAGGATGTAGCTACTGCAAGGCGCTCACTCTCAACCTGCCACACAAGCTCTTACCAATTCTTACCTTGCACAACAGGAGGGGTCAGCAACCAACAAGTCTGCAACCGTGGAATAAGTGTATCGGTGCCGCAGCAACACGACCTGTCAAACTGTAGTCGAAATATGTAGAGTTGTAGGTGGGCTGAAGCAAGGAATACACTAGTACCACGTTAGTTACAAAAGCAAGCTGAATAATCGTTCAACGGTGGTACTGTGCTGGTCCTAGGCTAAACCAGGCTAGAGACGTGAGCCTAGGCACAAAGGTAGTCACTGAAAAAGAACAACTAGCACAGCACAAAGAGAAACAACAGATTTAGAGATTCAGCCCCCTTCTTCTTCTTTTCCTTTTTTTTTCTATTCTTTTTTTTTTCTTCTTCTTCTTCTGTTTTTTTTTGCAGGGGCTTAAACCCTTTTTTCACTATGACAACCCAAACAATAAAGATATTGCTAACAGCCCCTTTAAATCAGATTTAACAAATCTTGTTAATATAGGAAGTCCAGAAATCTCTACGATGATTGCGGAGCGCTCAGAACGAATTTTGAGATAAGGTCAGATCCGTTGGAAAGAAGATAAGATAAGCTTTCTAGATTGTATTTAAACTTCCAAATCGGATATGATATGTATCCGTGGTGGCAAAAACGAACCAGAGATGTTTTTGGTGATGGTGGATCTCGTGGTGACCAAAACGTGGTAGAACTCAAAACTCTAAAGGAATAAACTAAGACCAGCAACTCGACACAACCGATGCAACCAAAAACTCAACAAGCCCTAACTAAGTAGTACTAGTAAATGCTCAATGGTTTATAGGATTGCGGTAAAACTAATCTACTATTTTTTTGGCTTTTTCTGGACTATAGGAGATAAGAAAACAGCGAAGAAAAGTAAATCTCTCACCGATAAACCTTGCTCTGATTACCAACTGATGTGCACCCGTTGGGTGATTGCCCGATCTTTCGATGAGAGGGTGTGGAATAACTCGATTGGGGGAGGAGACGACGTTCACGGCCCGACTACAGCCTTCCAAAGACGCTGCGCCTTAGCAACCGATACACCACCTCCTATGGCTGTCACGATCTTGTGGAGCGTGACACCCTGGCCACTAGGGCACTCGTCCTGCAAGCAATCGAAGAACTAGCAAGAACAAGTAGAACAAGTACTGAATTACCAGATCTAAATGTAGGTTTAAAGATCAAACTATAATATGGTGGGGTTCCGAAGACAAGAAGACGGGCGGCTGAACTAGCACGCGCGCTTGCAAGCAAGTAGCGAGAGCTAAACTTGATCTAAACAAAACCCGCTGTTCTTGGTGGCGGCTAGGGGGTTTATAAACATGGGAGGACGACCACAAGGGTATTGGGGTCGTGCTGCAACCCTAGGATGCGTCCCTAATGGACCTAACTTGATACACGACCCATTGGGCCAAAATAGGGTGACGCAGCACCATGGGCAGAAAAGGCAGGAAATGTCTCGGTAAGAAAACAATGATTACGGCGGCCTCAGAACAGATATGACTATAATTCCGGATCCATATGAAAGTAGACTTGATAAGCTTTCCATGTTGTGCTTGAACATTCCAATCCGAGCCCGCATCTGACCGTGGTGACCGTCACAAGTTGGTGTTCTTCTGCAGTCCGAATCCAGCATGTTCAAATCCTTTTCCCTTTCGGTCTTCTCCCTGATTCCTAAGCAAAACAAGAGTGCACGGGTCTCCATGGTCTAAATATGATGGACATGAACTCAAGAGTGTAATCACCTGATGGTTGAGTTGACGAGCACGAGCGCGAGTAATGGGACCAGAAATTGGTACTTGTATTGGTATAGATGCATCAGTAGTGTGGATGTCTTTATCAAAACTTCAGTAGGCAACTTTTGCATGCGCGCACGTACTCAAGAAGTATTTCTAAAAATAATTAATTGAAGATATTAGAAGAAGTATTTCTACGTGTTTGGTAAGAAACTTTATGTTCTATCTAAACAATAGCCGATATATTTATATTTCTTATAACAATTATGATAGATAGACGATGAGTTAAAGGGATGTTTGGTTTCTTGAACTAAGGGGGTGTTTAGTTTTTAAGAGACCAATTTTTAGTCACTCTATTTATTTTATTTTATTCTTTAAATTGCTAAATACGGAAACTAAAATTTTTCATCAAAGCGTTTCTCACATAAATAGACTGATAAACGAAACGTTTGCCTAACAGAGTCGATTCTAACAACCAGAATCTGATTTTAAGCTAAAACAAACAACCCTAGGTTGATGATCTTCTGCTACTACTTGCTGCCATCTTGATGCTTACTCATGACCTTTAACTAGACTTTCAGAAAATAAATTGAACTCAAAAGTTAGAAAATAAAGGAAACTAATCTCGCTGCCCAGGATCTCCCATGGATTCTTTATTTTTGTTCTCTATTTGACTCTATATTTAAGTTTTATAAAGATTACACTCTATATGTAACATATCACTACAATAGACTACCTATTTAGTGTGGCTACACTACCGGAATTTGGCTCTTTGCCGAGTGCCATATTCTTTGCCGAGTGTTTTATTTCGGGCACTCGGCAAAGAGCTCTTTGCCGAGTGTCACACAAAAAACCCTCGGTAAAAGAAAACACTCGGCGAAGAAGCTCTTTGCCGAGTGTTTTATTTTTGACACTCGGCAAAGAGTTTCTTTGCCGAGTGTCTTTTTTTGACACTCGGCAAAGGGCTCTTTGCCGAGTGTCACAAATACAACACTCGGCAAAGAGCTCTTTGCCGAGTGTTTTTTCTCCAACACTAGGCAAAGACAATTTAAAAATCACATTTTAAAGTAGTAAATTAATTCAAATGAAAAAGTTTTCAACTACAAATTTGTATAACTCATCATGATGTACAATTTATATATTGAACATTTCTTCATATGACAAAATAAAAATAAATTTGTTCACAAAACGTATAGAATTTGTGCATATTGTTAGAACCATCATCTGAGATAAACAAATTACCAAACAACCAAAATAAACTTTGTAGATCTTGAAAAGTTATAGAAGTTTATAGTTGACAACTTTTTCATTTGAAGTCATATTGTCAACGAAAATTATGTCTGAATTTTAAAAATTTAAAATTTGAATTTTGAAAACGACTTCGAAAGGAAAAACCACCAACATGAAAGTTGTAGGTATTGAAGAGTTATGAAACTTTGTAGTTGACAATGTTTTAGTTTGAAATCATCTTGTTATGCAAAACTATGTTTGAATTTTGAAATTTGAATTTTTCAAACTGTCTCGGATGGAAAAACCACCAAAATAAAAGTTGTAGGTCTTGAAATGTAATGAAACTTTGTAGTTGACAATTTTTTGATTTGAAATCATCTTATCATTGAAAATTTCGTGTGAAGTTTTTAAATTTAAAATTCAAATTTTATAAATGGTCTCGGATGTAGAAACTATTAAAATAAAACTTTTAGATCTCAAAAAGTTATGCAACTTTATAGTTGGTCACATTTTCAAATGAACTCATTTAGTGCCTTAAATAATCAAATTACTCTCGATTTGTTATAGTACATGAGGAATGAAAACGTAGTATAAACATAATTGGTGTAGTAGTGTAGTGGTATAGGAGGGTATGCGCGAGAGAGAGGTCGCGAGTTCGAATCTCACCATTTACAAAACATATAAGTTTGATTCAAAATAATAGTGAAAAATGATAGGGCAACAGGTAAGGTAGTAGGGTAGGGTTGGAGAGTTGTTCCTAGAATTTAAAAAATGTTTTGCTGTTTTTTTTTATTTTTTCGATTCTTAATTTGCCGAGTGTTTTTCTTTGCCGAGTGCTTTTTGACACTCGGCAAAGTCTTTGCCGAGTGTCCGAAAAAAAGCACTCGGCAAAGAACTCTTTGCCGAGTGTTCTTTGCCGAGTGTTACACTCGGCAAAGCCTTTGCCGAGTGTAAAATAGTTTTTGCCGAGTGTCTTAGACACTCGGCAAAGAACACGATTCCGGTAGTGCTAGTTGAGTGGTTAGGTAAGTTTGGCTATAGTGAGGGAGCCAATTTAGAGAGTTGGATAATTTAACGTATTAGATAAGTGTTGGAGGCTGTTAAGTGGCCAAAATTTGGCTTAACAAATCATTTGACTAGTCTTCGAAGATGCTCTAAATAATCAACTAACTAGCTACTCAGTCGCGTGAACCTGCTTCTATTTAGTAAACAGACACCAAGTGGAAGGAGGTTGCGGCGGACCAGAAATTGTCACGTGTGTGGATAAAGAAAAACAACGGATTGTTATTTAGCATAAAGAATAGGGTTTACGAAGAGTTGCATGAGTAGTCGCTCCTATCAACCTGCTAACTCGATAACGAGATCGTCGCCTTCCTTATTATAGTCATTTATTTTATTTTATTTTATATTTTGTGAAGGCATTATGTTATACAATAAAGTTTGCGATATTGGTGTTGAGCACCATTTGTAGCACTGAGCACGGTCGGACGGATCGTCCCTATGACCGGACGGTCCGCCGATAGACGCGGTCTGGGATCAGATCAGAACAAGCGTGATTAACCCATTTTCGCATGTGTTTATCCCTCTAATCTCATGGATTTTGTTGGGAAACGTCTAGGAATAAGTCCAGACGTCCACTCTTATATGTATGAAGGGGTACGGCTGATTGGGCACATCAACAATAGAATGAAATCAATATATCTTCCGTTCCTTTACTTTTTATCCTAGGAGTAGACAGTAACGTAGCCTTTACCCTAATCTTCACCTCTCTTTGACTCTACGTCATCTGAAGGCGTCTTGGATGGTCTACCGATTCCAAGACAAACCCTAGGACCTCTCCTCCCTAACGGGATCCCTACTGGGGGGCGATATCCAGGTGCCGTTGACGAACACCGCCACTCCGCGCACACGCGAACCGTCCGGCCACCAGGCGCGAAGCTTTCGGCATAGCGTGGGAAACCCCGCTCCTTCTTCCAGATCGCGGACCGTCCGTGCCGCCATAGAACCGTTCGATACCTCGGGAAAAAATTGGAGGAGTCTTCTAAACCTTGCTTTACATTCCGCACTTAATTCAAGCATTTTACATTGTGTATTTGTTTAGCAAGTACTTGAAGTATTATCTTAGCATTGTTGTATTTCTAGTATTATTCTCTTATTGCTAGTTATCGGGGTGAAGTTGGGCTCTTGCTTAGGTTTTAATTAGTGTTGATTTTTAGAAAAGCCCAATTCACCCCTCCTCTTGGGCATCGTGATCCTTTCAAGGTGTATGGGGCCCATACAACCCCATGGCAGATGGGTAACATGACTTGTGGGTAAAGGGTACCACCTTTGCATAGTGTAAAACTGGTATACTAGTCGTGCTCGCGGTTAAGAGCAGCTCAGGACTCTCGCATGATTAATTTATGGAGTTAAATTCAATTTGTCATATACATTGCATTGTGGGTGTTGTTATCAATTTTGATCTACTACTTATTTGGGTTGGTATCTACTTACATTTAGTAATTGCTAATAAAATTTTGACCAACTTTAAAAGTGATGCCCAGCTTTAACCATCCTCTTTGGTAAGCCTTACACTTTACATGGGCTCCCACCTTTGTCGAGTTCATGCACATTATCCCCCACAACTTGTTGAGCGATGAACATATGTGAGCTCACCCTTGCTGTCTCACCCACCACAGGTCAAGAACAGGTAACGCAGGATAAGGTGCATAGAGGATGCTCTGATGAGTTCATGAGAGGTCAAGGTCGTCGTCTCCGAGTTAACTTTGGGTTGCTGGATCGTTGTCTTCGTATGATGTAATTATTTAATTATTTTGTACATAACTCCTATTATATAGTAAAGATGTGACATTCATTTCTGTACCATGATTCATCATATATGTAAGACTTGGTCCTAGCACACTTGATGATTATGTTCGCGACCGAGTCTTGGTGCTCCAAAACCCGGGTGTGATAGACGTACAATCACGTATATATATATAGAGTTTATATATTAGGAGCCCTGGGCTTCCAATAACTAGAGGAAGCCCAGGTCGGACGGTGCAATCCGGTCGAGCCGGACCACATCCGGACGTCTATAAAACAGGACCCGGAGTGCTAGGGTTCAGTTTTTCATGCTCCACCCCGATTCATTAGCGACGCCGCGTGCGACGACGGCGGTTGCCCCAGAGCGTGCGCGGCGGTGGACCCCCAGCCGGTGGCTGCAACTCCATGACCTCGACGCGCGGTGGCGGAGGTTCCTCGATCCGGAGTAGTGGCGGCGGTTCCCAGGTCGGTGGCGGCGGCTCTCCGATCCAGAGGGCGAGCGACAGCGGGGCCCTCTTGTGCGGGCAAGCGGCGGCGTCCCCGAGGTCCCGAGGAGGCGGCACTTCCAAGGCCGGCGAGCAAGCGACGCCCGTCGACGTGCGAGTAGCGACGGCGACGCATGAGGCGCGATGTTCGAGCGAGCGGCGTCACGGAAGGCCGAGATGTGCGCAGCGATGATCGCGCGTGACATCCTCCGATCCGGCGCAGTTTTCTTTTCGATTATTGTGTTTTATGCCTACCACATGTATTATTTAGGCAAAAAATTGTACGATTTTATGCTTAAACACGGAGTTCGTATATCAGTTTACTGTATGCACATTGGAAAGGCAATTCCTTGATTTATGCTGTTCGTAATTTGCGCGCATGCAATAGAATTTTTGGATCTGTATAAAAATAGAAACCGCATGCATGCGGCTGACATGTTTTCGTATCTGTCATAAAAATAGGATAGTAATAACAACCTAATAGAGCTATCAACCTCTCACATTAACTCGGTATTTACGCTTATAATTGAGGGATTTTATGCTCAAAACTTAAGGTTTTTACGCTCCACCCGGAGATGCGTCCACCAGTGAACAACATGCCAGATTTTTACGCAGTGTAACGAATTGCATAAATATATATACCGTGTAGTATAATTTGTATCAGTATATATCATAAACCAGTTCTAGTGTGTTTAGCTGCATGGCTGTTGGAGGAATCCTATATTTACGAAGAAAATAAAACATTAAATGTGATTTTTTGTTTTATGCATGCAATTCATTTCCTTTCATTGCATATTCTTTTCATCATAAATTCGTGTGCATACAGTTGGTAACAGATTTTTACGCAGTATACCGAATTTCATAATTATCTACACGGTGTGACATATTTAGTATCAGTATATATCATAAAATGGTCATTACGAGTCTAGCTGCATGGTTGTTGCAGTGATCCTAAATTTATGAAGGAAATAAAGTATTTAAAATAGAAACCGCCACACATATCTTTCCTAAATTTACGCGCATGCAAGAAAACGTGTTTGACTCATGCATGCATTTTGCCATAATTTTTGGATCTGTATAACCGCATGCATGCGACTGCCATGTTTTTCGGATCTGCCATAAAAATAGAATAGTAATAACAACCTACTAGAGCTATCAACCTCTCACATTGGCTCGGTATTTACGCTTATAATTGAAGGATTTTATGCTGAAAACTTAAGGTTATTACGCTCCAACCCGGAGATGCGTCCACCAATGAACAACATGCCAGATTTTTACGCAGTGTAACGAATTGCATAAATAGCTACACCATATAATATAATTTGTATCAATATATATCATAAACTAGGTCTAATGTGTTTAGCTGCATGGCTGTTGGAGGGATCCTATATATATTTAGGAAATAAAACATTAAATACGATTTTTTTGTTTCTATGCGTGCAATTCATTTCCTTTCATTGCACATTATTTCCATCATAAATTCGTGTGCATGCAGCTGGTAACAGATTTTTACACAGTATACCAAATTGCATAATTATCTACACAGGGTAGCATATTTAGTAGTAGTATATATAATAAAATGGTCCTTACGAGTCTAGTTGTATGGCTGTTGCAGCGATCCTAAATTTATGGAGGAAATAAAGCATTAAAAAATAAAAACCGCCACATATATCTTTTCTAAATTTATACGCATGCAAGAGGACGTGTTTGACTCATGCATGCATTCCTTTTTTGTGCGCACAGACATGGGCGCGGGTGGTGCAACCGACAGCCTGGTCCAGTCGGTGCGCTGGATTGAACCAGGTTGCAGGGATGATCGACCTGGGCTTCCTTTAACTATTGGAAGCCCAAGGCTCCCGTTATACCTGCCCTATATATATACCTGCCCAGGGCTCCCATTATACCTGCCCAGGGCTCCCGCCAATATCAAGAGGTTTTTAACGACTTTCGTGTTGGATCAATATTTACGCTCATAACAGCCGGTTTTACGCTCAAAACTTAAGATTTTTTACGCTCAAACATGAAGATGCGTCCACCAGTGAACCGCGTGCCATATTTTTGCGCAGTATACCGTATTGCATAAATACCTACACCATGTAGCGTAATTAGTATCAATATATATCATAAATTGGTTCTAACGAGCCTAACTACATGGTTGTTGGAGCGATACTATATTTATGGAGAAAATAAAACATTTAAATAAGATTTTTTGTTTACATTCATGCCAATCTATTTCCTTTTCATCACACATTCTTGTCATTCTAAATTTTTGTGCTTGCAACAGGAAACATATTTTTATGCAGTGTACCGAATTACATAAATAACTACACTTTGTAGCAAAATTAGTATCCGTGTATATAATAAACTGGATATAATGAGCCTAGCTGCATGGCTATTGGAGCGATCATATATTTATGGAGCCATCTATTTTTTGTGTGCATGAAGTGGAAATGAAAATGCCATTCAAAATTTGCGAACATGCAATGGAAACTCCCACGATCTGCCATAACTATCGGATCTATCATAAAAATCAGATCTGCATGCATGTGTCTGCGCATGACGTGGTCCAGTTGCTGGGCAAGGTTTTTATGCTATCTCTATGAACTATTTACGCTATTTCTGTGAGCAATTTACGCCATTTTTGCAAAAAAACAGAACCGCAATTATGGCCTGCATCCCACATCGAGGGTTGGGTGTTGGACTGGAGGTTTGACTGGCGCATGTACGTGGGAGGTTTAACATGGTGCATTGCGGGGGACGCACCAGACCATATGCATCTGGTTGTTGGGTGCGGTTCAGGGGTGGCTAGGCCTTCCTCTAACTATTGGAAGCTCTGGGCTCCTAATATACCGTGTGTATATATACATACACACACGACCGATTGCACACATCAAACAATCAAATCAAATCAATATATCTTCCATTCCTTTATTTTTTGCCTTAGGAGTAGACAGTAACGTAGCCTTCTTTACCTCATTCTTCACCTCACTTCGACTGTACATCGTCTGGAGGCGTATTAGGTGGCCTGCCGATCCTAAGACCAACACTAGGATCACTCCTCCCTGACGGGGTCCATCCCGGGGGCGAGATCCAGGTGTCGTTGGTAATGTCGCCACTCTGCGCACACGGTACCATCCGACCACCAGGCGCGGACCGTTCGGCACAGCGCAGGAAACCTCGCTCTTGCTTCTAGGTCGCGGAGCTTCTGGCTCTAGGCCGTGGACCGTTCGTGCCGCCACAGAGAGTGCCGATCCCAAGTGTTTGGCGCCCGAATCAGCGCAACAACTGGTAGTCATCATAATCATGTGTGAAATTCAGGTGTGACAATACGTTAGTCTATAGAGGCATACTACAACGTGGGAGACGCGGCCGTGGAAGACGGGCTCAGATTTTAAGGAATCTAATGCCATAGACCGTCTGCCATGACCTCCAGAACTAAAAATATGTTTTGGAGAAAAAAACCCAAAACTATTTTTTTGGTTCAACTAACTTGCTTTTGGCACGGTCGCCACGCGGTGTTGGACTGATGATGTTGCGTACGTTGTGTGTTATAAAGAGGCTGGCTGACTCGATCTTATTATTACAACTTACATCTGCATGTAGCTTGAATATACGTGCATGCCAAGAAACACTACTGCAAAGACTACAGAAGAAGACATCAATACTTAAAATTCATTCTGCAAACGATGGTGATGTGTTCTCGTCCGCCCGGAAGAACTCACCGGGGCCGCCTCCTTCTACTACTACTTGCTGCCATCTTCATACTTGCTTCCGGGAGCGGACCACGCGTGAGTCCATTATTCTTATTTCATCATGCTTTCATTAGGAAATAGTAATTGCATATATAGCATATATACACGCCTGAAGAGTAGTTGACACCGTCCGGACACACTATGGTTTATGGCTTTATGCACCACAGTAACACTGCACAGCCATTGGCGGACGCACATAGCCCCTGTTTGTTTCAGCTTTTCGCAGCTTCTGGCCACTAAAAGCTGCTGCGGACTACCAAACACTCAACTTTTTAGTCAGCTTTCTATAAAATTTGTTTGGGTAGAAACTATTCAAAATCAACATAAACATATAATCGGTGAGTCGTTGCAATAGTAGTAATCCGTCACTTTATAAATCCTGAGCCCTATAGATAACTTTATTTTCCTCCGCACGTAATTCTAATGATACTCAGATTCTCTACACAGCCAGATTCTCCCCACAGCTAGATTCTTGGAAAACCTGGTTAGAAAAAAGTTGAAACAAACAGACCCATAGGGTTCTTTGTGGGCCGTGGCACACCCTAAGCCACAACACAACCCACCAAGACCCCGTCTCGTCCCAGTATCTCCTTCCCAGTTCCCTTTTGGCCTTCGCGACTCCAGCGTCACGTCGCCGCCGCCGCGTCCTCGACGGCAGGATGTCGCCGCCGCTACCAGCCTGCCACACGCCTGGTATCCACGCTCCACTCCTCCACGCACCACGCGCAGGCACGTAGCCCGTTTCGTGCCCAGCGTCCAGCACCCCGTGTCCACAGCCGCACGTCCAATCGTCCTACGTTTATTAATTTTTCACTACAGTTGTGTTTTTTGTATTTTTTACCGGTGAAGAGCTGTTTTCAGCCGATTTTTCAATTTCTGATCTTTTCATTTATGCCGTTCCCTGTCATGTCGTGGATCATATATATATATAGACACACGCATCCGTGTCTAAAGTTTTATTGTGCTGGATTAGTAGTATATATACAGATTACAATAGAAATTTAGTCTTAATTGTGATTACTTAAAGGAGCAACATTGATTTGTCTTTAATAGAGCAGGGTTGATTATATAGAATTGTATATTAAAAATTTACTACACCATTGACACACTCTATATAAAAATCTAGGTCCGCCAGCTTACAATCCAATGCACATTATTTTTAATGATTTTGTATATTGATATGCTATGGCAGTGACTTAAGGAAACCTTGATTTTAATTTTTTAAACACCTAGCATTAATGCCACGTAACAGATCCTACTTTTCTTTTTGCAGAGCTCGGTTACTACAGCTCGTCCTCCTCCGGTATATCGCTGGCCTCCATGAAATTTGATATGCACATGCTACACACTACTGGAGAAAGTGCAATATGTACTAGTTAGCAATGCAACTGGCTACAGTACCAACGATGTGGATATCTATAACTAAAAACCCAAATCATTAGTCCGAGTTGTATAGATCATATACTAAATAGTGAACTTTAGTACTTGTTTTTGGCTTGAATATGTACTAAAGGATCCGTTTTTAGTACCAGTTCTATTAGAAAATAGTAATTACATGTATAGAGTAGTTGGCACCGACCGATCGTAATTCACTATGAAATAGTAATTGCCCAGCTTACAATAGAATGCACATTTTGTTTAATAATTTGACCTGTTAGGCTAGCTTCAGCGAAGCGCGTAAATGGATGTGCATGTGTATTTTTGTTTGTATTCAACTATGTACTCTTCCAGGAGAGCGCGGATGAGGAGGATATGAAAAATGTGGACACCCAGCCTCCTCGTATATCAGATCCATGATTTCTCTCTCATTGGCAGGTTTATATACGCATCCGTATTCGCGCTCTGCTGGAAACGCCCTCACTTGTACTGTGTTGTTCATTTTTTGCATACGGTTCCGCTAGCAGTAACTTAGGGAACATTGATTTTAGATACCGAGCATTCTTGCCATCCAAAATATTCGTATTCTTTTGCATACCAAAGTGGGTCCAAATCGTCCTTCTCTAGCCTCTATGAAATGTGATCTGCACATCAATGCTATTCTTCGGATATACTCGAGTTAAAAAGAATGTAAATTATGTTCTCAAGAAGACAATTAATCTCAAAAGTTATACATACATATAAACAAACATTTATAACTATGATATATAATAGGTATCATCAGATTTAAGCAATCTATGTAGTGATTTAACCAATTTTCTGTATGATGGGGAGTGTGATTGTAGTTTTCTTTATTCTAAATTCTACTCTATCCCATGAATTTAAGAGATTATCAAAAAGAAGGTAAGGAAAATAAAAAAGAACAAAATCAGTTTGAGTGAAAAGCATATTTTGGAATTGCAATGAATTTGGGGACCAAAAATATAGATTTGTTTCTAGTTAACTAAGGAAAAGAATTGAGAATTTATTGCCTTATTAGAGACCAGGCGGAATAATATTCCACAATTCGGACTAAATAATGTATGTGCTAAAAAATATTTTTTTGGAGCACATTAAATCTCCAAAGAGCTTCTCTGGTGTAGGGATGAAAACGGTCGGAAACGGTATTTACTCGGTAATCAGCTTTTTAGTCGTTTTTCTTTGATTGCGAATAAATAGGATATAGAATATACAATACAAATTTCTATCCTTGTTTTTAACATCCAGCTTGTTAAGATTCATAAAAGGTAAATCTCAAATTCATCCTATATTCTCAAATAATAGATATAAACTTCGGTATGGATTCGGAGACAAATTCCGTAATTTTTTCAACTTTTTGTGTTGTAGGGAGCAAATAATACATAAAACAATTTATGTAATATTTTATTCATATTTGTATTAATGTGCTTGATAACATAAGAAAAGATCAATATCAAATTTTATATGTATCTATTTTAAAATATTAAATTTGTTCTAACAGTTCAGATTACCACTTTCATGCCTACTCTGGTGGTACAATTGTCGGCATCAACTTATTGCGTATGATATTGGGAAAACCGAGGAAAGGTGAATTTCTAGTGTATTTTAAATTTAGAAATTGAGAAGACGATTTCAAATGGACATAACATTTGTTCTTTGATGTCTGCCTATGATAACATATGATATTTGGAATATAAAGAAAAGTTTTTAACAGAGATAGTTCAGATGTGTTCAAAACAAACCTTAGCTATTATTTTAGCTGGTAACTGTAGCATCACCCGTGGAGCATAGACGAAACATAATGACAATTATAATGATAGATGATTTTATTTTTTTATTTAGTGAAATCATTAATGCCTTCAACTTTCAAGAGATCGAATTGATACGGAGGAAATATACTTGGGTTAACTATATCTACAAAACCAAACCATCAAGAAACTAGATAGAGTACTCGTATGTACTGCAGTAAATGGAGACCAAATTCTCATAGACCAAATGTACTGCAGCTGGCTTTGAGTCCAAATTCTCATAGACCACTATACATGCCCTAAATGGGGAAATATCAATCGTCTCCATTGTTTTTAAATACTAGAAACTCTTCGATCACTTACCAAACACACTTAAAATTTGAGATGGGAGGTTTCATAGAGATGGTTAGCAATATTTGGCAAAATAATAACATATATGACACACCATCACAAAGATGGCAAACAAAAATAAAAAGGTGCACCAATACCTTAGAGGATGGGTAAAACACAATAGTGGTGTATAAGAAAGAAAAATGTGTTACTAAGCAAATTAGATGAGCTAGATAAAAAGGTCGAGACAACAACATTAGAGGTTGCTGAGATAGACTTGAAACTGGTTCTTAATGAAAGGCTAGCGAATCTCTTGCTGGAAGAAGAATTAAAATGATACCAAAGAATAAAGGTCAAAAACCTGTTAGAGGGGATGCAAATCTAAATGTTATCATCCAGTGGCAAATGTGAAGAATAAAAACCCATATTTTCTAAGTAGGAGATGGGTGTAGGGTAATGTATGGTAATGATGAGCTAAAGATACATATTAATACATACTACAAAACGCCTTTTGTCCATCAGAACATAGTACTGCTACTCTAGAATAATAAAAAATTGAAGATATATCCAAAGTCTCCTCTTTAGAAAATGAGGACCTAACACAATATTCCCTAAAAGTAAGGTACAAGCGGCAATTTTTCAAAAGGAGCATAATAGAGCTCAAGGACCTTATAGTTTCCCAGTGTGAAAGGGAAATGGGGTCCATTTGGATCTAGATTTGTTTTGGTGTTTGATGACCATCACAACCATGTTGACTAACTAGTTTGCTAAGTATATGACTATAGGTTCATAAGATCGACAAATCAAGATTCTAAGATAGAAACGCTTCAAAACTAGCCAGAAAGGGGTATAGTTTAGAAAAAAATGAACTATTGGTAGTTCAACACCTTGGGTAAAGTTCTAAACACCGCTAGGAGTATATTTGAGCTATCTATAGAAGTTAAAAAGCCCAGGTTCAATATTTAGTACTTTTCGAGCTAAGTTTGAGCTAGAATTGGAATGAGTCAGTGAAATTAAAATGACCAAGTTATGTGACTTAGACTAGTTGGCTAGTCTCTAGATATGTTTTTCTAAGTCATAGGAACACCATCAAACAAAACCAAATCAAATTGAAGAAGAATTTCCAAAAATAAAGATAAGTCTGCTGGTCTACATCACAACGGACTGGTCTGGTGTTGCACCGGGCCGAGTGCGCAGAGAGCACTACAAATGGGCTTTGGTCGGTCGACGCATTGGACCAGTCCGCTGGTGCGCCGAACCACTTATGCAGAGAGGTCGTTTTTTAGTTTTGAAGACGCGGGCGCACTAGACCAATCCGGTGGCGCACAAGACCTTTAAGATCTCAACGGTCGAAGTTTTACATTCAAGGATTGATGACGTGGTGGGGTCTGATGGCGCACCGAACAGGTCTGGCGACTCTGAAAATACTGGTCCCCATCAGAATGGCTAACTGCAAAGGTAGTCTGACAAGGTCTGGTAGCACACCGGACCGACACTATTCAAGATCCGGTGCACACGTAGAAATTGCAGAATTTGGCATTCACTGCCAACGACTATTTTGGTTGTTGGGGGCTACAAATACATCCCAAACCATCCCATTCAATACACAAGAGCTGAGCATTCAAGTCCTTATACTAGATCAATACATCCATTGTTCCAAAGCCACCCAAGTGTCACATTCAAGTGAAATGAGGAATAGATAGTTTGAGTAATAGAGGGAAGTGTGTTGTTGCGTTCTTGTGCTCTTGAGCTTAGAGTTTTGACTCACATCCATTGTAAAGCTAGCGAGAGACTCCAGATTGTGTGGAGATCCTCACGGAGACTTCAATCGCTCATCTGAGTAAATAGAGGACTCTCAATCTGTGGAATCACTTAAGAGAGTTGAAAGGGATCTGGTCCCTTGGGACACCACAATGGAGATGTAGGTTTCATTTGGGAACTGAACTCTAGTAAACAATGATCATGTCATTTGTGTTGTTTTGCTTGTGATTTGTTTTCTCCTCTCCCTCTCTAAGTTTTCTTGCTTGATTGTCATCCGAATCAATTTGCGTTGCTCTCAAGTTAATTCCACAATCATATGAGCAACACTAGCAAGAAGAATTCATCTCCCTTACTCCAATTGTTTTACCTCTCATTCTAATGCCTAACCGAGGATCGAAGTTTTTGTTATTAAGTGATAAATTTCAGGTTTTGCCTATTCACCCCCTAGCGACTTTCATATAGTTTTATCAGATTTTATGGAATTGCATAATAAGAAGATCTCGTGGATTTGTTTTAGGAATTCCATCTTTGATCTTTTCCACTTTATAGATTAAATTTTGTAACGATAATATTAGTTCCAAATAACAGTGAAGCCATACAAATTCAACAGTACAGAATCATGTGTTTAATTAATGTTAGCTTCAAAATATTCACCAAAGTGCCCACCTATTGACTAACAAGCATAGACCAAAGAATTATTAAACCTACTGTCGCCGCCCGAAACCAACCCGCGAGAGACGACATGTGACACGAGGAGCCAGGAGGCTCCCTGTCCCTCGGTCAACAGCTCAGATCCTGGCATGCGCCTGGGCTTCAAGGTTCGCCTGGCATGCTACCTGACCTATACCCGATCAGGAATGCGTCAACGTGCTCCGGAAAGGTTCCCTGCATACACAGACACATGCAAACATCAATCTGAGCCGTGTTTGGCTCCCTGGGTCATATCGGTTGTAAAGAGCCGATCGCCTTCCCCGGGCTCACATCCAAATTGTGCCTTAGTGGCATGTAGAGCCGATGGCTCTCAAGACCCTGTTCCATCCGCACCAAGCAGAACTGACCCACTACCACTAAAGCTTCACTGCATGACCGTAACATCCTACACGCAACTGGGCTTAGCAATCATGACGGGCGCCTAAACTCCAGTTAGATTCAGAGGCCTAACAACCAGCACGAGCCGACTCCCAGAACAATCCCTACCCCAAAACAATGCCAGCCACCCAACACATCACCGAAATGTCCAATTACCATGCAAGGCCTAGCCAGGCGGATATTAGCACATATCTTTGATAAACCAAGGACTAGCTGTGATGGAACAGATCCGCTACGTGGGGACTCAATGGGACGCCACCCTCATGCTCGTGGATTCCACACGATGGCAGCAAAATAGTCGCAGTCGGTAGACAAAACACGTGTGATAACAATCATGTAGATGCACTCATCTAAGTCCTACGATGACTAGTGCATC
The DNA here is from genome assembly GCF_902167145.1 of Zea mays. Taxonomy (NCBI): domain Eukaryota; kingdom Viridiplantae; phylum Streptophyta; class Magnoliopsida; order Poales; family Poaceae; genus Zea; species Zea mays. The sequence continues at coordinate 173,229,046 of NC_050096.1, forward strand.
TCGCTATAAAAACGCTTTAGTACGAGAAAGCACAAAGATTTAACGAATAAGAACAAAACCGCCCTGATCACAAAGCACTATCAGGGAGGCTTGGCATTTACCCGAGAAGAACCCTGAGATAGGGGTGGCGATGCGCCAAAGCTTGCGGTCGCAATCCTATGGAGATTTACGATTCCCTTTGTAAGTGTTTACAAGTACATATATATATAGTTTCCACTACCGGTAACAGCTGCTTTGCCGAGTGTCTAACACACTCGACAAAGCCTGGAAAACACTTGGTGAAGGCTTTGCCGAGTGTGATACTCGACAAAGAAAGCTTGGCAAACTATACATTAGCAACAACTTCTTTGCCAAGTACTTTTTATCGTGCATACGACAAAGACTTTGTCGAGTGTCACCCTATACTCGGCAAAGAAGAGTCGCCGTCACGGCGCTAGGTAATGGCGACGGAGCCTATGCTAAGTGCCCACAGAGTGACACTCGGCAAAGAAGGTCCTCGTGGGCCCCTTTACCAGGTCCTTTGTCGAGCGTATTAGGTGGCACTCAGCAAAGGCGGCCTCTTTGCCGAGTGCCCGCCGTACTAGCACTCGGCAAAGGGATCACTAGCAGGCCCCTTTGTCAGTTTCCTTGCCGAGTGCATTAGTAGGCCCTCGGCAAAGAGGCTTTACCGGTGCCCAGGTGTGTCTTCTTTTGCCGAAAGCTATGACCTTGACACTCGGCAAAGTACCTCTTTGCCAAGTGTTACACTCGGCAAAGTGACCAGAATACCCCTTTTTATTTGTTTTTGCTATTCCATCCAAACAAACAAAAGATATATCACATAATCATCACATATACATCACATATATCACATAATCATCACATACATAATAGAGACCACATGTTTCACAAAAACCACAAATCTCACAATTTTTTCACAAACATGTATATGTTCATACCAAGTTTCACCAATATAAGTATTACCAACTCTCAAACATAAGTTTTTCAAAAACATAAGCTTAGGACAAGTTTCTCACACAAGTCTCACAATCACCACTAAGCTAAGAGAAGATCATCAGCGAGGTGGGCGACTAGATTGGTGCGGCGATGGGCTAGGAGATCCATGAGGGTTGTTGGATGCTGCCCCAGATTGTCCCTGCACAAATAAGAGATTGCATGTGTTATACGAGATGAATATATATCACGCAGGACTAGAACTTTGATACTCACAGGAGTATGGAACTAAGAAGGTCAACTGGAGGGAAAACAGAGGTGGTGGAGCAAAACCATGTGCGGCGCCAAGGCTCTACATATACTGAATCATCTCTGCCATCCTCTGCTGATCTGCCAAGCGGGCCTCCCTCTTCGCCTCCCACTCCGCTATCATCCTCGCCTCCATCTCCTGGCGTTCCCTGCTCTCTTCTTCTAGCTGGGCCTATAATATTTCAATCCAATGTTATAATAACTCAAAGAGAAGGTATATAACTCAAGGAATGACGAGTTACATAAGCACTAACCTAGAGTTGTTGTATGCGATGATGTGAGTTGTCCTATCAAATTTCGACTATCCCAAGATTAGAATGTGTCCGTCTCATCACTTCAGGGTCAAACAAATGACATTTGAATATCACTGGAGTAAGAGGTTTGGAACCATGAAAATTGAGTTCATATATTTTTTTCGATTCGTCCAAAATACTCGACCTCGTCAAGGCCGGGAGTAAGTACTCTAGAACATGTTGTTTTTTGATTGGGTCGACTTTGGTCGTAGCTTGTTGTGCAAAAATGGTATCCATTGACGTCATACTGAGAATATTTCCTAACCCTATAAGCAAAGCCATTGGCTAATTGTCTCAACTTGGCACTCATAGACGGATCTCTTTGGCCCTGCAAGTATTCACAAGTTCAAAGATGCTAAATTGAGTTCATAGACGGATCTTTTTGACAAACTAAGTGAAAGTTGCCTAGAGGGGTGGGGGAATAGGCAAGTTAAAACTTTTTCTACAAAAACTAGAAACAAACTAGGTAAAATCGTCCAGTGTCAAAACCGGTGCAACTGGTTTGAACGAGCTTAACTAAAGAATGAGATATAAAACTGAATTGATCTCGAAATTCACCCAGTTAACTTTGGAAATGAGATGTTCTAAATGATCCACAGGGTTCAAAGTAGTAGACCTGAGAAGGGCACTTCTCAAAATCCACACACCAAAAAGATATGAACAAATCTTCCACGCAATGGTGAGAGAACGAAGAACACAAACAAACACAATGAGCAAGAACACAAGAGACACAAGATTTATCCCGAGGTTCGGTCACACCACCAAGGTGCCCTACTTCCTCGTTGAGGCGCCCACAAAGAGTCGAGTCTCTTTCAACCCTAATCCTCCCTTTGCCGACCACAAAGGTCAAGCCCACACAATAATCTTTGCTCAAACGAGCAGGTAATACAAACTTTCTTATGGTCTTCCACAAGATTTGGAGACTCACAAGAGACACCTAGTCGTCTAGGAGCTAGAAGCTCCAAGAGTAATGAATCCACAAAGAACTCGATGTAGTACCAAAGCTCGAATCAAGAAGAGCAAGAGAGATTTGGAGATGAAGCACAAAAACCGCAGCTCTCAAACTCACTCAAAGATTTCTCTCCAAAGATTTGAAATGGGAGAGGCAAGAGATGTGTGAGAGAGAGTGGGAGGTGTTCTTCAAGTTAGAAATGGAGTTTGGGTCGTGCTCTTATGGTGGGGAGAGAGGTAGGAGTGAGTATATATAGGTGGAGCTCAAAACTAGCTGTTGGGCAGATTTTCTGTCTGAGACCGGTTGAACCGCCCCCTAGGGCGGTTGAACCGCCCCTGGCAGGTCAGGCAGACTGTCTGCCAGTCTGACTGTCAGACTGACTGGCAGACTGACCTACAGACTGGTCAAGTTGACCAAGACCGGTTGAACCGCCCTTAAGACCGGTTCAACCGCCTGGGGTAGGCTGACAGACAGTCTGCCAGTCAGACTGGCAGACTGCAAGTCAGACTGCAAAAACAGGTCCTGACACTGGTTGAACCGCCCCTAAGGCCGGTTCAACCGCCTGGGGGTCAGACTGGCAGTCAGTCTGCCAGTCAGGAGGTCAAACCGGTCAGGTGACCCTGACACCGGTTGAACCTCCCCTAGGACCGGTTCAACCGGTTTTGACCAGTGAGGTCCGGGGAAAATACCCCAGCTGAACTTTCCCTGGACACCGGTTGAACCTCTCTGGACCCCGGTTGAACTTGCCCTGGACCCCGGTTGAAGTTGAAGTTCAGCTGGAGTTGAGAAAGCTCAACTCAGTTGAAGTTCAGCTCAGCTGAAGTTCAGCTCAGCTGAAAAGCTCAGCTACAGTTTAAGAAGTTCAGCTGCTTTTCAACAAGAACACTCTAGGTTTCTCAAACCTAACCACAGTCAACCATAGAATTTTAAAGAGATTTTTGGTTTTCAAAAAATAGCTTTTGAATATAGAGGCTTGAGCTTTGGCAAACACCTACCTTCTTTTTGGATCCCTCTTTATAGTACGACAATTCCTATACTCAAGTTAAATAAAATATAATTAAGTAAACTCCTTGAGTCATTGGTATCTCATGTGAGATTTCTCCATGGCGTTGCTTCATAAGGTTCACAAACATCTTTGTCTCACCTTTTGAAGCAAACATAAATCAAACCATGTGACTTGTACCATATCACCATATGTGAGTTCAAATCATGGCTTCAAGTCACTATACTGATGCATCAACATGTTATAACTCTTCATAGCTGATTAGTTCATCGACTTAGTGCAAGTACTCCCTTCTTCACCTTAGCCATGGTACCTCGGTCCACAAGCTGTCGCTTGGCCTTCACCTTCGCTTAGTTCCTCGAAGCCCTTTCCTTGCTATCTTCACCCTATCAAGCCATTCTTGAGTCACATCATATTGACCATCCATTGAGAGAATCATTTCTTCAATATTGTGAACCTTGCTTGAATGTCTTCTAGATATAACCGTTAAGATCAATCAAGCTCTAGTTTGATTCTCATAGAAGCATATATGGACTGATAGTACTATGGTCAAGCCAATTCACGATTCCTCATATCTTATTCACTTTGGCTTGACCTATCCTCTTAATCACTTCATCCTCTATTTTGATCATATGTATATAGTGATTTCTCGGGTCTTGTCCATATATTCAAACCAATATAGAGATCATATAATATCCATTTGCATTGTCTCATTGGTTATTTAACCTCGTGTTGAACCTTCGTTCACTGATCATTATACACTATTCAAGTATGTTCATCATACTGAATTTCCTGTTCAACACTTAGCAAACTCGTTAGACCTTTAAATGTGTTGTTATCCAAATCACCAAAACTCACAAAAGGGATGAATGCACTTTCAATCTCTCCCTTTTTGGTGATTGATGACAACACATTTAAAGCTTACATAAGATTTGATAAATAAGATTTTGAATCCTATGATATAGTTTCCTCCCCCTAAATATGTGCATTTCAGAAAATAACACTTTTGTACTCAAATGCCAAAAGCACATATTTGGGTCAAAGTATGGAGAAAACTTATATCATACTATTCATGAGGTGTAGTGTGTCATAAAATAAATGTGATGCTCATGACATAGTATGCACTCATCAATTTTCTACATCTTATGTTTTTCTTATGATTCCCCCTTTTTGTTAATTATATCTCCCCTTCTTAAAAGTCTTCTAACACTTAGTTACATAAGACTAAAGGTAAGCTTTAATGCAAAATTTCTCCCCCTTTGTCATAAATCTCCAAAAAGGATACAAAGAATATAAAGGGTAGAAATTATGATTAAGCAAGATGGGAACACACTATTATGAAAAGGGTCCTGAGATGGCACAAAGGTAATGGAGAAGTGACATGAAGTGATGTACCTTTGCATTTTACCTTTTTAAGGGGAGTTCCAAACTTGTGTTGGATTTACAATTCATTTGCAAGCTCTTGTTGGTATAGTTGTGACATAGGTCCAAGATATTAAATGAAGATTGTCATACTAAATCGAAGGTGACGCTTGATACCTGGAGTCTAGATGTCACCTAGCATTTTCTTATCATAACAAGAGGCAACATGAAAATTGCACAAGTGTGGATTATACAACTAGTGATCATGTATGAAAAATATCAATTGAAAAACACCAATTGATACAATTTGATAGATAAGCATATCACTAATTTCATATTACATTAAGTTCTCATCAAGTTTTATTGCACACATATATATGTGTTCAATTGATACCTATTGAGAGTACTTATTTGCAATTTAAAGTACCATTGGCATAAAAAGAGTATCAATTGAATATAATTATACAACATAAGGAACATGTGCACTATTTAATCAATTAAGTTCTAGAAAGGAGAATTTATAAGCTATGCTACTTTAGACATTTGCAATCCAAAAGGATGTGACACATGTTTACCAATTTTAGATGATGTTGGAGTATCATATAAAAGAGAAACTCATTCCCTTATGAAATGTATAAAAGATACATTTATTGGAGCAAAATTTTTTTGATACCCATCAAATTTGCAGTGGAAGCGATTGTCTTTGCCCGAAAATTCCTTTCTAATTTGAGACTACACACATAATAGACTTGGAAATGAAGTTAGTCTCAAAGATTCAAATTATAGACCATTCTCCCCCTAAATGTGTGCATACAAGTGATGAATACTTGTTTAGCTTATGCACTTGGACTTATGAGGTCAGGGGATTAAGTTCTACAATTTGAACCTTGGTACAAATAAAGTATGAAAATATGAAATTGCACCAATTGAAGGAATTACTCATAATCAAAAGGTATACTAATAGACATGATATGCAATATTTTAAGCCAAGATTCTTGAGAAGTTAGCATGTTTGACTCATACCTCACTAAGATGACTTAAGACTAACTTATGACATCACCACAAGAGGTATTAATCAAATATCTAGAGATTCTTTAATCGTCACCACAAGTGCAGCCTTATGATGTGACTTAAGATATTGCATATACATGCATACACTAGCATGTAAGAGCCTAGATACACAAATGTAATACAATAGTTCATGGAGTGACACACCTTTGTTCTATGCCACATGGTCTCCATTATAATCATGAATTTCCATCTTAGCTTTTGATAGGCTTGACATTTCAAAGAGAAACTTATCCTCTTCAAACGATCAAGAGAAATTCATTTTCATTTCTATGGAACCATTCATCCTCATTTGATGTTATCCAAGGTGTGAGACTACACAACATGAACTTGAAAGAAATCATTAGTCTCACAAGATATAGGCTAAACTCTCCCTCAATTTGTGCATGCAAGAGTACACAAAGTACACTTATGCACATCAACAATACGAGGTTAAAGAAGATGTTTGCACTATATCTTGGTTGAACATAACATGCTTTACATAGATGATGAAAATTAAACCTATTGAAAGTTTAAGAACTAAAAGTATATCAATTGAAATTCTAAAGGGTAAAGCATGCTAATGTGAACCTCAAACCTCATAATGAAGGATATCATATAAATATGTCACTACATCTTCATTATTTGGTTGACAAAAAAGTATAACTCCCTTCTTGAATCACTGTGATCTCTTTTCTCTTTACGATTTCATCCAACCAAGTGATCTTGAACTTCTTTCATCTTTTCTTGATTCGATCAATTAAAACTCAACGATTGAAACAACCAAGACTCTTTGTAGATTTTGAATTCATCTTCAAAGAACTTGGGAGGACCTTGTTGAAACACTTAGAAAAGAGAGCATTAGAAACACAAGAGAGGGTTTCACAAATGATGATCCTTATATGTGGATGGAAAATGAATCATCATTATTGAAACCCAAAAGGATAAACTAAATTCCTTTAAATTAGTGCACACATATAGTTGATGTCAAAGTTATATGCACTATTGAACATTTTATATTGCAAGGAATTTAACCTATACTATGGTACATCCCACTAAGGATAGAATACTAAAACAACTGAAGGAGAGTAAGTTTTCATACCTTGGCCTCTTATCAACTTCATCTTACTTTAGTTGAATAATATCCTTTAAACTTGTGATTTATCCAATTTAAAACAAGCACCATCTCTTAACATAGATTTTCTATGGATAAACTCAACACAAGAGATGGCATTAGCAGCACAAGCGCTAGTTTCTTATTTAGCAACCCTTTATATGTGGAAGACAAGCGAGTTGCTAAAATAGAGAAACCTCATAATATGGACTAAATTTCACTTGAGCCCTCATGCACAATATATTTTGAATGTCATGGATAATATGCATGGTTGTTCAATGAAGTCTAAAGGCTGACTTTATCCATATTATGGTGAGTGTCTAATATAGAAGAATCAAATCCAAATTAACTAAAGAGAGAATACATCACATAATTTTGGATTGTTGACCATATGATAATATTCATTTATCTTACAATTGGACCTTTATTTCATAATCAACAACTGATGTATATCCTCAAGTGCTTCTTTTTCTTAGTGGCTACACAAGTCACAAAAGAGAAAAGGTTTGAAAATAATATGCACTTGAGATTCAGTTGTTACCACCCTTGCTACTATCTCCAAATATGATTTATACATTCATTATCAAACACCCAGCTTGATCCATTTAAGGAGTGATCCTGCAAAACAAGTTTAAGCTTCGTATTTTGGTACCCAATTTGAATTGGGTCCTTTGAGATTAGTAGTAAGAGCCTTGGATACCCACACATTCATTATTGTGGCATTTCTCTTTGTGTAGGCATCCACATATACTTGGCAACCATCTTACTATGGTTCCAAGTTAATATGTAAACTCATAGATAAGAGTTAGAGTTAAGAATAAGAGCCTTTTCTCCTTTTCTTGATACATCATTGTGTTGCCTTCTTGATGATGAACCTAGCTTGACCTTGGGTGCACCTAGCTTATTAAGGTTAATTGCACAAGCATTCATATCATAAAGACAAGTTATGCATGTAATTTACAACTTAGTGATCCAATTCAATGTGAAGCATATGGATACCGATTGAAGTAGATTTCTAAGATATCAAAATATGGGTTTCCAAAATTTAGAGAGTATGGATCACTAATTGTACCTTTTACAGTTTAAAAATCATATCCATGTTAGTGCATATGTATGATATGAATATCAACAAAAAAGATTCTTATGCACTTTTAGATTTAACTATAAGGGAATTTTAAACTGCATCAAGAGTAGCTATTAAAAAACAAAGATTACAATCCATATGAATGAGATACAAATTTACCATTTTGGATTGTCTTAGTATAGCTTACTCAAGGGAAACTTATTCTCTACGACACAAGATATATAATGTTCTCCCACTAGATATGTGCATCAAGTATTTGAATGACTTACCACATGCACTTTCAATTCAGTTAAGAGTCTCATGAGGAGTACATTACATATCATGGTCAAGGCATGACAAATTTGCAATGAATTAACTTATGCCTAAGAATACTTACCACCATATAGAACGTATCATTTGTTATACCAATTTGATAGATCTTACTATCTGTGGTGGTGTCACCTTAGTATTCTTATTTTCATCATTTGTGGAGACTTCCTTCTTTGTCATCTCTTTTCCTTTTAAAACTAGTCGATAAAACACTTTGAAAAGAGGCATTAGTAGTACAAGGAAGTATTTAATGAATGATGATATCTATATATGAATGGCAAACAAATCATCATTTATGAGGCATAAAGGCATAAATTAAATTCCTTTTAAATTAATGCACATGGATGAGTGAATTAATAATATGCACCAATTTACAAATTTAAGCCAAAAGGAATTTAACCTTCATATTGGCATTTCTTTCCATAAAATAGATTATTACCAATTGAAAGAATGCCACTTGAAAGGAACTATTATTGGTCACATACCAAATGAAACAACTAGTTCCATACCTTTGCCTTGAGCATTCCTAATCTTTCTTTGTTTGAAGATTAACCTTTAATGCTTGTGATTTTACCAAATGAAAGAGCACAATCTCTACTTATGAATTTCCATGAAATGGCTTAAAAGAGATTGCATTAGAAACACAAACAATAGTTTCCTATTTAGAAACCTCTAGTATATGAATGACAAGAAGGTTACTAAAATAAGGAAACTTCATGATATGAACTAAATTGCCCTTACAAGTGTGACGGAACCTCCCAAGTAATTAGGCCCACCTACAGTTGTGTTTGTCCAACGGACCTTAGACAACCTTGTAGGTGCCCCTGAACTACTTGACAAGTTCGGTATCTTTCCTTACCTTTCCAGGAACGTCTCACCCGTCTTGCAGACATTACAGAACATCAGAGATAAAGAAATGCGGAAGCTTTTACATAACTTACATTTATTTAGAAAGTAAGATCAAGTTACTTATTACAGACCAGAGCTATAAACGAGTGCTGAGTAGTATTATTACACATACCAAGGGAGGTAAAAACTCCTCCCGATAACTAACAAACAAAAAGTCCTATATGGAGGACCACGTCCTCCCGCATCTTCATTCTTCTACTTCTTCAGTTGATACCACCTTGGAGCAAAAGCAACAAAACTTTGTCGCTTCCTCACCTAAAAACAACGAAGGGATAAACCATGAGTATGGAATTACTCAGCAAGTCTTACCCGACTAAGGAAAAGACTCTCAAGGGTATGCTGGATAAATAGGAGTCAAGGAGAGACTTTAGCAAAAATCAACTTAAACTTTTGCAGAAATAGCTTACTAAAGTGAGTCCTTACTTTCAATATTTTAACGCCAGATTAAATATTAATAGACTCTGTTTGCATCTGGTCTAATTTCACCATCTCATCAATACAACATCATTTTTATTCATAGTGTTCACATCTTGACTTAGGTTGCAGGGAAGTGACCAAGTCTTCATAACCGCGAAGGTACGACGATCCGAATCGATTATACTCAGCTGAGGATCTCCAATCACACGACATATGTAGCACTTAACCCTTGCATATGTCAACCCACCACCGGGGTTCTTAAGACCAGATTAGGTTCACGCAAACCGAGAGCACAGATACACCACCGTCCAGCCTCTTGCCACGGAGGGTACACGCTACTCTCGCCACCGCTCCACGCCCATTTCGTGTTATCTTATTCTGGCCTTAGTCTGCCCGAGGCAAGGCTTACCCATGATGAGGCATGTGACCAGTTAAAGGGTCCTCGGTCAGCACGCCTACATACGCATCAATCCTTAATCAACCTGGGTAGAACATCACCTGTTCCTAACCCAAGTTTCAATTTACGTAATTCCCATCCTTAGGATTGTTTCTGTTCCTTAGGATGAAAGAGCATCACAGGGAACTTTGCAGTAAGATCCCACTATTGCTCCAAATGAAAATATTCTTGCAGGTAGAAGCCATCCTTTCTCGAGCTAGGCTAAGGATAACCTCTATCCACAAGATCTAAGCAAGGCTAAGCATTTTTGTAAATCATATTTTTGATACTTCACAGAAGTATCTATAAAGGTATGGATATCAAGGAAAGCAATGCATCAAAGGGTTTCAAGCAACTCCTATGAACCTAATGCACATTTCACTAGACTTAAAGTGTGCGAAAATTATTTAAAAACACAAGGAAAGGGGTTGCATGCACCGGGGCTTGCCTTCGTTCGTAGGTGAGTCAGGCTCGGACTCGCAGATGTCGAAGTAGAGCCAAGTCCCTGTCTGAGATTCCAAAGGTGGTGGTGTCTTCTCTTGAGTCACCTCACTCTCTTCTTCGTTTTCTAAATATAACCATATAGGTATATATATAAGAATGAATGCCATGTAATGCTCATGAGAGTGCGAAGATAATAAAGATTTATTATCTAAGTCTTGAATACAACTTTCCTTCACGGAACTCCGAGAACTTAGGGTTTCCGGAGTCGGTAAAGGAGTTCAAAGGGCAGGGGGTGGTTTTGGGTTCTAATTATCAAACATGGTCCAAATCAATTCAAACTCTACCCATGGCTTTTAAATAATGCATAGAGCTTATGTAAAAAGTTTGAGCAATTTTGGGATTATTATCTGTTTTCTAAAAATCCAGAACTAAGACTTTAAACTACTTAAAATGCCTTAAAATTCCTTATTTTATCTAAAAATCATGAGACTATTTTTATTAAATACTAGAGAAAATAAGAAGCCTAGGAAAATTGGTTTCACAATTTTAGGATTTTTCTACAATTTTCTATAGGTTTTCAAAGTTCTGCTGAAAAAGAAAAGGAGAAAGGTTAAACAGTGCTGGGCCAGAAGCAGCCCATACGGCCCAGCCCAGAGGGGAATCGTGCCTGCGCGCGCGCCCGCGCGGCGAGTTTGCGCAGAGGCCCTTGCCTTCTTGAAGTATTGGAAACAGGTTTCACTACTGTTTAACCAAATCGCTGACCATTTATAAAAAGATCCTCGTAGTTCTATCCTTTTGCAAGGTGGAGTCCCCGACGACGGCAGCGCGCTGTGGAGCTCCGGTGAGCTAGTAGGCCGGCCGATTGGGGCAAGTACTGGCGCTCTACGTTGGTCTAAACTGAATTCAGGGTCGAGTGAAGGTTTTCCCCAAGTTAATTTCATAAACAACTACACCAATGTCTCTGGCCATGGTGAGCGCGCGGATGAACTAACAACCTACACGTTCCCGGTGATTCATGGGATCCTAGCTCAATTGGGCGAGTTGGTGAGCATCACCAGCACATAGAGATGCTAAAACAAGAACAAGGATGGTATGATTAAACCTGTGGAGGACTGGCCACGGTGAGCTCGACCCTGCGGTGTTTCAGAACAGAATTGGGGGAAACTAGAAATTGGAGCTCACGGTTGCAAGATTGGGAGCGATACTAGACGGTGTGGTGCGTGATGAGGTTGCGGAGCTAACGGCGGGCTCAATTTATAGATTCCAGGGGCGGTGGCGCTTGAATTGATGATGGCGCGGTGGCGGCCGGAGAGGGAAAAGGCTACTGGTGCAAGTGAACTCGTGGCAACCGTCGTGGCGACAACTCCGGTGATCGGCGGGAAGCTAAAACGAAGCACGGCGATGTGGTGGAGGTACTCAGATACATGGCGCAAGGCCGTGCGACGGCGGTTCCCCGGCGAGCTTATCTGCTCAGCCGCAAAACAGAAAGGAGAAGGTGACGGTGAGTCACCAGAGTGACCTCCAGCACACCGACAGCAAAGATCTTTCATCTCGCGATGTTATCCACCCACCCGAGCGTGAATCCTAACGCCGGCGACACGAATCGCGGCGGAGGAGTGATCGACGGCGGTGAAGTATTCTGAACCCAAGCAGGTTACTGTACCATCGGCCAACTCATTCAGTTGGCCTGACAGCCAATATTTAGGCTCGATTTGCTCACAAATCCCTATGGTAACATATTCCATGCTCTGCAGTAAAGTTGGAGAGCTACAAATCAGCTACATCTTTATTATAGCACTCCAAGACAGATTCTCTCTGGATCAAGGTTAAATTGGCTCTCAAACTTGGATCCAAGTCACTGTCCATCTGAAATTCAGATTGTATCAGCCTGACAGTCCAACTTTGGGCTTAATTATCTCTGGATTTTTCTTAACAACTGAGCTCACACTCTTAAGCAAAGTTGTTCTCCCATGATTGGGCTATAATTTTGATGTGGTGACCTAGGGCAAAAACCCCATAATTTGAAAGTTACAAGGGCTTCAAGTTGAGTCAATCACACTGAAATGCAGACTTAACCAAAAAGGGTCAAGTATGGTTCTTTTGCACTTAAGCCCAAATCTCAAGTTTTGGATTGCAAATCCACCTTCTTGTGAACCATATGACTTAGGATACCCTATTAACCTGGTTTTTGCACTTTAGTCCAAAAGTGGACTAATTTTGCACATAGGCCCCTAGGTTTTAGTTTTAGGGTTTTCTAGGGTTCCAATTAGGGTTTTTGGTATCCCAGGGGTATAAATGTGATTCAACTTTGTTTTTGGGGATATTTTATAACTATTACCCTAAAGCCTTTAGGTTTTCTCAATTTGGGTTAAGTTTTACCCCTTTAATCCCTATTTAGAGTTAAGTTTCCTATCCATGGTTCTATTTGCAAAAACACTTAAACAATACAACTTGTTTGAAATTTTTGCCTAGTGAATGCACTCTAGGTGTGTCAAACATATGCAATGCCAATGCTTATGATGTCATGCTCAAGTTTTAGTTATAGTAACACCAGGGGTGTTACATCCTTCCCCCCATAAAAGAATCTCGTCCCGAGATTAAAAATCCTAGGGTAAGTAATGGAAAAGGAAACGCGACATACTTTTATTTCCTTATTTCTGGTACAAGGCAGGGGTGATGTGGGGGTCACTTCTTTATTACACAGTTATACAGGCTTTACAATTTACATGAGGCTAAAAAGCCTGGGAAATTTTTATCTAAAAAGTCTTGAGTTTCCCATGTAGCCTCATCTTCGGAATGCTGGTTCCACGGTATCTTATAAAACTTGAGAGTTTTTCTCCGGGTAACCCTGTCCTTTTGATCCAAGACTCGAATAGGGTGCTCAGAGTATGTCAAGTCCGGTTCAAGGACAACATCTGTTACTTCAACGGTTCGATCAGGAACCCGAAGACACTTCTTCAATTGTGACACGTGGAACACATTATGCACATCAGACAATGTTTCGGGTAGTTGGAGTCGGTATGCCACTGGCCCATATCTTTCCAAAATAAGAAAAGGACCAATATATCGTGGTGCAAGCTTCCCTTTAACCCCGAAACGTGATACTCCCTTCATTGGTGAGACCTTCAGGTAGACATAGTCTCCTTCCAGGAAATATAAGGTCATTCGCCGTTTGTCTGCATAACTCTTCTGACGAGCTTGTGCTTTCTTCATATTATGAATAATTTTCTGAACCTTGTCTTCAGTTTCTTTTACCAGGTCAGGCCTGAAGAAGTACCTTTCACTGGTTCAGACCAATTTAGCGGAGTACGACATCGTCGTCCATATAAAGCTTCAAAGGGTGCCATCTTGATACTTTCTTGATAGCTATTATTATATGAAAACTCCGCTAAGGGCAAACATTCATCCCATTTCTGTGAGAAGTCCAGAACACATGCTCGCAACATATCTTCGAGTATTTGATTGACTCTCTCAGTCTGTCCACTGGTTTGAGGATGATAGGCCGAACTGTGGAGCAGTTTAGTACCCAGGGATTTATGAAGTTCTTCCCAGAATTTGGATATGAATTGAGGTCCACGATCCGACACTATAATCTTTGGAACACCATGCAGACTAAGAATGTGAGCAATGTATAATTGGGCATAGACAGTAACCGGGTGATCTGTCTTGACTGGCAGAAAATGAGCAATTTTCGTAAGCCGATCAACAATAACCCAGATAGAGTCATACCCTTTTGTAGTCCTGGGTAATCCCACAATGAAGTCCATACTAATATCTTACCATTTCCATACTGGGATAGGTAAAGATTGTAATGGACCAGCAGTCTTTATGTATATGGCCTTGACACGTCTGCAAGTGTCACATCTAGCCACATAACGTGCAATTTCAATCTTCATTTTCGTCCACCAATAAAGACGATGTCAGCCAGAAGAACACATAAGATTCCATATGTGCAATTTGCTTCTTCTAATGACACTGTACTATCTGAGTCTGTTGGGTGGGCGGCATTTATGCAACTTTACCCAAATAGAATCAGATGCACCATCTTGGGTAAAACACACAGAAAGAGGTTTACCAACAAATGGTTATAGTAAGTTCATAGCACACGAGATGGGTGTGAATGTCGAATAACATTACGGTCAACTCGTATTAGCCAGGGAATCCCAGTCCACGAAAGGTGATATAGATTCAGGAAAATCACCAGCGGAGGGATCTATAAATACGGACTTTGCAACCAGTCCATTTTATCCAGCACTAGTCATGGATCGGCATAATCACACGTGCAGGAAAAACACGCGTGAGGCGGTCGAGGCACGACTAGAACGATAATTAGGTGGTTACTGGTCGACTTAATTTGATTTTGGTAAGTACTTTCTTTATGGTGGGTTGAACCAAAGTGAGTTTAGACAACTCGATAAAACAACCTCTAAACTCAGCCTTCGTTCCTTGTGCAGTTACAAGTTAGTCAAAACCAACTTGTTGAACTACTTTTGACATTAAGCAAATCCTCTTAATACCATTGGTAAGCCAAGGGTTAAGAGTTCACATTTGCTAACAAGAAATCCTGCACTTGGTTAAAAATCTATTTGGTCATGTTGTTCGTCCATTTTTCTCATACGAGATGAATTATCCACTTGTTTAGGGAATACCTGAATTAAATAAGAGAGTGAATGAACAAACTCCTGCATTTCAGTAGCAAGGAAAACAGATCTCTATTTTGGGATCTAATCAATTGTTGTCCAACACTAATAAGATCCAAGGCTTCACCTTTATACCAAGGATGCAAAGGAAACTTGTGTGAGTAGTCACTACCAAGATAAAAAGAAATAAGTCCACACATGAAAGTGGTATGCCCTTTTGATCCAATGGAAATGACAGATGTTGCTTGATCTCTTCACAAACAACATAGAAATTGTTTTAAGGAAGGAGTCCACAGAAGATCACACATCAGTGTAGTTTCACAATGGGTCATGACCAGAGACCTTGGTACCGGCAGGCGCCAAGCAGCAAAATCTTGTGTGCGCATTCACAGGAGGCCCTCAGTTTCGCTGCAGTACCATACATTCTTAACCATGACACCATTACAAAACTGGCACCAATACTGAATCTCACGTGGTAAGAATAATTTGTGTAGAGATAACATATCAATATAGTCTTATAATGGATTATGACTACTAACTGTGATACTAGCGTGTACCGAGCAGCACAACCTTGTGTGTATACCCACAAGAGGCCCTCGGTTATGGCGCGGCATCATCAATTTTAGTCATAACGCCAATACCAGACATAACCAATAAGGAATCTCACACAACACAAATAGACTGGTCAAGGATGACAAGGTACAAAAGAGACTCCACCTGTAAGAACGATTACAAGTAGAGATCCAAATAGATCATGGCCCAAGGAAGTGAACAAGGCATGGCCATAACCTAAACTTGATGAAAGAAGTATGATGGGAGACTGTTAATTCAGCCCAAGCATATTTCTATGCCCATCGCAGAGATCACAAGGTCAAGGCTTAAGTTGGTATGCCTTCGATAGATATGAAGGAACCAAAGGCATCAAATTCAAGGAAATGGTCGGACATGTCTTTTCTAGGTTGGGTTAATAAAGCAACAAGGCGATCCGCAAGGAGAGGCCAAATGTACTAAAGACCGCAACCTGTATCTACTGAACAACGGAATGGCTCTAGGAGGAGGCATGACTTGAGATTCTTGTTTGTAGTCTAGGTACACTTTAGGTTCGACAAGGAAATTATCTAGGCATTTATTTGTACGGGTGTGGTCATGAAGTGATAACGGAAAATTCGACTTTGGGTCGGGTCATGGTTCACTAAATACGAATATAGCCTAATTCTCGGGTTTAGGCAATCAAGTCATCAACTCTCTATTGGTCATAACTCAACCTGATGGTTCTCATATCAGTGTTGAGAATTGCTTTTTGCTGGACTAACCAGTTTATGCCCAAGATGACATTTATGTCTTGGCTTTTCAGAACAACCATATTAGTAGGAAAGTCCTGTCCGGCCAATGTTAAGGGCACTTGGTAAGCCACCTCTTTTCACTTTTGGTAGCTTTACTGTCGGGCGTAGAAGACCATTCGTCAACCAACTTCATAGAGGGAGGGGGCCTAAAAAGGTCCAGTTCACCACCAAGTGCTTCTCCCGCTACATGAGAAGGTCCGGCTTCCATTCCGACAGGATTCGCAGGGACGTTCGGGTGCAGTTGTGAATACAACACATGAACTTCTTCATGTAGTGTATTATAATAGACCTGCAAGTTATCCATGGCTAAGCTAAGCTCCTCCATACAAGCTCGAGCTTTAGCTTCCTTAGCCCAGGCGAGTAGACGAGAGTTAAACTCCCAATCGAGCGCTAGATCTCGTTTCGCGAGTTGGTCTTGCAAGTAGCGGATGGCTGCATCCGCGACCCATAGATCATTCCTGTGACGGAGTTCTGATTGAAGCAGTTCGACTTGTGCTTCCAGATCCCGATAGGATCGTTGCTACCACTGCTACTTTCTTCATGTCTTGGGACAAGTTAATGGCGGGGTATGCCAATGGGTCTAGTAGATTTGCGCGCGGTCTTTCTGGTGCGCGATAGCATTTCTCTAAGGGGGGAATTTTATTAGTATAGTGCTTAGCATGATGCATGTGTAATTATAGAATCAACCTTAGTTGATTCAACCTTCTATACATTGCACTCTTCCTATCTGGTCTTTAAGATAGACTCTTCAGAATACTTAGGTAAGAAAGGAAGAGAGTTTCTAGGTAAGACTTTTTAGAAAATCCTTTTTGAAGATGTCTCATAATATCTGCAAAGAAGGGCTACGCTCCCATACCAGCTGTGACGGAACCTCCCAAGTAATTAGGCCCACCTACAGTTGTCTTTGTCCAACGGACCTCAGACAACCCTGTAGGTGCCCCTGAACTACTTGACAAGTTCGGTATCTTTCCTTACCTTTCCAGGAACGTCTCACCCGTCTTGCAGACATTACAGAACATCGGAGATAAAGAAATGCGGAAGCTTTTACATAACTTACATTTATTTAGAAAGTAAGATCAAGTTACTTATTACAGACTAGAGCTATAAACGAGTGCTGAGTAGTATTATTACACATACCAAGGGAGGTAAAAACTCCTCCCGATAACTAACAAACAAAAAGTCCTATATGGAGGACCACGTCCTCCCACATCTTCATTCTTCTACTTCTTCAGTTGATACCACCTTGGAGCAAAAGCAACAAAACTTTGTCGCTTCCTCACCTAAAAACAACGAAGGGATAAACCCTGAGTATGGAATTACTCAGCAAGTCTTACCCGACTAAGGAAAAGACTCTCAAGGGTATGCTGGATAAATAGGAGTCAAGGAGAGGCTTTAGCAAAAATCAACTTAAACTTTTGCAGAAATAGCTTACTAAAGTGAGTCCTTACTTTCAATATTTTAACGCCAGATTAAATATTAATAGACTCTGTTTGCATCTGGTCTAATTTCACCATCTCATCAATACAACATCATTTTTATTCATAGTGTTCACATCCTGACTTAGGTTGCAGGGAAGTGACCAAGTCTTCATAACCGCGAAGGTACGGCGATCCGAATCGATTATACTCAGCTGAGGATCTCCAATCACACGACATATGTAGCACTTAACCCTTGCATATGTCAACCCGCCACCGGGGTTCTTAAGACCAGATCAGGTTCACGCAAACCGAGAGCACAGATACACCACCGTCTAGCCTCTTGCCACGGAGGGTACACGCTACTCTCGCCACCGCTCCACGCCCATTTCGTGTTATCTTATTCTGGCCTTAGTCTGCCCGAGGCAAGGCTTACCCATGATGAGGCATGTGACCAGTTAAAGGGTCCTCGGTCAGCACGCCTACATACGCATCAATCCTTAATCAACCTGGGTAGAACATCACCTGTTCCTAACCCAAGTTTCAATTTACTTAATTCCCATCCTTAGGATTGTTTCTGTTCCTTAGGATGAAAGAGCATCACAGGGAACTTTGCAGTAAGATCCCACTATTGCTCCAAATGAAAATATTCTTGCAGGTAGAAGCCATCCTTTCTCGAGCTAGGCTAAGGATAACCTCTATCCACAAGATCTAAGCAAGGCTAAGCATTTTTGTAAATCATATTTTGATACTTCACAGAAGTATCTATAAAGGTATGGATATCAAGGAAAGCAATACATCAAAGGGTTTCAAGCAACTCCTATGAACCTAATGCACATTTCACTAGACGTAAAGTGTGCGCAAATTATTTAAAAACACAAGGAAAGGGGTTGCATGCACCGGGGCTTGCCTTCGTTCGTAGGTGAGTCAGGCTCGGACTCGCAGATGTCAAAGTAGAGCCAAATCCCTGTCTGAGATTCCAAAGGTGGTGGTGTCTTCTCTTGAGTCACCTCACTCTCTTCTTCGTTTTCTAAATATAACCACATAGGTATATATATAAGAATGAATGCCATGTAATGCTCATGAGAGTGCGAAGATAATAAAGATTTATTATCTAAGTCTTGAATACAACTTTCCTTCACGGAACTCCGAGAACTTAGGGTTTCCGGAGTCGGTAAAGGAGTTCAAAGGGCAGGGGGGTGGTTTTGGGTTCTAATTATCAAACATGGTCCAAATCAATTCAAACTCTACCCATGGCTTTTAAATAATGCATAGAGCTTATGTAAAAAGTTTGAGCAATTTTGGGATTATTATCTATTTTCTAAAAATCCAGAACTAAGACTTTAAACTACTTAAAATTCCTTATTTTATCTAAAAATCATGAGACTATTTTTATTAAATACTAGAGAAAATAAGAAACCTAGGAAAATTGGTTTCACAATTTTAGGATTTTTTCTACAATTTTCTATAGGTTTTCAAAGTTCTGCTGAAAAAGAAAAGGAGAAAGGTTAAACAGTGCTGGGCCAGAAGCAGCCCATACGGCCCAGCCCAGAGGGGAATCGTGCCTGCGCGCGCGTCCGCGCGGCGAGTTTGCGCAGAGGCCCTTGCCTTCTTGAAGAATTGGAAACAGGTTTCACTACTGTTTAACCAAGTCGCTGACCATTTATAAAATGATCCCCGTAGTTCTATCCTTTTGCAAGGTGGAGTCCCCGACGACGGCAGCGCGCTGTGGAGCTCCGGCGAGCTAGTAGGCCGGCCGATTGGGGCAAGTACTGGCGCTGTACGTTGGTCTAAACCGAATTCAGGGCCGAGTGAAGGTTTTCCCCAAGTTAATTTCATAAACAACTACACCAATGTCTCTGGCCATGGTGAGCGCGCGGATGAACTAACAACCTACACGTTCCCGGTGATTCATGGGATCCTAGCTCAATTGGGCGAGTTGGTGAGCATCACCAGCACACAGAGATGCTAAAACAAGAACAAGGATGGTATGATTAAACCTGTGGAGGACTGGCCACGGTGAGCTCGACCCTGCGGTGTTTCAGAACATAATTGGGGGAAACTAGAAATTGGAGCTCACGGTTGCAAGATTGGGAGCGATACTAGATGGTGTGGTGCGTGATGAGGTTGCGGAGCTAACGGCGGGCTCAATTTATAGATTCCAGGGGCGGTGGCGCTTGAATTGATGATGGCGCGGTGGCGGCCGGAGAGGGAAAAGGCTACTGGTGCAAGTGAACTTGTGGCAACCGTCGTGGCGACAACTCCGGTGATCGGCGGGAAGCTAAAACGAAGAACAGCGATGTGGTGGAGGTACTCAGATACGTGGCGCAAGGCCGTGCGACGGCGGTTCCCCGGCGAGCTTATCTGCTCAGTCGCAAAACAGAAAGGAGAAGGTGACAATGAGTCACCGGAGTGACCTCCAGCACACCGACAGCAAAAATCTTTCATCTCGTGATGTTATCCACCCACCCGAGCGTGAATCCTAACGCCGGCGACACGAATCGCGGCGGAGGAGTGATCGACGGCGGTGAAGTATTCTGAACCCAAGCAGGTTACTGTACCATCGGCTAACTCATTCAGTTGGCCTGACAGCCAATATTTAGGCTCGATTTGCTCACAAATCCCTATGGTAACATATTCCATGCTCTGCAGTAAAGTTGGAGAGCTACAAATCAGCTACATCTTTATTATAGCACTCCAAGACAGATTCTCTCTGGATCAAGGTTAAATTGGCTCTCAAACTTGGATCCAAGTCATTGTCCATCTGAAATTCAGATTGTATCAGCCTGACAGTCCAACTATGGGCTTAATTATCTCTGGATTTTTCTTAACAACTGAGCTCACACTCTTAAGCAAAGTTGTTCTCCCATGATTGGGCTATAATTTTGATGTGGTGACCTAGGGCAAAAACCCCATAATTTGAAAGTTACAAGGGCTTCAAGTTGAGTCAATCACAGTGAAATGCAGACTTAACCAAAAAGGGTCAAGTATGGTTCTTTTGCACTTAAGCCCAAATCTCAAGTTTTGGATTGCAAATCCACCTTCTTGTGAACCATATGACTTAGGATACCCTATTAACCTGGTTTTTGCACTTTAGTCCAAAAGTGGACTAATTTTGCACATAGGCCCCTAGGTTTTAGTTTTAGGGTTTTCTAGGGTTCCAATTAGGGTTTTTGGTATCCCAGGGGTATAAATGTGATTCAACTTTGTTTTTGGGGATATTTTATAACTATTACCCTAAAGCCTTTAGGTTTTCTCAATTTGGGTTAAGTTTTACCCCTTTAATCCCTATTTAGAGTTAAGTTTCCTATCCAGGGTTCTATTTGCAAAAACACTTAAACAATACAACTTGTTTGAAATTTTTGCCTAGTGAATGCACTCTAGGTGTGTCAAACATATGCAATGCCAATGCTTATGATGTCATGCTCAAGTTTTAGTTATAGTAACACCAGGGGTGTTACAACAAGCATCATGCATAACACCAAAATTAAACAAGGTGAAAAAAAGCATGATTATTTAATTAAGTTTACATGGCAAGTTTAATTCATAGCATGGTGAGTGATTAATGTAGAAGACTCAAAACCAATTTAAATGAGAATGAATACATCACATAGTATTGGTTCGATCTTCTTTGAACGTTGAATGTCACACTCCATTTGGGAAACACATTCTCATGTTGTGAAACTACATAAATCACTTAGATAAAAACATTAGTCTCACAACTCTAGTCATATAGAGAATTTCCCTTTTGATAAGTGCTTTAAGAATTTGAATTTCTTACTTAGCACTCTATTCATTTAAGAACATGGGATAATCCTCTTTATGTCTAGGTCATGGCAATAATACGATAATCAATTTGAAATATGTCACAAGATACATACAACCAATTTAAAGCATGTAGATTGTCATAATATAAAAATATGAACTTGCAATCTACCATATAATTAGATCCTTTCCAAAGCAAGGTAAAATCTTTTAAGTTCATTCTCAAGTGCTTCATTTTTCCTATGTGGCTACAAAAGACACAAAGGAATATACCAATTAAAAGCAATGTGCACTTAAGAATTAATTGTTACCATCCTTTGGATATCACTTGGTTGTAGGCCTTTTGCTTGATTCCCACAAAGGTTAATCCTTATTCCCTACAACACAAGTTCTTGCTAGAGATGAATATGAAGTTAGTGATATAACAACTCGATTCATCTTTGGGTCAATCTTAAAGGATAGACAATGTAAGATTGATAGCTTGAGATAAGAATTGAGTTAAACCGCTCAAGCACCCCAAAGCTTCATATCATCTGTGGGTACCTGCAAAACTTATCAAGTACATTTTGGTACCCATCTTTGGATGGGTCCACCAAGGTTAGCTAACAAGTACTTAGGCAACCAAATGGCCTTTGTGCTAGTTTTAGGTGAACTAATTACCTTTCTAGCACAAATGTCATTTTTGGGTCTCCTAAGCGAATATGAACGAATTGACATGGTAGACTTAGGATACTTACTCATGGGACAATCCTTGCATAGGTGTCCCTTTCTTCGGCAAGTGTAGCAAATCTGATTTTTAATTTTGCAAGACTCCTTCTTGCCTTGCTTCTTGTTTGCTACATGGTTAGTGAGCCTCTTTCTTTCTAAAGTTAAACCACTATCTTTTATGTAGGGACATGACTTAATCTCATGTCCCTTCTCATGACATTGATAACACTTTCTAGTGCATCTTCTCTTATTTGGAAGAGTGGCTTGTTTGTTACCTTGTGTGGAGCATGTGGAGACATGGTTGAGGCACTTGTCATGAGCTTTGGATTTCTTATCTTGATGTTTGCTCATGACTTTCTTGGAAAGCTTGGTATTCTTTTGAAGGGGTTTTGTGCATGCTACGGTTGTCCCCTTCTCAAGCTTTTTCACCATATTATCACGGTTATCTTGAGAAGGTTGAGCATGACACTTTCCCTTCAAAAGAGTTAAGCTCCTTCTTTGCCTTCCAACTTCTTCCTTGAGCTCTTTATTTTCTTGTGTGATAGAAATATCACTAGTTCCTGAAATTTCTAGCTCAATGGAAGATTGGCTTTCTTGAGAGCAACATTTGTTAGCACATGATAATATAGTTTCTACTTGTGTACATGTGCATATGTGAGGTTGGTATGATTTTAAATTAGTTAACACAACCTCATGAGCCATTTCTAACATGATATGTGAATCCATAAATTTATTATGAGAGCACACAAGCATATCATGTTTTTCTTGCAAAGCTAGATTTTCAATATTTAGCCTTTCTATCGTGTTCTTGAACATAGCATTTTTATTTTCTAATTGAGCAATATATGATGAATGATTAACAACTTTAATTTTCTCAATTGAAATGTCTTCATACCTTTGGACCAAATCATCATGAGAGCACTTTAGCTTCTCATGCTCTTTGGTCAACTTCTCTAAGTCTTCGATTTTTCTGATGAGGAAGTCTTCTTGCTTATGAAGCATTTCTTTTTGTTCTTTCGCTCTTTTCATGAGTTTGAGCAAGCTCATCCGATGTTTCTTGCTTAGCTGAGCGAAGAATTGTTGAAGATCATCCTCATCTTCACTATCACTTTCTTGCTCCTCCTCATCCTCACTTTTGCTTTCACTGTCACTCCCATTAGCAATAAAGCACATATGAGAAGTGGATTTGAAAGACGAACCTTGTGAAGAGGTGGATTCGTCGTTTGGTCTCCATCGATCATTTTCTTCTTCAATTTTTTTCTTCGCCTCATCTTCCTTCATTTTGAGGAACATCCTTTCGGCGATTCTCATGGCAAGATATATTGCCCTAGGATCAACATCTGCACCAAAAGATAAAGTCGAGGCAACCTCAACTTTTTCAAGCTTAGAAGCACTTTCGTTTCTTAGTCCCCCCGACATGATCTTTTCCTCACGCGGTTAAGCGTTAGAACGAGGATTAGCCTCTGATACCAATTGAAAGTTGCCTAGAGGGGGGGGGAATAGGCAAGTTAAAACATTTTCAACAAAAACTAGAAACAAACTAGGTAAAATCGTCCAGTGTCAAAACCGGTGCAACTGGTTTGAACGAGCTTAACTAAAGAATGAGATATAAAACTGAATTGATCTCGAAATTCACCCAGTTAACTTTGGAAATGAGATGTTCTAAATGATCCACAGGGTTCAAAGTAGTAGACCTGAGAAGGGCACTTCTCAAAATCCACACACCAAAAAGAAATGAACAAATCTTCCACGCAATGGTGACAGAACGAAGAACACAAACAAACACAATGAGCAAGAACACAAGAGACACAAGATTTATCCCGAGGTTCGGTCACACCACCAAGGTGCCCTACTTCCTCGTTGAGGCGCCCACAAAGAGCCGAGTCTCTTTCAACCCTAATCCTCCCTTTGCCGACCACAAAGGTCAAGCCCACACAATAATCTTTGCTCGAACGAGCGGGTAATACAAACTTTCTTATGGTCTTCCACAAGATTTGGAGACTCACAAGAGACACCTAGTCGTCTAGGAGCTAGAAGCTCCAAGAGTAATGAATCCACAAAGAACTCGATGTAGTACCAAAGCTCGAATCAAGAAGAGCAAGAGAGATTTGGAGATGAAGCACAAAAACCGCAGCTCTCAAACTCACTCAAAGATTTCTCTCCAAAGATTTGAAATGGGAGAGGCAAGAGATGTGTGAGAGAGAGTGGGAGGTGTTCTTCAAGTTAGAAATGGAGTTTGGGTCGTGCTCTTATGTGTGGGGAGAGAGGTAGGAGTGAGTATATATAGGTGGAGCTCAAAACTAGCTGTTGGGTAGATTTTTCTGTCTGAGACCGGTTGAACCGCCCCTGGCAGGTCAGGCAGACTGTCTGCCAGTCTGACTGTCAGACTGACTGGCAGACTGACCTACAGACTGGTCAAGTTGACCAAGACCGGTTGAACCGCCCTTAAGACCGATTCAACCGCCTGGGGTAGGCTGACAGACAGTCTGCCAGTCAGACTGGTAGACTGCAAGTCAGACTGCAAAAACAGGTCCTGACACCGGTTGAACCGCCCCTAAGGCCGATTCAACCGCCTGGGGGTCAGACTGGCAGTCAGTCTGCCAGTCAGGAGGTCAAACCGGTCAGGTGACCCTGACACCGGTTGAACCTCCCCTAGGACCGGTTCAACCGGTTTTGACCAGTGAGGTCCGGGGAAAATACCCCAGCTGAACTTTCCCTGGACACCGGTTGAACCTCTCTGGACCCCGGTTGAACTTGCCTTGGACCCCGGTTGAAGTTGAAGTTCAGCTGGAGTTGAGAAAGCTCAACTCAGCTGAAGTTCAGCTCAGCTGAAAAGCTCAGCTGCAGTTTAAGAAGTTCAGCTGCTTTTCAAAAAGAACACTCTAGGTTTCTCAAACCTAACCACGGTCAACCATAGAATTTTAAAGAGATTTTTGGTTTTCAAAAAATAGCTTTTGAATATAGAGGCTTGAGCTTTGGCAAACACCTACCTTCTTTTTGGATCCCTCTTTATAGTACGACGATTCCTATACTCAAGTTAAATAAAATATAATTAAGTAAACTCCTTGAGTCATTGGTATCTCATGTGAGATTTCTCCATGGCGTTGCTTCATAAGGTTCACAAACATCTTTGTCTCACCTTTTGAAGCAAACATAAATCAAACCATGTGTCTTGTACCATATCACCATATGTGAGTTCAAATCATGGCTTCAAGTCACTATACTGATGCATCAACATGTTATAACTCTTCATAGCTGATTAGTTCATCGACTTAGTGCAAGTACTCCCTTCTTCACCTTAGCCATGGTACCTCGGTCCACAAGCCGTCGCTTGGCCTTCACCTTCGCTTAGTTCCTCGAAGCCCTTTCCTTACTATCTTCACCCTATCAAGCCATTCTTGAGTCACATCATATTGAGCATCCATTGAGAGAATCATTTCTTCAATATTGTGAACCTTGCTTGAATGTCTTCTAGATATAACCGTTAAGATCAATCAAGCTCTAGTTTGATTCTCATAGAAGCATATATGGACTGATAGTACTATGGTCAAGCCAATTCACGATTCCTCATATCTTATTCACTTTGGCTTGACCTATCCTCTTAATCACTTCATCCTCTATTTTGATCATATGTATGTAGTGATTTCTCGGGTCTTGTCCATATATTCAAACCAATATAGAGATCATATAATATCCATTTGCATTGTCTCATTGGTTATTTAACCTCGTGTTGAACCTTCGTTCACTGATCATTATACACTATTCAAGTATGTTCATCATACTGAATTTCCTGTTCAACACTTAGCAAACTCGTTAGACCTTTAAATGTGTTGTTATCCAAATCACCAAAACTCACAAAAGGGATGAATGCACTTTCACTAAGCACACACTTTATGTTTGAACCAGGAAATGAAATCGGACAATCCATTTTCCGCACCCTTTCTAAGAAGGGTATCATATTCCTATTGAGTTGGGTCCCTTGATCGATGGTAGAATTCATGAAGAAATTGTTCCATGTATGGCGTCACCTCTTCAAGGTTGGTCAATACATATAGCATGATATGGTGCCACTCTTCATGTCTCAGAGTCTTGGTGGTCGAACCACCTACGCTTCCGAGTTGGCGTTGAAAGATGTTGAGGCTCGATTCGTTGGCGCCATCATTGTAAAGAGGGGGTGGATTATGCATGCTCGGCAGTTTGTCACCATAGTAAGTTGTTGTGAAGTTTGACACCTCCTCTAGAATGTATGCCTTTGTAATGGAAGCCTCGATTTTTCATTTATTTCTACATTTCTTTCGAATAGTCTTTAGACATCTCTCGCTTGGATAGCACCATTCGTCCTCATACAAGAGATGAAGAATCAAATGCTGCATTGGATTGAAGAAGCTGGGTGAAAATATCTTCTCAAGCCTACACAGTAACACGAGGGTCAATCTTTCCAAGTTTGCAATCATGGTCCGAGATAACTCTTTTGCATAAGCTGGCGGAAGAAATAGCTCAACACTATAAGCACTAGCCAGACATGCTTAGGGACATAGCCTCGAACCATCGCTGGAAGAATCCATTCAATCCATATGTGGAAGTCATGACTCTTCATCCCTAAGACTTGCAGAGTAGATAAGTTCACCCCCTACTTAGGTTAGTTGCATACTGAAAGGGAAATGGGCTTAATAATTTCCTATAATCGATTTTGGTGGCTGGCGTCCATCACAAACCACGTGAACAAACTAGTTTGCCTAGATGTCTTTTATCTCAGGTGCATAAGGTTCAACATAAACCAAGAAAGAAATTAAGTTGGGGAGTCAACAAAGTTTGGAGCAAGAGTTGGAAAGGTGCTGCCAGTGGCGCACCAAATAGTGTCCGGTGTGCACTGGACAGTGTCCGATGCCCCAGGCCGAGCACCACTTAACAGGCCACTCTCGGGTTTTTCCAAGGGAAGCTCCGCTATAATTCACCGGACTGTCCGGTGTGCACCGAACATGTTCGGTGAGCCGACGGAGCAACGGTAACCTAGCGCTCAACAGTCGAATGCGTGTACAGTAAAAGCGCACGGTGCAGAAGTCAGAAGTCAGAGCAGAAAGTCAGAACGCACCAAACATGTCCGGTGTGCCATCGGACTGTCCAGTGCAACTACAAGATAAAGGACTTCAACGATCAACCACTCCAAACCCTAACGGGTCGCTGATGTGGCACGCACTGGACACTGAATAGTGTCATGTCTAGTGCACCACCGGACTGTCCGGTGCACCATCGCCAGCAATGACTAGAATAGTGGTTGGGGCTATAAATACCCCCCCAACCACCTCCATTCAAGCTATCCAAGTTTTCTAAACTCAACATTCAATACAAGAGCAAAAGACTACACTTCAAGACACAATTCCTTAGTGACTTGAGAGAGGGTGTTTTATGTTCTTTTGTTGCTCTTGTTGCTTGGATTGCTTTCTCCTTTCTATTCTCATTCTTCTAAGTGTTTTGTAAAGCTTGCAAGAGACACCTAAGTGTGTTGTGATCTTGCAGGGTCTTAGTGACCCAGGTGATTAAGGAGAAGCTTCGACCGGTCTGTGTGACCGATTGAGAGAGGGAAAGGGTTGGAATAGACCCAGCCTTTGTGGCCTCCTCAACGGGGACTAGGTTCTTTGGAACCGAACCTCGGTAAACAAATTACCGTGTTCACTTGCATTGATCTTCACTTGATTTGTTTCCCCTCATTCATCCCTCTAAAGTTCCCTTGCTCATATTAATTTGAGTTTGCTCCCAAACGTCATCCGCATTGATTGAGCAACTCTAAGCAAGGAGAACTATCTTTCAAACTCCGATTTAATTCTAATGCTAGCCCCGACCTTAGTGCGTGTTTAAAGTTTATAAATTTCAGGTTTCGCCTATTCACTCCCCCTCTAGGTGACTTTCAATTGGTATAAGAGCCAGTGCATCATTAAGAGTCTAACAAACTCAAAGTGACGTCTGGAGATCACGCCAAGAGGGAGATTGTCACCGGCAATAAGGCCATAGGCTCGGGAAGGACTCTATCAAGGGAGTCCGGTGACAAATACAAGGAGGAATCCTCTTCCTCTATCAAGTCACATAGGAAGGGTGACAAGAAGAAAAAGAAAATGAAGAAGGTGGTCTACTATGAGACTGACTCTTCATCACCTTCCACATCCGGCGCCGAGTCTACAACTTCAAAGCGCCACGAGCGTAAGAAGTATAGTAAGATGCCTCTTCGCTATCCTCGCATTCCTAAACACGCTCCTCTACTTTCGGTACCCCTAGGCAAACCACCATATTTTGATGGTGAAGATTATTGTATGTGGAGTGATAAAATGAGGCATCATCTAACCTCACTCCACGAAAGCATATGGGATATTGTTGAGTTTGGAGCGCAGGCACCACAGGTGGGTGATGAGGACTACGACTCGGACGAGGCCACCAAAATTAAGCATTTTAATGCCCAAGAAACTTCTATACTCCTCGCCTCCTTGTGTCAAGAGGAGTATAATAAGGTGCAAGGGTTGAAAAATGCCAAAGAAATTTGGAACGTCCTCAAAACGGCGCACGAAGGGGACGAGGTGACCAAGATCACCAAGCGCGAGACGATCAAGGGAGAGCTCGATCGATTCGTCCTCAACAAAGGAGAGGAGTCGCAAGCGATGTACAACCAGCTCAAGGCGATGGTCAATCAAGTGCGCAACCTCGGGAGCACCAAATAGGATGACCATGAAATGGTCAAGGTTATTCTAAGATTTCTCGTTTTTCGTAATCCTACTCAAGTTCAATTAATTTGTGGAGATCCTAGATATAAGCAGATGTCCCCCGAGGAGGTTATTGGCAAGTTTGTGAGCTTTGAACTTATGATCAAAGACTCCAAACACAATGTCAACTTGGAACAAGGCGCTACCTCTACACCCGAGGTGCAACCCGTTGCATTCAAAGCAACGGAAGAGAAGAAAGAAGAGTCTACACCAAGTAGACTCCCAATTGATGCCTCCAAGCTCGACAACGACGAGATGGCTCTTATCATTAAAAGCTTTCGACAAATCCTCAAACAAAGGAAGGGGAAGGACTACAAGCCTTGTTCCAAGAGGGTGTGTTATAGGTGTGGTAAGTCCGGTCACTTTATTGCAAAATGTCCATATACAAGTGACAGTGACAGGGACAATGACAAGAAGGGGAAGAAAAAGATGGAGAAGAAAAGATACTATAATAAGAAGGGTGGCGAGGCGCACATGGGGCGGGAATGGGACTCCGATGAGAGCTCAACCGACTCCTCCTCCAACGAGGACGCCGCCAACGTCACCATCAACAAAGGCCTCCTCTTCCCCAACATCGGCCACAAGTGCCTCATGGATAAGGACGGCAAGAAGAAGAAGGTACACTCTAGAGATACCCCTAAATACACTACATCCGATGATGAGGGTAGCTCTAGTGATGATAATGATTATTTAACTTCTCTTTTTGCTAACCTTACTAAGGACCAAAGAAAAGGATAAATGAACTAATAGAATCCAGTAATGAGAAGGATGATCTCTTGAAATGCCAAGAGGACTTGCTCGTTAAGGAAAATAAGAAATTTGTTGAATTGAAAAATGCTTATGTTGTAGAGGTAGAAAAATGTGTAAATTTATCTAAAGAGCTTAACATTTGCAATGATTCAATTTGCTGTCATAGAGATGAGAATGCTAGTTTAAATGCTAAGATTGATGAATTGAATGTTTGCAAACCATCTACATCTATTGTCGAGCATGTCACTATTTGCATTAGATATAGAGATATAAATGTTGAAGCTATTGATGGTCACCTTGCCATGATTAAAGAACAAAATGATTACATAACTAAATTAAATGCTAAAATTGCCGAGCATGAATTAGAAAATGAAAATTTTAAATTTGCTCGAAGCATGCTCTACAATAGGAGACGCCCTGGCATTAAGGATGGCATTGGCTTCCAACAAGGAAGCCAAAGCAACATCAAGCTTAATGCCCCCAAGAAACTATCTAATTTTGTTAAAGGTAAGACTCCCATGGTTCAAGATAGAGAGGGTTACACTTTATATCCTAAAAACTATCCTGAGCACAAGATAAGGGGAATTCATGCTAGAAAATCTCATTTTGTTTCTCATCATGCTTTTATGTATAGTAATGAGACATCTAGCTCTAGGCATTCAACTCATATCAAAATGCCTAAAAAGAAAATTGCAAGTGCATCAAATGAGCATGACATTTCATTTAAGACTTTTGATGCTTCTTATGTGCTCACTAACAAATCAGGCAAAGTAGTTGCCAAATATGTTGGGGGCAAACACAAGAGTCCAAGGACTTGTGTTTTGGTACCCAAGGTGCATGTTTCTAATGTCAAAGGACCCAAGACCGTTTGGGTACCTAAGAACAAGGCCTAAATTTGTTTTGTAGGTTTATGCATCTGGTGGATCAAGTTGGATAATCGATAGCGGGTGCACAACCCACATGACAGGGGAGAAAAGAATGTTCTCCTCATATGAGAAAAATGAAGATCCCCAAAGAGCCATTACATTCGGGGATGTAAATCAAGGTTTGGGTAAAATTGCTATATCTCCTGACCATTCCATTTCTAATGTTTTTCTTGTAGATTCTTTAGACTACAATTTGCTTTCTGTTTCTCAATTATGT
This sequence comes from Zea mays, assembly GCF_902167145.1. Classification (NCBI taxonomy): domain Eukaryota; kingdom Viridiplantae; phylum Streptophyta; class Magnoliopsida; order Poales; family Poaceae; genus Zea; species Zea mays. Next base: position 173,260,171 of record NC_050096.1, read on the forward strand.
AAAATGGGCTACAACTGTATGTTTTCTGACGTTGGTGTTACTGCCTTTAGAAGAAGTGATGATTCAATAGCTTTTAAGGGAGTGTTAGATGGTCAGCTATATCTAGTTGATTTTAATGATAATAATGCTGAACTAGACACTTGCTTAATTGCTAAGACTAACATGGGATGGCTCTGGCATCGCCGACTTGCCCACGTTGGGATGAAGAATCTTCACAAACTTCTAAAGGGAGAACACATTTTAGGACTAACAAATGTTCATTTTGAGAAAGACAGGATTTGTAGCGCATGTCAAGCAGGGACGCAAGTTGGAGTTCATCATCCACACAAGAACATCATGCCGACCGACAGGCCGCTTGAGCTACTCCACATGGACCTATTTGGCCCAATCACTTATATAAGCATCAACGGGAGTAAGTATTGTCTTGTTATTGTGGATGACTATTCTCGCTTCACTTGAGTATTCTTTTTGCATGAAAAATCTCAAACCCAAGAGACCCTAATGAGATTCTTGAGACGAGCTCAGAATGAGTTCAGATTAAGAATCGAGAAAATTAGAAGCGATAATGGAACGGAGTTCAAGAACTCTCAAATTGAAGGATTTCTTGAGGAGGAGGGCATCAAGCATGAGTTATCTTCTCCCTACACACCTCAACAAAATGGTGTAGTGGAGAGGAAGAATAGAACTCTATTGGACATGACAAGAACCATGCTTGATGAGTACAAGACACCGGATCGGTTTTGGGTGGAGGCAATTAACACCGCCTAGTACTCCATCAACCGTTTATATCATCACCGAATCCTCAAGAAAACATCATATGAACTCCTCACTTGTAAAAGCCCAATGTTTCTTATTTTAGAGTTTTTGGGAGCAAATGCTTTATTCTTATTAAGAGAGGTAGAAATTCTAAATTTGCTCCTAAGGCTGTAGAAGGCTTTTTACTTGGCTATGACTCAAACACAAGGGCATATAGAGTCTTCAACAAGTCCACTAGATTAGTTGAAGTTTCTTGTGACATCGTGTTTGATGAGACTAATGGCTCCCAAGTGGATCAAGTTGATCTTGATGAATTAGATGATGAAGAGGCTCCGTGCGTCGCACTAAGGAACATGTCCATTGGGGATGTGTGTCCAAAAGAATCCGAAGAGCCTCCACAAGCACAAGATCAACCATCATCTTCAATGCAAGCATATCCACCAACTCAAGATGAGGATAAGACTCAAGAAGAAGAGGATGAAGATCAAGACGATGAGCCACCTCAAGAGGAGGACATTGATCAAGTGGGAGATGATGATAATGAATACAAGGAAGATGATCAAGAGATTTAGGATCAAAGACCGCCACACCCAAGAGTCCACCAAGCAATACAAAGAGATCACCCCGTCAACTCCATACTTGGTGACATCCACAAGGGGGTAACCACTAGATCTTGAGTTGCTCATTTATCTGAACATTACTTTTTTGTGTCCTCTGTTGAGCCATACAGGATAGAGGATGCATTAAGAGATTCAGATTGGGTGGTGGCAATGCAAGAGGAGCTCAACAACTTCACAAGGAATGAGGTATGGCATTTAGTTCCACGTCCTAACCAAAATATTGTAGGTACCAAGTGGGTATTCCGCAACAAATAGGATGAGCATGGTGTGGTGACTAGGAACAAAGCTCGACTTATTGCCAAAGGTTATTCACAAGTCGAAGGTTTGGATTTCGATGAAACCTATGCACCCATAGCTAGGCTTGAGTCAATTCGTATATTACTTGCCTATGCTACTTACCAAGGCTTTAAGTTGTATCAAGTGGACGTGAAAAGTGTCTTCCTCAATGGCCCTATCAAGGAAAAGGTATATGTTGAGCAACCTCCCAGTTTTGAAGATAGTGAGTATCCTAACCATGTTTATAAGCTCTCAAAGGCACATTATGGGCTCAAGCAAGTCCCAAGAGCATGGTATGAATGCCTGAGAGACTTTCTTATCACCAATGGCTTCAAAGTTGGTAAAGTTGATCCTACTCTCTTCACTAAAACTATTGCCTAGGACTTGTTTATATGCCAAATTTATGTTGAGGATATTATATTTGGGTCTACTAACAAGTCAACTTGTGAAGAGTTAAGTAGGATAATGATACAGAAATTCGAGATGTCTATGATGGGGGAGTTGAAATATTTCCTTGGATTTCAAATCAAGCAACACCAAGAGGGTACCTTCATCAGCCAAACTAAGTACATTCGAGACGTACTTAAGAAATTTGGAATGAAGAATGCCAAACCCATCAAGACACCCATGGGAACTAACGGGCATCTCGACCTCGACACAAGAGGTAAATCCGTAGATCAAAATGTATACCGATCAATGATAGGGTCTTTACTTTATTTATGTGCTTCACAACCAGATATTATGCTTTCCGTATGCATGTGTGCAAGGTTCCAAGCAAATCCTAAGGACATTCACCTTAGGGCCGTGAAACGAATCATGAGATATTTAGTTTACACTCCTAAGTTTGGGCTTTGGTACCCCAAGGGATCTACTTTTGATTTAATTGGATATTCCGATGCCGATTATGCTGGATGTAAAATTGATAGGAAGAGCACATCAGGGACTTGTTGAAAGGGAAATGTGCCTTTGGGCCATTTCTAAGTATTTTGGTGATTAAGTGCCAACACAAGTGCTTAAATGTAAATCAATGCCCATGGATGAACAAAGTGCAAATCTTCAACAAAGGTATGTTTCTAAGTCTTAGTACATTGGTTTTGTGTACTAATATATTTGTCTAAGTGTTAGAAACAGAAAGAAGAAGAGAAGAGAAGACTTGGCTGTGTGCAGCCAAGGGGCTGCTTCGGTCTAGGGCACCGGACTGTCCGGTGGTGCACCGGACAGTGTCCGGTGCGCCAGGCCGCCTCGGCCGAAGAGGCCGCTCTCGGGTTTTTCTCCGGCGACTTCGGCTAAAATTCACCGGACTGTCCGGTGTGCACCGGACTGTCCGGTGAGCCAACGGTCGGCCGGGCCAACGGTCGGCCGCGTGATCGGCGCGCGACACGTGGCCGAGCCAACGGTCGGAGGGAAGCACCGGACTGTCCGGTGTGCACCGGACTGTCCGGTGCGCCAGATCTGCAACGGTCGGCAACGGTCGGCTTCGCCAATTAAGGAAAGGAATCGGGCACCGGACACTGTCCGGTGTGCACCGGACTGTCCGGTGCGCCCGACGACAGAAGGCAAGAATAGCCTTCCAGATGTGCTCTCAACGGCTCCTAGGTGCCTTGGGGCTATAAAAGGGACCCCTTGGCGCATGGAGGAGGACAACCAAGCATTCCTACAACCTTTCTAAGCACCAAGACATTGATCTAGCGCATTCGATTCATTGTGATAGCATATAGAGCTCTTGTGGAGTTGTGTACTCTTTGAGTTGTGTTGCGAGCTCTTATTGCTGCTTGTGTGCGTGTTGCTCTGATCTTTTGAAGTCTTGTGTGCGTCGCTCATTCCCTCCCTTGCTCCGTGATTCTCTGTGAACATCTTTTGTAAGGGCGAGAGGCTCCAAATTGTGGAGATTCCTCGCAAGCGGGATTGAGAAAAGAAAAGCAAGAACACCATGGTATTCAAGTTGATCATTGGATCACTTGAGAGGAGTTGAGTGCAACTCTCGTCCGTTGGGACGCCACAACGTGGAAGTAGGCAAGTTTTGTACTTGGCCGAACCACGGGATAACCACCGTGTCATCTCTGTGATTGATTTCTTGTGGTTATTGTGTTTTGACTCCTCTCTAGCCACTTGGCCATAATTGTGCTAACACTTAACAAGTTTTTGTGGCTTAAGTTTTGAAGTTATTCAGGATCACCTATTCACCCCCCCTCTAGGTGCTCTCAATTGGTATCGGAGCCGTTCTCTTCAAGAAAGGGACTAACCGCCCGAAGAGATGGATCCTAAGGGGAAGGGAATTGTGATCAACGACAAGGAGAAGGAGTCCTTCGTCAACGAGCCAAGGGATGACAAGTCCAACGACTCGGGCTCGGGCCACAGGCGCAAAGATGGGAAGAAGAAGAAGACAAGGCGCATCAAGGAGATCATCTACTACGACGATAGTGATGAATCTACTTCTTCCCAAAAGGATGGTGACAACGACTACAAAAAGACGGTCAATTCGAACTTTTCATTTGATTATTCTCGTATTCAACATAGTTCGAATTCGCATTTGCTTTCCATTCCTCTTGGCAAACCCCCACACTTTGATGGGGAGGACTACGGATTTTGGAGTCACAAAATGCGTAGTCACTTATTCTCTCTCCATCCAAGCATATGGGAGATTGTGGAGAATGGAATGAAATTTGATAGCTCGGATAGTCCTATGCTTATAAATGAACAAATTCATAGAAATGCACAAGCTACTACTGTTCTCTTAGCATCTTTGTGCAGGGAAGAGTACAATAAGGTGAGCGGCTTGGACAATGCCAAGCAGATATGGGACACCCTCAAGATCTCTCACGAGGGGAACGACATCACCATGCTCACCAAGATGGAGTTGGTGGAGGGCGAGCTTGGACGATTCGCCATGATAAGGGGAGAGGAGCCAACTCAAACTTACAACCGGCTCAAGACCCTTATCAACAAAATAAGGAGCTACGGAAGCACGCGTTGGACGGACCACGACGTCGTCCGCCTACTACTCAGGTCCTTTACCGTTCTTGATCCTCATCTCGTGAACAATATTCGTGAGAATCCCAGGTACACGATGATGATGCCCGAGGAAGTACTTGGAAAATTCGTGAGCGGGCGAATGATGATCAAGGAGGCAAGGTACGTCGATGACGCATTGAACGGTCCAATCCACGAGCCTCAACCCATTGCTCTCAAGGCATCGAGAAGCAAGGAGGCACTACCAAGCAAGGTGGCGCAAATTGAGGCGGCCGGGCTTAATGATGAAGAAATGGCTCTCATCATTAAGCGCTTCAAGACGGCGTTAAGGGGTCGCAAGGAGCATCCCAACAAGACCAAGACGAAGGGGAAGCGCTCATGCTTCAAGTGTGGTAAGATTGGTCACTTTATCGCTAATTGTCCCGATAATGATAGTGACCAGGAAAAGAAGAGTGGAAAATGGGAAAAGAAGAAGAATTACAAGAAGGCAAAGGGCGAGGCTCATATTGGAAAGGAGTGGGATTCAGATTGCTCCTCGTCCGACTCCGACAACGAAGGACTCGCCGCCACCGCCTTCAACAAGTCATCCCTCTTTCCCAACGAACATCACACTTGCCTCATGGCAAGGGAAAAGAAGGTAATCACTCGTAATGCTAATACTTATGATTCTTCTAGTGATGATGAATCTAGTGAGGATGAAGTAGATTATTCATGTTTATTCAAGGGCTTAGATAGATCTAAGATAGACAAAATTAATGAATTAATTGATGCCTTGAATGAAAAGAATATACTTTTAGAAAAGCAAGAGGATTTGTTGTATGAAGAACATGATAAGTTTGTAGAGGCTCAAAAATCCCTTGCATTAGAAATTAAGAGGAATGAAATGCTTGCTTGTGAAGTGTCATCATGCCATGATTCTATTTCTAACTTAAAGAGCATAAATGATGATTTAAATGCTAAACTAGTAGAAGCAAATAAATCCAACTCTTGTGGTGAAACTGTTGTTATTTGCAATAGATGTAAAGACTTTGATATTGATGCTTGTAGTGAACACATAGCTTCTATTGCAAAGTTAAATAATGAAGTGGCTAGTCTTAATGCCCAACTTAAGACTAGCAAAAGTGAATTTGATAAACTAAAATTTGCAAGGGATGCCTACACTATTGGTAGACACCCCTCAATTAAGGATGGACTTGGCTTCAAGAGAGAAGCTAAGAACTTAACAAGTCATAAGGCTCCCATTCCCGCCAAGGAGAAAGGGAAGGCCCCTATGGCTAGTAATGTGCAAAAGAACCATGCTTTTATGTATTATGATAGGAGACAAACTAGAAATGCTTATAGGAGTTATAATGCTTTTGATGATTTTGACTCTCATGCCATGTTTGCTTCTAGTTCTTCCTATATGCATGGTAGAAATATGTCTAGGAGAAATGCTATTCATCATGTGTCTAGAAAGAATGCTATTCATGCTCCTAGGAAAGTAGTGAATGAACCTTCCACAATTTATTATGCTTTAAATGCTTCCTTTGCTATTTGTAGAAAGGATAAGAAAATTGTTGCTAGGAAGTTAGGGGCAAAATGCAAGGGAGACAAAACTTGCATTTGGGTCCCTAAGGATATTTGCACTAACCTTGTAGGACCCAACATGAGTTGGGTACCTAAGACCCAAGCCTAAAATTGCCTTGCAGGTTTATGCATCCGGGGGTTCAAGCTGGATTATTGACAGCGGATGCACAAACCATATGACGGGGGAGAAGAAGATGTTCACCTCCTACGTCAAGAATAAGGATTCCCAAGATTCAATCATATTCGGTGATGGGAATCAAGGCAAGGTAAAAGGGTTAGGTAAAATTGCAATTTCTAATGAGCACTCTATCTCTAATGTGTTTTTAGTAGAGTCACTAGGATATAATTTACTATCTGTTAGTCAATTGTGCAATATGGGATATAACTGTCTGTTTACAAATATAGATGTGTCTGTCTTTAGAAGAAGTGATGGTTCACTAGCTTTTAAGGGTGTATTAGACGGCAAACTTTATTTAGTTGATTTTGCAAAAGAAGAGGCCGGTCTAGATGCATGCTTAATGGCTAAGACTTGCATGGGCTGGCTGTGGCATCGCCGCTTAGCACATGTGGGGATGAAGAACCTTCACAAGCTTCTAAAGGGAGAACATGTGATAGGTCTAACCAATGTTCATTTCGAAAAAGATAGACCTTGTGCAGCTTGTCAAGCAGGGAAACAGGTGGGAGGAGCGCATCACAGCAAGAATGTGATGACCACTTCAAGACCCCTGGAGCTGCTGCATATGGACCTCTTCGGACCCGTCGCCTATCTAAGCATAGGGGGAAGTAAGTATGGTCTAGTTATTGTTGATGACTTTTCCCGCTTCACTTGGGTATTCTTTTTGCAGGATAAGTCCGAAACCCAAGGGACCCTCAAACGCTTCCTCAGGAGATCTCAAAATGAGTTTGAGCTCAAAGTGAAGAAGATAAGGAGCGACAACGGGTCCGAGTTCAAGAATCTTCAAGTGGAGGAATTCCTTGAAGAAGAAGGGATCAAGCATGAGTTCTCCGCTCCCTACACACCACAGCAAAATGGTGTGGTAGAGAGGAAGAACAGGACGCTCATCGACATGGCGAGGACTATGCTTGGAGAGTTCAAGACCCCCGAGCGTTTTTGGTCGGAAGCCGTGAACACGGCTTGCCACGCCATCAACAGGGTCTACCTTCATCGCCTCCTCAAGAAGACGTCGTATGAGCTACTAACCGGTAACAAACCCAATGTATCTTACTTTCGTGTATTTGGGAGCAAGTGCTACATTCTAGTGAAGAAGGGTAGAAATTCTAAGTTTGCTCCCAAAGCTGTAGAAGGGTTTTTGTTAGGTTATGACTCAAATACAAAGGCGTATAGAGTCTTCAACAAATCATCGGGTTTGGTTGAAGTCTCTAGCGACGTTGTATTTGATGAGACTAATGGCTCTCCAAGAGAGCAAGTTGTTGATTGTGATGATGTAGATGAAGAAGATGTTCCAACGGCCGCTATGCGCACCATGGCGATTGGTGATGTGCGACCACAGGAACACTTGGAGCAAGATCAGCCTTCTTCCTCAACCATAGTGCATCCCCCAACCCAAGATGACGAACAGGTACCTCAAGTGGAGGCGGGTGATCAAGGGGGAGCACAAGATGATCATGTGATGGAGGAAAAAGCGCAACCGGCACCTCCAACCCAAGTTCGAGCAATGATTCAAAGGGATCATCCCGTCGACCAAATTCTGGGTGACATCAGCAAGGGAGTAACTACTCGTTCTCGATTAGTTAATTTTTGTGAGCATTACTCTTTTGTCTCCTCTATTGAGCCTTTCAGGGTAGAGGAGGCCTTGCTAGATCCGGACTGGGTGTTGGCCATGCAGGAGGAGCTCAACAACTTCAAGAGAAATGAAGTTTGGACGCTGGTGCCTCGTCCGAAGCAAAATGTTGTGGGAACCAAGTGGGTGTTCCGCAACAAACAGGACGAGCACGGGGTGGTGACGAGAAACAAGGCTCGACTTGTGGCAAAAGGTTATGCCCAAGTCGCAGGTTTGGATTTTGAGGAGACTTTTGCTCCTGTGGCTAGGCTAGAGTCAATTCGAATCTTGCTAGCATATGCCGCTCACCATTCTTTCAGGTTGTACCAAATGGATATGAAGAGCGCTTTCCTCAACGGGCCAATCAAGGAGGAGGTGTACGTGGAGCAACCCCCTGGCTTCGAGGATGAACGGTACCCCGACCACGTGTGTAAGCTCTCTAAGGCGCTCTATGGACTTAAGCAAGCCCCAAGAGCATGGTATGAATGCCTTAGAGATTTCTTAATTGCTAATGCTTTCAAGGTTGGGAAAGCCGATCCAACTCTTTTCACTAAGACATGTGATGGTGATTTGTTCGTGTGCCAAATTTATGTCGATGACATAATATTTGGTTCTACTAACCAAAAGTCTTGTGAAGAGTTTAGCAGGGTGATGACGCAAAAATTCGAGATGTCGATGATGGGCGAGTTGAACTACTTCCTTGGGTTCCAAGTGAAGCAACTCAAGGACGGCACCTTCATCTCCCAAACGAAGTACACGCAAGATCTGCTAAAGCGGTTTGGGATGAAGGACGCCAAGCCCGCAAAGACTCCGATGGGGACCGACGGACACACCGACCTCAACAAAGGAGGTAAGTCCGTTGATCAAAAAGCATACCGGTCAATGATAGGGTCATTACTTTATTTATGTGCTAGTAGACCGGATATTATGCTTAGCGTATGCATGTGTGCTAGATTTCAATCCGATCCTAAGGAATGTCACTTAGTGGCGGTGAAGCGGATTCTTAGATATTTGGTTGCTACGCCTTGCTTCGGGCTCTGGTATCCAAAGGGGTCTACCTTTGACTTGGTTGGATACTCAGACTCCGACTATGCTGGATGTAAGGTCGATAGGAAGAGTACATCGTGGACGTGCCAATTCTTAGGAAGGTCCCTGGTGTCATGGAACTCTAAGAAACAAACATCTGTTGCCCTATCCACCGCTGAGGCCGAGTATGTTGCCGCAGGACAGTGTTGCGCGCAACTACTTTGGATGAGGCAAACTCTCCGGGACTTTGGCTACAATCTGAGCAAAGTCCCACTCCTATGTGATAATGAGAGTGCTATCCGCATGGCGGAGAATCCTGTTGAGCACAGCCGCACAAAGCACATAGACATCCGGCATCACTTTTTGAGAGACCACCAGCAAAAGGGAGATATCGAAGTGTTTCATGTTAGCACCGAGAACCAGCTAGCCGATATCTTCACTAAGCCTCTAGATGAGAAGACCTTTTGCAGGTTGCGTAGTGAGCTAAATGTCTTAGATTCGCGGAACCTGGATTGAATTGTAGCATACATGTATTTATGCTTTTGATCATGTTCCTTTTTGCATTTTGTTGCTTATTGTGGTGCTCAAGTTGTACAAACACTCCCTGGACCTCACAAGTCTGTTGCAAAGTGATGCACATGTTAAGGGGGAGATGTGTTACAACTTGACCCTTTGAGACTAACCATGTGTTTGAGTTTGATGATTTAGTCTCAAAGGAGGCTTGAAAGGGAAAAGGTGGACTTGGACCATGAAAGACTTCCACTGCACTCCGATGAGAGGGTAACTTATTCCAAGTCCATCTCATGAACTCTTATTGCCATTTGCTCTTAATTGAAGATTTTGGTGAGGCAATGGGGTTATAGAGCCAAGATTGATCCCGTTTTGGTGCTTGATGCCAAAGGGGGAGAAAATAAAGGCCAAAGTGATAAAATGGATCAGCTACCACTTGAGAGATTTTGAAAATTTTGAAAATAGTAGAATAGTAGAATAGAGTTTGTGTTTTGTCAAAAGCTTTTGTCTCTTATTGTCTCTATTGTCAAAAGTTGGTTTCTTATGGGGAGAAGTATTGATTATGGGATTTAGGGGGAGTTTTTGAAATCTTTGATCAATCTCGTTTGGAATGACTCTCTTTATGCCTCAACATGTGTGGTTGACATAGAAATAGAGATTTGAGTTTGATTTGCAAAAACAAACCAAGTGGTGGCAAAGGATGATCCATATATGCCAAAATTGAATCAAAACCAATTTGAGTTTTTATTTGAAGTGATTTTGCACTTGTTCTAGTTGCTTTATGTGGTGTTGGCATAAATCACCAAAAAGGGGGAGATTGAAAGGGAAATGTGCCTTTGGGCCATTTCTAAGTATTTTGGTGATTAAGTGCCAACACAAGTGCTTAAATGTAAATCAATGCCCATGGATGAACAAAGTGCAAATCTTCAACAAAGGTATGTTTCTAAGTCTTAGTACATTGGTTTTGTGTACTAATATATTTGTCTAAGTGTTAGAAACAGAAAGAAGAAGAGAAGAGAAGACTTGGCTGTGTGCAGCCAAGGGGCTGCTTCGGTCTAGGGCACCGGACTGTCCGGTGGTGCACCGGACAGTGTCCGGTGGTGCACCGGACAGTGTCCGGTGCGCCAGGCCGCCTCGGCCGAAGAGGCCGCTCTCGGGTTTTTCTCCGGCGACTTCGGCTAAAATTCACCGGACTGTCCGGTGTGCACCGGACTGTCCGGTGAGCCAACGGTCGGCCGGGCCAACGGTCGACCGCGTGATCGGCGCGCGACACGTGGCCGAGCCAACGGTCGGAGGGAAGCACCGGACTGTCCGGTGTGCACCGGACTGTCCGGTGCGCCAGATCTGCAACGGTCGGCAACGGTCGGCTTCGCCAATTAAGGAAAGGAATCGGGCACCGGACACTGTCCGGTGTGCACCGGACTGTCCGGTGCGCCCGACGACAGAAGGCAAGAATAGCCTTCCAGATGTGCTCTCAACGGCTCCTAGGTGCCTTGGGGCTATAAAAGGGACCCCTTGGCGCATGGAGGAGGACAACCAAGCATTCCTACAACCTTTCTAAGCACCAAGACATTGATCTAGCGCATTCGATTCATTGTGATAGCATATAGAGCTCTTGTGGAGTTGTGTACTCTTTGAGTTGTGTTGCGAGCTCTTATTGCTGCTTGTGTGCGTGTTGCTCTGATCTTTTGAAGTCTTGTGTGCGTCGCTCATTCCCTCCCTTGCTCCGTGATTCTCTGTGAACATCTTTTGTAAGGGCGAGAGGCTCCAAATTGTGGAGATTCCTCGCAAGCGGGATTGAGAAAAGAAAAGCAAGAACACCGTGGTATTCAAGTTGATCATTGGATCACTTGAGAGGAGTTGAGTGCAACTCTCGTCCGTTGGGACGCCACAACGTGGAAGTAGGCAAGTTTTGTACTTGGCCGAACCACGGGATAACCACCGTGTCATCTCTGTGATTGATTTCTTGTGGTTATTGTGTTTTGACTCCTCTCTAGCCACTTGGCCATAATTGTGCTAACACTTAACAAGTTTTTGTGGCTTAAGTTTTGAAGTTATTCAGGATCACCTATTCACCCCCCCCTCTAGGTGCTCTCACTTGTCAATTTCTGGGGAGATCCCTGGTGTCTTGGATTCAAAGAAACAAAACTCAGTAGCTCTATCCACCGCTGAAGCCGAGTATATTGCTCCAGGACATTATTGTGCATAATTACTCTAGATGAGGCAAACCCTTAGGGACTATGGCTACAAATTGAGCAAAGTCCCTCTCCTATGTGATAATGAGAGTGCAATCCGCATGGCAGATAATCCCGTTGAACACAGCCGCACTAAGCACATAGACATCCGGTATCACTTTTTGAGAGATCACCAACAAAAGAGGGATATCTAAATTGCTTATGTTAGCACCCACAACCAGTTAGCCGATATCTTTACCAAGCCACTAGATGAAAAGACTTTTAGCAAACTTAGTAATGAGATAAACATCTTAGATTCTTAGAACTTTGATTGAAACATTGCACACATAGCTCATTAATATACCTTTGATCATATCTCTTTCATTTGGTACAAATGCATATTTCTTATTCTTCTTGTGCCTAGGCTAAGACTAATGTACTCTCAAGTGTATCTCTATGATTAGTCTTAAATTGAAAGGGAAATGGAGTATACGGCAAAGGCAAGGCTTCCACTCCACCTCTAACGGTATCATTTATCATTTGCCTTACTCATAAACTCTCAATTGGTATAAGCCTGCACTCACTTTTTTACTAACGGGGGAGAAAACAGGCCCCAAAGGGGAAGAATTCAAAGGGCTCTCAAAGTTTTTCATTTTTGGCGATTCATGCCAAAGGGGAAGAAAGTATTAAGCCCAAAGCAAAAGGACCGCACCACCCCATTTTCAAAAATTCAAAATTGCAATTGGTATTTCATTTGGTTTCAAAATTTCAATTAATATAACTTCATATGGTATCTGCTTCAAAAAAACCTCTTGATAACTAAGGGGAGAATTTCTTCAGGGGGAGCTTTTATTTAGTCGAAGGAAAAAAGCATTTGAAATAGGGGGAGGAATTTCAAAACCTGAAAAATGCTTCTTAAAATCATATTCCTATACCTTTGGCTATTTTGAAAAGAATTTAAAAAGACTTTTCCAAAAGATTTGCAAAAACAAGCAAGTGGTGCAAATGTGGTCCAAAATGTTAATAGAAGAAAGCAATCACGTTTATTCTTAAAATTATGTAGAAAGTATTTCAATTGGTTTAAATCTAAGTAACCTATGCACATCTATCATAATTGCAAACTAGTTACATTTTTACACTCTATATTTGCTTTGGTTTGTGTTGGCATCAATCACCAAAAGGTAGAGATTGAAAGGGAAATGGGCTTAATCATTTCCTATAATCGATTTTGGTGGTTGACGTCCATCACAAACCATGTGAACTAACTAGTTTGCCTAGATGTCTTTTATCTCAGGTGCATAAGGTTCAACATAAACCAAGAAAGAAATTAAGTTGGGGAGTCAACAAAGTTTGGAGCAAGAGTTGGAAAGGTGCTGCCAGTAACGCACCGGACAGTGTCCAATGCCCCAGGCCGAGCACCACTCAACAAGCCACTCTCGGGTTTTTCAAAGGGAAGCTCCGCTATAATTGACCGGACAATCCGGTGTGCACCGGACATGTCCGGTGAGCCAACGGAGCAACGGTACCCTGGCGCTCAACGGTCGACTGCGTGTATAGTAAAATCGCATAGTGCAGAAGTCAGAAGTCAGAGCAGAAAGTTAGAACGCACCGGACATGTCCGGTGTGCCACCGGACTGTCCAGTGCAACTACAAGACAAAGGACTTCAACGGTCAATCTCTCCAAACCCCAACGGGCCGCTGACGTGGCACGCATAGGACACTGAACAATGTCATGTTCGGTGCACCACCAGACTGTCCAGTGCACCATCACCAGCAACGGCTAGAATAGTGGTTGGGGCTATAAATACCCCCAACCACCTCCATTCAAGCTATCCAAGTTTTCTGAACTCAACATTCAATACAAGAGCAAAAGACTACACTTCAAGACACATTCAATAGATAAAATCCTCTCCAAGCCTCTAAATCATTTCAATTCCTTAGTGACTTGAGAGAGGGTGTTTTGTGTTCTTTTGTTGCTCTTGTTGCTTTGTAAAGATAGCAAGAGACACCTAAGTGTGTGGTGATCCTTGCGGGGTCTTAGTGACCCAAGTGATTAAGGAGAAGCCTCGACCAGTCTGTGTGACCGATTGAGAGAGGGAAAGGGTTGGAACAGACCCGGCCTTTGTGGCCTCCTCAACGGGGACTAGGTTCTTTGGAACCGAACCTCGGTAAACAAATCACCGTGTTCACTTGCATTGATCTTCACTTGATTTGTTTCCCCTCATTCCTCTCTCTAAAGTTCCCTTGCTCATATTAATTTGAGTTTGCTCCCAAACATCATCCACATTGATTGAGCAACTCTAAGGAAGGAGAACTATCTTTCGAACTCCGATTGAATTCTAACGCTAACCACAACCTTAGTGCGTGTTAAAAGTTTGTAAATTTTAGGTTTTGCCTATTCACACCCCTCTAGGCGACTTTCACATTCCCATTAGGGAACATCAACATCTTGATCCGTTGCAGTACTTCCTTCCTCTAGGCCCAGCTTAGGACGAAATTGGCCTTAGGCCTTGTCCATGTCTTTCCACCACTAAGCGGCTTCATCTCTTGGTTTGGTCTATCACATAATGCTGCCAGATCCACTCTTGCCTTTATGTTATCCTATGACTTATCAGGAATGCCCATAATTGTTGCCCAAAGTGCCTCGCGCAACATTCTTTTCAGTGTGCATCATGTCAATTTTGTGTGGAAGGAGCAGGTCGTCATAATAGGGGAGCCGAGTCAAGCCCGACTTATGTGTCCACATATGTTGCTCACCATATCCCACAAAACCACCTTCTGGATTGGCCACGAGTTCATCTATCTGTTAATGAATTTTGGCACCAGTCATCATTGCAGGTGGGCGGTCTGTCACTACGACACTTTTTGTAAAGTTCTTGATGTCTAGGCGGAATGGATGGTCAGGAGGGAGAAATTGTCGATGTTTATCGAACAACGAATATTTGCCACCCTTCTTCAACCAAATGAACCTAAAAGCTTCCTTGCAAACTTGGCATGGGAACTTATCGTGAACACACCAGGCGTAGAATAGCCCATACGTCGGTAAGTCATGCATGGAGTACTGGTACCAAACATGCATTTTGAAGTTTTGTGTTCGTAGCTCGGTCATACGTCCATACCCCTTCCTCCCAAGAACGAACCAATTCATCAAACAAAGGCTCCATGTACATGCCCATTTTATTCCCCGGGTGTTCAGGAATTATCAACGACACAAATATGTTCTGTCTTTGAAAGCATACACCGGGGGAGATTGATGGGGATAACAAACACGGGCCAACATGTGTACGGGGCAACGCTCATTCCATAGGGATTGAACCCATTTGAGGCCAGTGCAACACGTACATTATGAGCCTCTTCGGCTTTCTCATGGTGAATGGCCTTAATGTGTTTCCATGCTTCACCCTCAGATGCGTGCACCATCTTGTCAGGATTGTATCGTTTGCCATTTTTGTGCCATGTCAATAGTTTCATGGATTCCTCGGTCATGTATAGACGTTAGATCCTCGGTATGAACGGAAGGTGGTGTAGGATTGTCACAAGGATGTCGAGCTACCTCTTCTATCCATCACCAGAGTCTATCTCCATGAACCTAGATGATTTACACTTCGAATAGTACTTTGCCTCCGTGAATTCTTTCCAAAATATCATGCAGCCCTTCAGACAAGCATGTATATGCTCATACGTCATCTTGAGTGCACAGAGGAGTTTCTGTCGTACATGCTCTTTGGCAGAATGTGATCCTTTGGAAGTAGGCTGCGAGTAACTGTCAACAAGCCATCGAATGTGTCTAGACTCATGTTGTACTACGAATTGAACGCCATTACACGCCCAATGGCATCCAGTTGAGAAACCTTTGTCTGGCCATGAAGGGGCTTCTGTGTCGCGTCAAACATGTCGTAGAACACCTTGCGGTTGGATCTGGATCATCCTCCATACATTCTCCAGCAAATTATGCCTCGGGATAGTCGTTCAACCTATCTGCTACCCCGACATCAGCATCATAATAATCGACGCGTTGTCTCACCACCTCCTCTCT
Organism: Zea mays; assembly: GCF_902167145.1. Taxonomy (NCBI): domain Eukaryota; kingdom Viridiplantae; phylum Streptophyta; class Magnoliopsida; order Poales; family Poaceae; genus Zea; species Zea mays. Next base: position 173,275,886 of record NC_050096.1, read on the forward strand.
CGTACGATGTGCTTCACCATGCAAGATCCATAGAGTATAATCTGGCGTAAATCCATTCTTCCAAATATGTTCTACAATGGCCTTCTTTGAATTTCTTTTCCGGTTGGCATATTTGCTACACAGGATTGGGACTAGACTCACTCCTTTAGCAGCTTCGCCATATGCCCATTCCACGAAAGCATCGGCCTTTCTAATCTATTTAGGGGTGACATCATTCCTTCCTACATGACCCGTTTACATCCACTCACGGTTCTCCATCCTCTAACATATATAATCGAGTGTAGTTTAATATATACATGTAATGCATGTACACTATGTTCCTACCTTCTAATAGGTGAGGATAAGTCCTAATCCCACCCGAGGTTGCGTAAACAGGGTTAGTTTCCATGCTATACTCCGATCTGAGACAGAGTTTTGGCAGCACCTCCCCGTTGTTCTTCGGATACATGCCCTGGCAGGGAGAGTGTACAGTCCGGAGAACAACAGGAAGGTGACGTCGAAACTCTGTCTTGGACCGGAGTAGAGCATGGAAACTAACACCATCTACGCAACTGCGGGCAGCCCAAAAACGTGGACAATTCGAAACAGATACATTTGTGGATATACAAAGGTCTGCATATCTACACCATATCTCTTTCGAACGGGAGACGCCAAAGTGGGTTACATGATCTATGACCATGATGCGGAAATAGAGGTTATACCTAGGGTGATGGTGGAGTTAGGCTAGCGGGTCGGTGCAGTGGTGACGCGGCAGCAAGGAATACCTCTGCAAAAAAATTAACAGAAGCCTATCAACAAAAAAATTTGGCAGCACCTTCCCTGCACGGGGAGGTTTCAAAAAACCTGCAAATAAAAGTAGCAGCACGATGGCTGACATCCACACATATTTCAACAGCATGATGACTGACAATCACATCTATATATATTCAATCCATGAGAGATAGCACAAGACTACATAACTACATTACTACATGCAAACTACATTTATATTATATATACTAGATGGAAACTACATTTACATGAAAACTACATGGTCATTTATAGTATATATACTACATTAATTTACATAACTACATGTGAACACGGGACAGGAGCGGGGAGGAGGGACTCACACTGAGTCGAAGTGTAGGCGGCGGGGCGTGAGCTTGGCCGCGGGCGGGGGCGCGGGGATGCGTGTAAGGGAAATGTGCCCTTGGGCCATTTCTATTATGTTTTGGTGATTAGCTGCCCAACACATAGAGTTATGACTTTATTGAGCCTAGAGTTAGAGAGATGCAAATGAAAAAGCAAGGTATGATTCTAGCCTTAGTAAATTGTTTTTGGTACTAACATTATTCTACTAAGTACTAGGAATCTTCTCAAAGTGACAGAAATCGAATTGGAGAAGGTTGGCCAAGGCAAGCCAAACCTGGACCAGCCTGCGATGCACCGGACTGTCCGGTGCCTAGGCTGGCGCCCCGGCGAACAGGCCACTCTCGGAAAAATGCTAAGGGCTCATCGGCTATAATTCACCAGACCGTCCAATGTGCACCGGAATGCCCGGTGTGCCAACCGCGCACCCAGCCAAAGTTCGACCGCGGGATCAGTGTGTGACACGTGGCTCAACCAAAGGTCAGAAGGTCGCACCGGACTGTCCGGTGTGCCACGAGGGCTGGTGGCTGCAATGGTTGGCTTCGATAGAAAAGGAAAGAAATCGCACACTGTCCACTGTCCGGTGGTGCACCGGACTGTCCGGTGCGCCCACGGACAGAAGGCAACTAAAGCCTTCCAAATCAAACTCTAACGGCTCCTAGCTGCCTTGGGGCTATAAAAGGGACCCCTAGGCACATGGAGCAGCACACTAAGCCTCTATTGAACATCCAAGAACGTCGAGACATCGAATTCACGCCTTTGCTTGAGTAGATTGAGATTTGGGCACTTGTGCTAAGTTGTAACTCCGCTGTGTTGTCTTTGTGCTCTTCTCTCTCTTTTGTGTGCGTGAGTCGCTGCAAGTTTGTCTCATGTGTGTGGTTCTATTCCCCCCCTTGCTCTTATGGTTTAATTGTAATCAATTGTGTAAGGGTGAGAGACTCCAATTTGTGGAGATTCCTCACAAAGGGAACACTTGAGAAAAGAAAGAAAATCGTGGTATAGTTTGATCGTTGGATCACTTGAGATGGATTGAGTGCAATCCTTGACCGAAGGAGGTCACCACAACGTGGAGTAGGCATTGGCCGAACCACGAGATAAAATCACCATGTCACTTGTGCATCTTTCTCTGTGATTGTTTTCTTCCATAGAGTTCTCATCTATTCACTTGCCCTATTGTTCCTAAGTTCAATACATATTCTAAAGGAACAATCAAGTGAAGAGTTCTCTCCACTCTATTAATAGCACCTTGGTTTTGATCTCACTAACATTTATTATAAACTAAGTTTGTATTGTTTAGACTTGATTTTTACAGGATCACCTATTCACCCCCTCTAGGTGCTCTCAAAGCGGGTGACGGCGGTGACGGCGCGGTGTAAGAAACGATGGGTCGCGGGCCCATGCCCACTGCTATGTAAGTGTTCTTAGCTGAGTGCCCGCGATCTGGCACTTGACAAATATTTTTTTAATTTAAAAATATACTTTACCGAGTGCCCTCGATCCGGCACTCGGCAAAGATGTCTATACCGAGTGCCCACTGACAAGCACTCGGCAAAGATTGGTTAAATATTTTTAAAAAACTTTGCCGAGTGTCGACCGATTGTGCCATCATTGGAAACTCGGCAAAGTATATTTTTATTTTTTTTCTTTTTCTAACCAAACTTTTTGTAGTTTGTTCCTACACTATATAGACTTACATGTTCTATTTTGGCATAATTATAAAAGTGTTTGCTACAACTATTATATTTTGTTCGTTTAATTGAATTTACTCGGATAATTCAGATTTGAACTGCAAGTCACTCAAAAAAAATGTAAAACCGTGAATGCAAAAATGATATCCATGTTATTTAGCACAAGTTACGGCCGATTTAAGGAGCAGACCGGAAATTTCGAGCACCAAGCTCACTAAACATGACCGTGAACTTGTCATCCAGTTGTTTAAAAATTGTATAAAACACAAACAAAGTCAGAAAATCATGAAACTTGTCCATATGTCATGATATCATATGTAGAGGCTGTGATAAAAAATTGAAAATGTTTCGTGAAAGTTATCACGCACTATGTGTAGAAACCTAGCCGGTCTACATTGAAACTCTATGATTTCATGTGTAGGACACTTATGTTTCTACACATAGTGTATCACTACTTTCTCGAAACATTCTCAAATTTTTATCATAGCCTCTACATATGATATCATGACATGTGGACAACTTTCATGATTTTCTGACTTTGTGTTTTATACAAATTTTAAACAACTGGATGGCAAGTTCACAGTCATGTTTAGTGAGCATGGTGCTCAAAAATTCCGGTATGCTCTTTAAATCAGTCATAGCTTGTGCTAAATAACATGAATATCATTTTTGCATTCACGGTTTTACATTTTTCGAGTGACTTGCAGTTCAAATTTGAATTATCTGAGGAAATTCAATTAAACGAACAAAATCTAATAGTTATAGCAAACACTTTTACAATTGTGCCAAAACAGATCATGTAAGTCTACATAGTGTAGAAACAAACCACAAAAAAGTTTGGTTGAGAAAAGAATAAAAAATAAAAATATACTTTGCCGAGTGTCCAATGATGGCACTCGACAAAGAATAGTTTGCCGAGTGTCGGGCTTGCGACACTCGGCAAAGTAGCTTCTTTGCCGAGTGCCGAAGCCCGACACTCGACAAAGGTAACGGTCGTCAGCTATAGACGGGCTACTCACGACCCTTTGCCGAGAGTCGTCGTTCGTCGAGTGTTTGGCACTCGGCAAAACGGTCTTTGCCGAGTGTCTTTCTGTGCCGAGCGTCCTGCTCTCAGTAAACGCGATCGTTACCGAGAATAGGACTTTGCCAAGTGCTCGACAAAAAGCACTCAGCAAAACGCTGAGCACTCGACAAAGAGCCAGATTATGGTAGTGTCTAGAGAATCTTTAACACTAGTGTAACAGACGAGCCCTATCTTTCCTACTCTTAAGCAAACTAGTCATCGCACAAATTATGGATGCTTATCCTGGGTAGATCCCGCGTGGAGGTACTTTTAGGGCATGTTTGCGACCTTGGCCTGCTGCCCTGGCTGTGCTCGCGGGATGCAACGCATGTGTTTGTGTGGCTTGACTTGTTTTGGAGCTCGGTTCTGCGCGTGCAAAAGTGGCTCTTCAGCCTAGCTCCAAGGAAATGAAGGCAGGCTCCGTTTTTTTGGAGCTCAGCTGCTGGTGGCGCAATCCAGCTGCTCGTGGCTGCTTCCAAGAAACAAAAGTGGCTTTTAACCTAGCTGTCTACGTGTGGCAAACATCGACTCACTTGGACCAGGCTTATTTGGTACAAGTGCATAAACAAGATATGTTGTATCAGTGGAGACCGACTAACTTCAGCCTAGTTCACCCGAGCAGGCTGAGTCGGCCACATACGCGTCGCAAACACGCCCTTAGCGCACTGTATTGCGGCCTGGCTGAAATACGGTGATGACAACGATATAAATGGCCTTTCTACATAGAAGAAATGTCATGGAGCTAGGAGCTTTTACACGAGACAAGCCATAAGTTGTCTAAAAAAAGAAGCTGATATTATTTTCACGATTGATTTTGAAAAGATATACAATAAGAAGTTGGAATCCTCAATCGGTCTTGGTCATCCGATATATGATATATGGAGGGTTGATCTTATCCTATTAGAGTAACTCCAGCAGTTCTCTAAAAAATTTCCTAAATCAATAATTTAGGTAATTAATATAAAAACTCATATCCAACAGTTCTCTAAATGAACTTTCTAAATTTAGCAACTCATCATCTTACCTCATTTCCTCTCTATATTTGACAACCATTTAGCAATTCCTTAAACAAAAATGTTGACTACGTTATGTAGTTAATGAAGGTAATTGATGACATTTGTGACTTATTTTTTTGACGTGAACAGATACAAAACAAAATTACAACCTATATTTAGAGAACTATTGGAGAGCTCACATTTTTTACTCCCAAAGTTGTTTAGCAACTTCTTAAATATGTGATATATGGAGAGAGCTGATCTTATCCTATTAGAAGCAATTCCAAAACACGTTCTCTAAATTTGTCATTCTAAAATAGATTCAAAAATTGATTTGGAAACAAATTTGTTGGGAATAGCTTAGCCGACTAATGAATTGGCTAAAGCCAATTTTCATGGGCCCTAAGGTTGTTGTGACCGAATCAACATAGGGTCAATAATCGGCTAAGCTGGCTCTGGACGATCAAGACCCGGTTTCAACCGACTCTGTCAGCGTAGACGCTGTCTTCTTTCTTTTATAAGTGTTTCTTTATTTATTTTTTCATGACAAATATTTTTTCAACATCCTTTTAATGATAAAAACTTGATACCATTCTATGTTGACATATTTTGCGTGTCCATATATGCCCTCTATTTATAGGTGGATAATGTATGAATACAAAATTAAAAGAACTAAATATTAATGATGCTTGGTGTATTTAGTTTCTAGATACTAATTTTTAGTCTCTCTATTTTACTCTATTTGTTGCTAAATTTTAAAAAATGTAATTTAAAACTCTATTTCAGTTTCCGTATCTGGCAATTTAGAGACTAAAATAAAATAAAATGAATGAACTAAAAATTAGTCCAAATAAACCAAACATCCTTTTACCTCATCAGCTATGTATCATCTAAGGACAAAATTATTTATTGGTCATAATTGTTATAAGAAATATAAATATATCGCCTATAGTTTAGATAGAACATAAAGTTTCTTACCAAACACTTAGAAACACTTCTTCAAATATCTTCAATTAATTATTTTTAGAAATACTTCTTGAGTACGTGCGCGCATGTAAAAGTTGCCTACTGAAGTTTGGCAGCGATCATAAGATTTCAGATTTATTTTATATCTGTGTTTGATAAAACATGACAAAACCTGAAACAAGCTAATCGGGTGACTGAAGTCCTGGTCAGCTTAAATGACGACGTACGTGGTACGCCTCACGCCGTGTAGACTGGGCAGTTCCACCGTTGACGGCGCACGTTTTGCGTGCCGTGCACGCCGGATGCCGCGGGTCGGCCGGTGCCAGGTAGTGTACGTCCATCTGCACGTAAGATGCATGTCAAAAGACCGTGCTAAGCACGAGCATAATTTCCCTTACTAAAATTTAGTTTAGTTCGTGTCATATCAAATATTTAAATATCACTTATACCTATAAAATATATACTTCATCAGATTTAATAAATTCATCTTTTTTAGTTTTTATCTGTGTAATTAGTTTTAAAATCAAACTTTATTTATATACACGTAATTACTATTTAAATATTCGATGTGATACAGACTAAATTTAAAGGGTAGAATCAAATAGGCATGTTTGATTCAGCTTTTTTCTAACACACTTTTCTAACAATCTGCATTCCGGAAGAATCTTGTTGTGAGGAGAATCTGAACATATTGAGGTTTAAGTGCGGATGAAGATGAAGGGGTCTATAGAGTTTAGTATCTAGAAAATGATTGATTCCTCCTATCGCGATAACTCGGTGGATTCTGTATTCACATTGATTTGGATGATTTTCATCAAATCGTTTCTCACAGAAGCAGAATGATGAGCGAAACGTTTACGTGACCGAAGTCGAATCTGACGACCAAAATCTGATTTTTAAGCCAAAACAAACAACCCAATTACCGGGATGATGATCTTCTGCTACTACTTGCTACCATCTTCATGCTTACTGTCTGTTGACGCTTTTTTGGAGCGCCAAATACTCAAGAAGAACCGGCGGCGGTGCTCTCTGGTCAGGCGCGGACGGTCCGCGGCCTGGGGCCGGACGGTCCACGACCTGGCGCAGGGGCTAGGGTTTCCTGCCTGACGGCCGGACGGTCCGCGCCCTGGGGCCGGACGGTCCGCGCGTGCGCAGGGGCGGCGGAAGATCGCCGGCGGCGCCTGGATTTCGCTCCCAGGAGGGACCCCGTCGGGGAGGAGAGATCCTAGGGGTTGTCTAGGCTCGGGCCGGCCGACCTAGACTCCTCTAATCGGCGTAGAGTCGAAGAGAGGTGAAGAATTTGGGGATCGAGAGGCTAAATCTAAACTAGACTAGAACTACTCCTAGGATAAAATGTGAAATAGAAGTTGTATTGATTCGATTGATGATTACAAATCGGCCGTATACCTCTCTATTTATAGAGGAGGGGGGCTGGACCCTTTACAAACTAATTTCCGAGCTTATCCCGAGATTTTCGCCAACAAACATAGCAAGAAACTCGGAACCCTAATCTGTTCTGCGCCTACGCGGACCGTCCGGCCCATAGGCGCGGACTATCCGGACCGCGGACCGTCCGGCCCCAGGGCCGGACCGTCCGTGCACTCAAAATGGTGCTCAACATATGCCCCCCTGCCTTTTGGTGGAGCTGAGCGAACCAAAAGCAACTAATTCAATATGATCACATTGGTTTTCTTAGGCATCTTGCCACTTACTAGGATGGTACGCAGTGGCCTTGGTCTCGATGGTTGACTCAACGGACGTGATCCCTTTACCTTTGATCGAACTGTCAGTCCCAACACCGCCGAGCGTCATACTGGTCCTGACCAATTCGTCACCTTTCTTTCCTAATTTTCTAAGTGTTCTGGCGTAGCTCCGTAGTCGACCAGGTCTTCTCCTTGCAGGTCGTCTTCCTCCATGGGCGTCGGTACGTCGTCGGAGGTGTCTTGGTGTAGTGTGGATGGTTCGGCCTCAGGGGTCGGATGGTCCGCGTCCTGTGCAAATGATCCGGCATTTATAGCCGGACAGTCTACCATACCTGCAGAGAGATGCACAGTTGTCGTTTTATTTTCTATCTTTGTGGCCGTTTGATTTTTCTCAACGGCTTTTGGTCTCCATCTCTTTTGTGGTGGCAGATACTGCAGATGCGTGTCATTGAATTTTTTTTTCTGCCTCCTTTTCCTGATTCTCCTTTGCTCTGAGGCGCTGTAATTTTCGCTTTTGCGATCGTGTCAATCCCGATGGGCACCATCGGGGCATGGAGTATTTTGGATCGGCTGTTTTGTTGACAGCCGTACCTTCTTTTTTGTTTGTGTTGGCCGATTCACCAAAAATCATCGGCCCTTCGTTACTTTGTTGTACGACGACATCTGTCGTTCCTATTTTAATGGCGTCTCCTTTTTTCGCATTGTTGGAGGTTGTAGCTGTATGCCCCCCTGCCGGATCAGTCAGCCTTTGGGGCCGAGTTGTTCGGCAATCTTGTTGGGCCTGTGCTCGTGGACCAGATTGAGGGGCTCTCAATCGGTCTTGTAATGGAGATGTCAACCTATTGAATACAGATGTTTGAGGTGCCCCCCAAGCGGGGTACTGTGGCATCCCAAATGGGTATGGTTGCATGCCCCACATTTGATTTGGGACATATGGTGGAGGTATGTATGTGTATGGATATGGCATGGGTGGATATGGTGGTGGAGGTGTCCATGCAGGCACGTTAGGTCTTAATTGAACATTATGACCTCCCGTCCTTTCTGATTGGTGTGGTGGTCCAATCGGCCTAACCTGCCATCGCACCTGGGTGAGTAAGCGAGGTCCCTTTGGTGGCCGGTTGCTGGGGCCAGCCTTCTTTTTCACATATTTAGACAATAATTGATCAAAGGTCGGGCTAGATTTTACCAACCGACCAGTTGCCTTGAACGTGTTAGTTTTCCACGTGCCTGTTTCTGGTCGTCGTGGTTTGAAGGTACGTGGTCGTCGTGGCTTTTCGGCGTTGCCGGACCGTCCGCTGGAACGCTCCGGACCGTCCGGTGATGCTACGGACCGTCCGCGCCTGGGTACCGGACCATCCGCGATGCGTAGTATGGGTTCTCTCGCATATCCCCTTGTCTGCGCTTGCCCCCCAGTGCTGGAGTTTGTGATGGTTACTTTCAGTGTCTCTCCTCCATCAGGAGTCTTCTCGGCCACCACTTTCCTGCAAGAAATTTTGTTGTTTCCATCGGCCTCCCGTGAGTTGCCGATGATGACTTCTTTGTCTTTGCCCTTATCGGCTGTGCTGGGCCAAATTAGGACCCTTTTGCCCTTGAAGTCGATCATATTCATTGGAAAGGGCTCCGTGTCCTCCTGAAATTTCAATTGTCCTTTGTTAATGACCGATTGGATTTGTCGTCGGAACACATTACAATCATTAGTGGTATGGGAAAATGAGTTGTGCCACTTGCAGTATGCGCGACGCTTTAGTTCGTCGGCAGGTGGAACGATATAATCAATTTTAATGTTACCATTTTTAGTAATTCATCGAATATCTTATCACATTTGCCAACATTAAACGTAAACTTAATCTCCTCATGCTGTTTCTTTTGAACTGGCTGCAAGGAGGAGCAAGCCGAAGATTTGGCCTGCTCAGGCCAAACTATTTCGGCAGTGTAAATTTCCTTTGGTTCACCGTTCGAACTACTTTGATTATGTTCTACTATATGGACATTATGATGAACTGTTTTGACTAGTTCTTTGCTTCGGCTTTCACAAGCCGAAGCTTTCTGATGTAATTGTGCTAGCGTAAAGAACTGGATGCCTTCTAATTTCTCTTTTAAATAATAACGCAATCCATCAAAAGCTATTCCCGCCAGTTGTTTATCTATTAAATGAATTTGAAAGCATCGGTTTCTCGTATCCCAGAATCTCCGGATGTAATCACTAACCGATTCATCCTTTTCTTGTCATAGGGCCACTAAGTCTACTAAATCTAGCTCATAATCGCCAGAGAAGAAATGTTCATGAAATTTTTGTTCTAAATCTCCCCACGACAAAATGGAATTAGGAGGGAGCATGGCATACCATGTGAATGCAGTCCCTGTTAAAGATAATGAAAATAAACATACACGGAATGCTTCGGTGTCGACCAATTCTCCTAACTGTGCTAAGAACTGGTCTATGTGCTCACGCGTGCTCTTTTCTTGGTCACCTAAAAACTTTACGAATTCAGGTATTCTGGTCCCCTGTGGGTATGGGAGCCGGTCAAACTGGCTATCATAAGGTTTCCGATATGACTGCCCCCCAGGGACTATACTAACTCCGAGCTTATCTCGGAATGCCCCAGCTATTTCCTCCCTTACTATATCGATGGCAGCCGGTGGGAGACCACTGGCTCTTTGATCCAATATGGGTGAGTTTATTTGGATGTTGGTATATTGTTTTCCTCCCCATTGGTTTGGGTTTTGCGGCGCGTTAATGCATGCCCTATGAGACTCATAGGACTGGCCATTCCTTTTTGGCCTTCTAGGGGCCGGAAAGTACTCACTCTCACGGGTTTGATAGATTATATTATGGTGCTAGTGTGTCGTATGGTGAGATGGGGAGTCTAGCTGGGACGGATACGGAGTTGGATATCTATCCTCCTCAAAAAACTCTTTGCCGGACCGTCCGGTTAAATACGCGGACCGTCCGGCCATGTGGCCGGACCGTCCGACATTATATTCGGACTGTCTGGCGCCATATGCAAACAGTCCGGATGGGTTATCTAGGGTTTGCACGACATGTGGTGGCTTGGGTGCAGGTCTCGGTAATTCGCTTCTAAAAAAGGGATTAGCCGCCGCTGGCCCGGACGGTCTGCGCTCACGTGCGGACGATCCGGACATGCGCAGATCGGCAAATTTATCGCCGATGTGCGTGGGAGGATGTCATTGCCTAGGGTACATATCCATCGGCATCCCATAAAGGGGTTGTGACTGGTCGTGACAACCTGTAGCCGATGGATTGTGTGTATTCTCTCAATTCAACCTCGTGTGAAGGAAGATTTGCCATAGTAGACTCATCAAGCACACACACTAGCCTTTTATGATCATTTTGTATATCCCCTACGATACGTTGTAATTGTTCTCGCTGTTCGTCTATGTAAGCTCTAAGAGATTGGAGTTCGTTGGTGTTACTTACATTGGGGTAATCGTAGTAGGTCGGAACGAAGTCGGATCTATCGACCGTTGCCGAACGACTTTGTTGTTCCTGTCCACTTTGAAGTCGGATAGGTACTTCGCCTTTGCTTCTTGGATCAGCTGCTCCTGGCGCTCTTCGAACAGGAGCTGTTCTTCAGCCGGCAAGGTTTCCCATGTCGGTGTGATGATATTGCTGGTGGAAACCTCAGAGCTATCTTTTGAACCGGCCATTGAGGGCCGATTTGATAGGTCTATATGTGTTGTCCCCAGCGGAGTCGCCAAAAAGTATGTTGACGCTTTTTTGGAGCGCCAAATACTCAAGAAGAACCGGCGGCGGTGTTCTCTGGTCAGGCGCGGATGGTCCGCGGCCTGGGGCCGGATGGTCCGCGACCTAGCGCAGGGGCTAGGGTTTCCTGCATGACGGCCGGACGGTCCGCGCCCTGGGGCCGGACGGTCCACGTGTGCGCAGGGGCGGCGGAAGATCACCGGTGGCGCCTGGATCTCGCTCCCGGGAGGGACCCCGTCGGGGAGGAGAGATCCTAGGGGTTGTCTAGGCTCGGACCGGCCGACCTAGACTCCTCTAATCGGCGTAGAGTCGAAGAGAGGCGAAGAATTTGGGGATCGAGAGGCTAAACCTAAACTAGACTAGAACTACTCCTAGGATAAAATGTGAAATAGAAGTTGTATTGATTCGATTGATGATTACAAATCGGCCGTATACCTCTCTATTTATAGAGGAGGGGGGCTGGACCCTTTATAAACTAGTTTCCGAGCTTATCCCGAGATTTTCGCCAACAAACATAGCAAGAAACTCGGAACCCTAATCTGTTCTGCGCCTGCGCGGACCGTCCGGCCCATAGGCGCGGACTGTCTGGACCGCGGACCGTCCAGCCCCAGGGCCAGACCGTCCGCGCACTCAAAATGGTGCTCAACACTGTCATGACCTTTAACTAGACTTTTAGAGACTAAATTGAACTAAAAAGTTAGAAAATAAAGGGAATTAATCTCATTGCTCAGCATCTCCAATAGTTTCTTCATTTTTTCTCTATTTGACTCTCTATTTAAGTTTCCATAAAGATTACATTCTATATATAAGATTTCACTATAACAGAGACTATCTATCTAGTTTCGCTAGTCGAGTTAGCTAAGTTTGGCTAGTGAGGGAGTCAATTTAGAGATTTGGATAGTTTGACGAGTTAGATAGCTGTTGGAGGCTGTTGAGTGGCCAAAATTTAGCTTGACCAACTATTTGGCTAGTCTTCTGAAAATGGTCTAAATAATCAACTAAATAGCTACTCACGCGCGTGAACCCGCTTCTATTTAGGTGTCGTTTGGTTCAATAAATGTAACGTAAATGGTAACAATAATTATTTACACTCGAGTATCGACGGTAACAAAGTTGAATAAGGCGGTATCCATTTTTACTGTGGTACCTGATTATGGTTGAACATAAACAAACATAATTTAACGTTACTGGTTACCCATTACATTACCTATATATTGAACCAAACGACACTAAATAGACACCAAACGGAAGGAGGTGGCACGGACCAGAAATTGTCACGTGTACGGACAAAGAAAAACAACGGCTTGTTATTTTCCATATAAATAGGGTTTACGAAGAGTTCCATGAGTAGTCGCTCTCGCTCCTAACTCGATAACGGGATCGTCGCCTTTCTTATTATAGTCATTTAGTTTCTTTTATTTTATTATTTTTGTGAAGGCATTATATTATACAATAACGTTTGTGACATTGGTGTTGAGCACAATTTGTGGCAGTGAACATGGTCGGATGGTCCGCTGAAAGACGCGGTCTGCAATCAGATCAGAACATGCGTGATTAACCCATTTCCGCGCGGTTTATCCCTCTAATCTCGCGGATTTTTGTTGGGAACGTATAGGAACGAGTCCAGACGTCCAGCCTTATATGTATGAAGGGGTACGGCCGATTGCACACATCAACAATCGAAAAATAAAATCAACATATCTTTTGTTCCTATACTTTCATTAGTAGAAAAGAGCTCTAAGCTGGCGGTACGCACACATTTTTACTGTCGGTTTCAATTACCGCGCGCCAGTGTAAAAAATCAGGTGGGGTCGGCTTAAGGAACCACTAGTGGAAACATATATCCACTAGCGGTTTGCTTAACACAACCGTCAGTGGAAATGATCTATTTACACTGGCGATTGGCTTAAGGAACTACCAGGGCGGTTCACTTAACACAACAGCTAGTGAAAAGGGGCTATTTCCACTGTCTATTATTTTAATACAGCCGCCAGTGAATATAAAAAAGGGCAACGTGATCTTATTAATTGTCGTTTTGGACAAGGTTCAAGTCAAACTTATAAAATTTTGACTACAATTAACTATTTTGTTTCCAAAGGAAACAAAGTGCCTGCTAACACATACTATGCAAAGAAACTAATCAGTCCGCTAACTATGGGTGTGGAGAAGATCCACACGTGTAGAAATCATTGTATCCTTTATTGAGGTGATGATTATAAAGACTTGGAGAGTTGCCCAAAGTGCAGCGCAAGTAGGTACAAGACGAATAAATACTATCGAAAGGAAGAGTGTGTTGCATCCATGTCTTAAGGGAAGAAGCGAAAGAAAGTCCAAAAGAAGACTTCAAAATCCACGAGAAAGAAGTAGACTATTATGCGCTCAAAAAAGATTCATGCTTTAGTGATGTGGTACCTCCTCGTTGTTGATCAATTGAGGTGTTTTTTTGCTAACCCTGAGGATACCAAACTTATGAACTGGCATGCTTCCGATAGGCACAAAAACGATGTGAAGCTTCGACATCCAGCCGATGGGAAGCAGTGGCAAGATTTCAATGACAAGCACCGAGACTTTGCCAATGAACAAATAAATGTTAGGTTCGCACTGAGTACTAATGAAATGAATGCATTCGCTGAGAGGAGCAGCAAGCATAGCACATGGCCGATGATCCTCACCATATACAACCTTCCTCCATGGTTGATGCAGAAATGGAAGTACATTTTGCTAATCATCCTTATTTCTGGACCTACACAACCTGGAGTTGACATGGATGTAGTTTTGGAGCCCTTAATGGATCTGCGCGACCGAGATCCAGCCGCATTCGTGCGTGAGGTGGAGGACAGGGCTGTCAGGATTGTGGGGCGGTATGTGCCAACGACGGAGGCTCTGCGGAGCTAGGATATTCGTGGATCCAACGTTCGCCTGAATAGGGTCTTCAAGTTGAATCATTTGCCATATGGCGGCTATCCCGGGGATGACGCTGTCGTGGCCGTCGACCGCCGCGGGAAGAAACCAGTGGTCGTGGCTGAGGAAGGACCTTCGTAGGAGGCTGCCCCAGCCACTAAGAAGAGAAAAATAGGTATTGCAGTGGGGGGACTAGGGGTATCTAATCGTTTTGCTGTGGAGTTGATAGGGACTTGCATAGCCCTTGGGGGAAGGATGTCTTCGCCCAAGCTCTGGGAGTCTTCGGCGCGAATGCTGAAGGTTACCGGGGGTCGATGGCCAAGGAACGTTCCGATCCCCCGCGCCGCCGGCGAAGACATATTTACGTCTCGTATGGCTCGTGAGTTGAAGATTTTTCCTTATGGGCGGAATATTGGTGTTGTTGTATCAGTAGTGATGGAGAGAGATCGTTAAGACGCGGCGTGGAAGCGCCGGGCGGTCACTATGGTCGGGGACCCTTTCCGCGAAGCGAAGAAGGCGTGGGGGGGGGGCGCGAAGTCTGCCGCCCCTGGTAGCAGCAAACCACCGCCGGCCACCAAGCCGACCGCCCCCGGGCCCAGCAAGTCTTTGGCGGGTGCGAGGGCTGCTGCTTCTGGCGCGGGCAAGCTGCCCTCGGCCAAGGCCGCGAAGGAGCGAAGGCCGCCGTCGCCGGCGCGCACTGACGTGGCAGCGGCATGTGTTGCCAACTTTGACATGGTCATCTGCATGGGGGATTACCTCGTTGGTAAGTTTTTTTACGATGACTAGGTCTGAAATAAGATCATGGTGCAGGTCGGAGGTGGGGCAGCTGGCTGTTGTCCCGACTGTGGTGGCGGCCACTTCGCCAACGACGGCGGGTGGGGCGAAGGGTGCTTCGCAGGACCCATGGTCCAACTTCTGCGCGAGCGGGGAGATTTCTTCGGCCACCACCGCTAAAGATGTGGTGGGCTCTGTGTCCCGGCAGCTGAGGCATGCGTCGCAGCAGCTGAAGCATGTAAGTCGTGTTGGACTTTGATAGTTCATTGTTTTTATGTTGTTGCGAATCTCATCGGTTTTTTGTGGCAGGCGGTCGACTTCGCCGACCATGTCGCGTCGGGTGCTCTGACTTTGGAGCTTGCTGCTGAAGTCGAGCGTCTTCAGGCGCAGCATACGGATGCTGTCCGGGAGAAGTCGGTTGCGGAAAACAAAAGCCGCAGGCTAACGGAGAGGTTGGCTGGTGTGGAGGCCGAGAAGGGGGATTTCTGGCGGCAGTTGGTGGAGGAGAGGAGGGACGCGAACAAGGCCATTGCCGACGCGTAGGCATCCCAAGCCAAGGCTAAACTTGCGCGGACAGAGGCCAGTCTCGCCCGCCAACGCACCGAGGAGCTGGAGGCGCGGCTCGGCGGCCTACGCAACCGCGTGGACAAAACCGAGGCCTCGACGCGCGCGGAGGTTGAGCGGACACATGCATAGCTCGTGGATGTGTACCAGGAGCTGGGTGCGCGGACCGCCGCCTTCGAAGCGGCTGGCCAAGAGGTGGGCCTCCGCTTCTTTGAGTGGCTGCAGGAGGAGCTAAGGGTGCTACCGACAATCGTGATGGGCCTCATGTCCTTTGCCTCCCTCGTCACCTGCGAGGGGGCCGTGAATGCTTTGTCCCACGAGGGGTGCGGGCATTTCGAGGTCTTCGACCAGTCAGACGAAGGCTTCGAACGCGAAATCTTCCAGGTCAAGGACCCGGTGCTTAAGCAGTCGGTGGGGGTGCTCTTCGACAGGATGTGGGGTCCTCACGGCCGAGAGACGGTCCGGGAGAGGTCCGACCGGGCAATGGATCAGGTAAAGGCTCATTTTGTGTGGTTATATGTCTGGGTATGTGTGGTTTTGCTGAATGATTGTGCTATTGCTGTAGATGGTGCATGACGAGGAGGTGGAGGACCTTGGCGATCTAGACAGCACGCTGCCCGACAGCACGCTGCCAGAGGCCTCGAGGGTGGAGCTGGCGCCGCCGTCCGATGCGGGCAAGGGCCCCTCAGTGACCCCCACGCCGACTGGAGCTGGCGAAGACCCCGCGCTAGCCCCTGCGCCGACGGGTGAGGACGCCTCGAAGGCGGTGGTCGAACCAGCTGCCGAAGACCCCGCGGCGGCGGCCGGGCCTTCGCAGGTGGCATAATAGGGGTTAGGGATTGTAAGTGTAAACTTTTGTCTGTGTGATGCTGAACCTCGGTTGTTGTGTAGGTTCCGACGTTTGGGCCTGCGCAAGCAACCACTACTGACAATACTGATTTTGCGGCGTAGACTTCAACCGTAGTGCCTGCCGATGATAGTTTGTTTGGTTCTGTGTCTAAATGTTTTGAGTCTGATGGTGAATCTGGGAGCTCGTTTCCTTGGACACAGGAGTCCTCGGATGAAAGCTTGGATTGTTTTGTTGCATTTGATGTGGCTGCGACGGAGACTTGGTCGTGTGTGGAGGTTGCTGGGGATCTTCCTGGTGCGAGTACTGGGTGTATGCTGCGAAGGGTGGTGGAAAAACATAATGTGGGTGAATTTTCGCGAAGTGGCAGGCGTCGTCGTATGGGAATGGAGCGTGGCCGTTTCCGAGTAGACCGGGTTGGTAAACGAGAATTGTTGTCCTCGCCGATTGGGGCGAGCATAGGCGAGGGGATCTTCTGAAGCTTTTTGAGGGTGAGGAATTGAGGATAATGCTGTTTGATTACAGGGAGATGGGTATCATCCCGAAGGTTGAGCCGATGTAATATGTGATGCCCTCGCCGTGTGTATGTAATTGTAATTTGTATGGTGATGTGGCCTATTGGTCGTATTCGTACGCCTGTGTTGGTCCAGTTGCGCCCGTGGGCGACTCTGTGCGGAGTGTCTTTTTAATGAGAGACTTCGATTAACGCTATTCCGGCTGCTCCCTTAGGCGACTGCTGCGTGGAGTGTCTTGTAAATGAAAGACTTCGATTAACGCACTTGTTATGCTGTTCCGGCTGCACCCTTAGGAGACTTTTGTGTGGAGTGTCTTTTAAATAAAGGACTTCGATTGACGCACTTGTTGTGCTATTCCGGCTGCACCCTTAGGCGACTTTTGTGCGGATTGTCTTTTAAATAAAAGACTTTGATTGACGCACTTGTTGTGCTATTCCGGCTGCACCCTTAGGCGACTTTTACGCGGAGTGTCTTTTAAATAAAAGACTTCGATTGACGCACTTGTTGTGCTATTCCGACTGCACCCTTAGGCGACTTTTGCGTGGAGTGTCTTTGAACTAAAAGACTTCGATTAACGCACTTGTTGTGCTATTCCGGCTGCACCCTTAGGTGACTTTTTGTGCGGAGTGTCTTTGAACTAAAAGACTTCAATTAACGCACTTGTTGTGCTATTCCGGCTGCACCCTTAGGCGACTTTTGCGTGGAGTGTCGCACGCGAGGGTAGTCTGCGCTGCCTCTCGTGGTGACTTTGGAGTGGTCGAATGCCGAAGACCGTCAATGCGGTCTTTTTCGACATGTTGCGTCTTAGTTTTTGCGAGGGATTTTTGCAGGTATATTACATGGCTCCGCCTCGTTAAAAACCTCACCCTCCGGGAAGAAAAGAGTGCGGGCCGGAATAATACTGATTGGTGGATTACAAGGGCGCGTGGGCCCTGAGGGTTTAAACAAAAAATTTGCGGGGATTGTCAATATTCCAGGAATGCTCTAGGTCTTCGTCGGATGGCATTGTTAGCCTGTACGCGCTGGGGGACGCCTTCGACTTGACGATGAATGGACCCTCCCACTTCGGCTCTAGCTTGCCCCGTGACTCTGTCCGGGTGGTTCGGACGAGTACAAGGTATCCTTCGTTGAACTCTCTTGGGACGACTGCATGGTCGCGCCAGGCCTTCGTTTCAGCTTGGTATTTGTTGAGGGCCTGCAGGGCGAAGACGCGGTCTCCATCGATGAGGTCTTTGGATGTTGGTTCGTCTACGTCGGGGATGACTGATGCGCTTGTTCGGGGTGACCCATGCTTTATTTCCTGCAGGGTCATGGCCTCCGATCCATATAGTAGACGAAAAGGAGTGAATCCAGTTGCCCGACATTTGGTCATGTTTAGTACTCAGACTACTTCAGGTAGCTGGTCGGCCCATTTACCCTTCCTGTCGTCGAGAAGCCTTTTCTTGATGGCAGTGAAAATCTTGTCGTTGGCGCGCTCGACGACGCCGTTAGATTGCGGGTGGTATACCGAGGCGAAGGCAAGCTTGGTGCCGATGGAGAAGCAGAAGTCCCTAAAGACCTGGCTGTCAAACTGTTTGCCATTGTCGACTGTGAGCTCGTACGGGACTCCGAATCGGCAAACAATGTTTTGCCAGAAGAACTTCTGGGCAGTCTTCGACGTTATTGTGGATACTGCACTGGCCTCAATCCACTTGGTAAAATATTTGACGGCGACGAAGGTGAACTTGAGGTTCCCTTGAGCCGTAGATAGTGGCCCGATAATATCCAGCCCCCAGCGTTGAAGTGGCCATGTGTAGGCAATCAGCTTGGTGAACTGCGAAGGGTTGCTCGAGCGGGGAGAAAACTTCTGGCAAGCTTCGCACGACCTCGTGACTCGATTCGCGGCGCAGGTTATAGCGGGCCAGTAAAATCCTTGACGGATCACCTTGGCAGCGAGGGCCCTAGGCCCTGAGTGAGAGCCACAAGTTCCGCTGTGGACTTCGTGTAGGATCTGGATGCCTTCGGTTTCGGTGACGCATTTAAGCATGGGTTGACTGACCCCCTTCTTGTATAGCTGGCCCTCAATAAGTGCGAACTCTCGGCTTTGGTGCTTGAGGCGCTTGGCCTCGTTGACGTCACTTGGGTGGTAATATCCTTGCAGGAATAGGGTTATTGGGGCCCGCCAATCTTCAGTCATGATGAGGTTGACGATGTGATGGCCCTCGGCGTCGTTGGTTATTTATAGACCCTCTGGATTGTGGACGGCTAGTGTGCCAATGACATGGTAGAACACGTCGGAGGGCAGGGCTTCGCCTCTAGCCGCTGCTTTGGCCAATGCGTCGACCTCTTCGTTCCTATTGCGGTCCACATGCTGCAAGGTGAAACCCTTGAATTGTCTCTCAAGACTGCGAACAGTCGTAAGATACTGCATGAGTGCAAGGTCTTTTGCTGAATATTCTTTTTCGACCTGGCTAGCAATGACTTTGGAGTCTGTCTTGACTATGCAGGTGGTGACGCTGAGTGCTTTCAGCTTGTGAAGGCCCAGGATGACGACTTCGTACTCTGCTATGTTGTTGGTGCACCTGTCGGACTCCAGAGCGAAGCTAAGGCGTGTTGCGTATCTGTGCTTGACGCCGGTGGGTGAGGTGATAATTGCAGCCGCGCCTGCCCCCGCATGGCACTATACGCCGTCACAGTGGATGGTCCACACCTTCTCTGAGGGCTCTTCTTGTTGCCGTGTCGGCCCTGTCTAGTCGACGATGAAGTCTGCGAGGACTTGCAACTTGATTGCTGTCCTAGGCTCGAAGGTGATATGATACCCGAAAAGTTTGGCTGCCCATTTGGCGATTTGGATGGACGCCTCTGGGTTTCTGAATAGTTCGCCCAGTCCCCTGTCCGAGGTGACCCACACCTTAAATGCCTCGAAATAGTGGCGCAACTTGCACGATGCCATGACGACTGCGTAGGAAATTTTTTCTAATTCCGTCAAGTTGCATTTGGAAGTCGTGAGGACTTCAGAGACGTAGTAGACTAGACACTGCAAGGTCGTGCCCTCTCTATCTTGCTCTTGGACCAACGCTGTGCTGACTGCATTTGGCGAGGCTGCGACGTAGAGCAGCAGAGGCAACGAGGAATCAGGACTGGTAAGAATTGCCAATTCTGACAGGTGCTGCTTGAGTGATGCGAACGCTGCCGCTTGTTCTGGTCCCCATGCGAAGTCTTTCGCGCCACGCAGTGTCTTGTGGAAAGGAAGACTCTGCTCTGCAGACTTGGAGATGAATCTGTTCAGAGCGGCTAATCTGCCTGTGAGACGCTGGATGTCCCTGGTTGACTGCGAGGGTGTCATGTTGGTGATTGCTTGAATCTTGGTTGGGTTAGCCTCAATCCCGCGGTGCGACACCACGTAGCCCAGTATCTTCCCTTGGCGAACTCCGAAGACACACTTCTCGGGGTTGAGGCGAAGTTGTGCGTCCCGCATATTTGCGAATGTCTCTGCGAGGTCGGCCAGGTGATCCTCTTTATTTTTGCTGGCGACGACGATGTCGTCCACATATGTGAAAATGTTCTGGCCTACTTGGCTCTCGAGCACCGTCTTGGTGAGGCGACAGAAGGTTGACCCAGCGTTCTTGAGTCCCTCTGGCATCCTGATGAAGCAGTACGTGCCGAAGGGTGTGATGAAACTGGTACCGGCCTTGTCTTCCTCCTTCATGTATATTTGGTGGTAGCCGGAGAAGCAGTCGAGAAGTGACACGACTTCGCATCCGGCTGCACTATCGACTATCTTGTTGATCCATGGCAGCGGGCAGGCCTTGTTGAGGCTGGTGAAATCGATGCACATCCGCCACTTGCCGCTTTTCTTTTGCACCATGACTACGTTGGTGAGCCACGTAGGGTAGGCAACTAGTTCGATGAATTTGGCCTCCAGCAGGCAGTGTACTTCGGCTTTAGCAGCTTCTGTTTTTTCATCGGACATTTGGCGCAACCGCTGCTTCTTTGGGCGCACCGAAGGGTCGATGCCCAGGCTGTGCTCGATGACGGTGCGACTGACTCCGACTAGGTTGAGGGCAGACCAGGCGAAGACGTCCTTGTTTCTGGAGAGACAGGAGATGAGTTTCTCCTCATCTTGCGAAGTCAGGTCTTCGCTTATGATGAATGTTTGCTTAGGCGTCACTGGGTCGAGGGGAACTGTCTTCGTTCCGTCGTTGCTCTGCAGCTGTGCCTTTTCATGCTCATTGGCGGCTGGGCGGGTAGCCTCGGAGACTTCGCGCTGCGTCGTAAGGCAGTGTACGTTCCGTTGTCCTGGAACGAAGTCTCTCTCAATGTTACACGCAGTCTGCTGATTACCGTAAACCGTTATTGCGCCTTGCGGACCTGGGATTTTCATGCAGAGGTATAATCCATGAATGACCGCTTCAAATTTATTGATAGAGCCCCGACCCATTATGGCGTTGTAGGGATAGACCATGTCGACGATGTCAAAGGTGACCTGTTCGCTTCGCGCATTGGGTGCTACGCCAAAGGACAGGGTTAGCTCTATCTTGCCCACAGGGAAGGTGCCCTTGCCGCTGAAGCTATATAGGGGATTGTCCAAAGGCTTGAGTAAGCTGTGGATGATGCCCATGTGGTCGAAGGCGTGGAGGAAGATGATGTCCGCCTGGCTGCCGTTGTAAACGAGGACTTTGTGCAGGTCCCAGCTTGCTACACTGCAGTTGATTACCATGGCGTCGATGTGGGGTGCGCTGCGCAGATCAACATCTCTAGCGTCGAAGGTTAGTGGCACATGTGACCACTTCGTTTGCACGACTGGGCTGGTGATGGCGACGTGGTTGACGCTTCGGTAGTGATCCCTCTTTTGCCGCTTCGTGTCGAAGTCGACGATGGACCCTCCGGTGATCATGTGAATGACTCCGTGATACGGCTGATCGGCGAAGTCTTCTTGTTTTGGTGCTTGGGGTGATTTTAGTGGTGTAGGTTTGGTTGATGTGGAGGCGGGAGTGGGGGTGGTACAACTTGTACCTCCTGGTGGTGCTGATATGCGTGGTTGGGTAGATGCTGGGCGTGGTCGTGGTTGTATGGTTGTGGGTGGTGGTGTTGATATGTATGCGCGACAACTCTTTGGTTGTCGGCGGGTTGTGCCCGAGACATCCTGTCCCTGGTGGCCTTCGTTTCTGAGCAATCCCTCGTTGGGTGCCCGCAGTCTTCGCCGTGAAACAGGCAGTAATATCTGCGCGGTTGCTGCGCCCGTCCCCGGCCCCAGCCACGCGTGCCGTTGCCGCGGCCCTGGGGGGGATAATCCTGACGGCGAGCGGCCTCGCCGGCGGGGTGCTGGTTGGCTATGTTATGCACCTGCTGCTGACTGTGGTTGTCCCGACCGGAGTCTGACTGCGAAGGCCTTGTCCAGGTTCGACTGGACTGCGGAGGTTCCTTGGGCTTCCTCTGAGACTCGACCTTGCGTTGATGGAGCTCTTCGGATCTGGCGTACTTCTCAAACAACTGATAGAGCACTTGGAGGTTTTTGGGTGGGTCCCTGATGCAGTGACTGTATAGGACGCCAGCCTGAAGGCCAGTGATGGCGTAGTGTATGGCGATTTGGTCGTCGACCGAAGGCAGTTGTGACTTGAGAGTCAGGAACTTGCGGTAGTACTCCCGTAGGGTTTCCTTATCTTGCTGTTTGCAGAGTGACAGCTCAGCCAATGCATCGGTGTCTGGGCGGTACCCTTGGAAGTTAAGCAGAAACTTGTCTCGGAGACTTCTCTAGGAGTCGATGGACAGTGGAGGCAACCTGGTGTACCAGGTCAAGGCCGGACCCTCGAGGGCGATGATGAAGGATTTGGCCATTGTGGCGTCGTCCCCTCCGGATGATGCGATGGTGACTTGATACCTCATGATGTATTGTGCTGGGTCTGTGTTGCGTTGTATTTGGGGTAGGTCCCTGCCCTGAAGTTGGCGGGCCATGGTGACACTTGGAGTTGTGGTGGCAGGGGGCTTCGCTCATCAAGGTAGTTGATGCCTTAGAAAGCTGCGGCGTGCGGGATGAAGGGTCCACGCTGGGGAATGAATAAGTCTTCGGCTGGCGCACGCTGTTGGAGGGGCGGGCCGTGCTGTAGATCGTGTTGGCCTTCACGCTGCATGAACGCAATCTCTTGCTCGAGTTCCCGAGCCCTCTGCTCCTTGTCTCGTATCATCTAGCGCACCTTGGCTTGTGCGGAGACACGTTGGCGCTTAGCCTCGAGATTTCTTTCTGCTTTTGGAGGTTGCGGTTCTTGATGCGCAGGGCCCGTAGCTGTAGTTGTTCTTCTGCTGAGAAGTCGATGACTTTGCCATCCTCTGTTGCGTCCTCGCCCTCTAGTGGAGCAAAGCCTGGGGGTGGTGCTTGTGGTTGTCCTCCGGAGCTGCCGGTGCAGAGGGTGCCTTCGGGAGTGGGTTGATCGTTGCGCTGTCTCTTGCTGAGTGCTTCGTCTTCGCAGGCTTCTTGGTGGGTGTTGTCTGTGAGGGCCTTGCCCTTTTTCTCGGCTAGCAGTGCTGCCTTCGCTGCTTCGTCGACGGATGGGGCTGCCTTCGAACTAGCTCTCTTGGGTGCCATCGCGGGTGGTTTGTTCGTAGCACGAACAGTGGGCGCCAAATGTTGGAACTTGCTCTCCTGGGCAAGCTGATCCAACGGGGGAGTAGAAAGAGAGCAAGCAAGATTTAACTCGAGATGGCAATTGCTCTGTTAATCCGGCCTCTCAAGGGCACTATACGGGGGTATTTATAGGTGCCCAAGTGTCCAACGTCCCAATGTAAGGACGTTTATGCCCTCGAGCACCTGGACTATCCCCAGAATATTCCCATAAGGGAGGGTTACAGACTGTCATTACAGAAAATCTATTACAAATTAGGCTCGTAACACGCTTCTCCGTGCGGGGCCTATTACAGTGGGCCGAATCCCACGTGGGCCTACAGGTCGGGTGAGGACGTGGGATGGAGAGACTTCGTCGTAGGCCTTCGTCTTGTAGTGAGGAGGACGAAGGGTGGGCCGCGCCGGTCATCTTGCCTCCGACGATGGCGAGGTGACGAAGGCCTGGAGCGAAGGGTAGCGTCTTCCCTTCGCCCCAACACAGTGCTAAGCACAAGCATAATTTTCCTTACTAAAATTTAGTTCGTGTCATATCTAATATTTAAATATCACTTATACCTATAAAATATATACTTTATCAGATTTAATAAATTTATCTTGTCTTTTAGTTTTTATCTGTGTAATTAGTTTTAAAATCAAACCATATTTATATACACGTAATTATCATTTAAATATTAGATGTGACCCAGACTACATTTAAAGATGGAATATATTAGGCGTGATTGGTTCAGCTTTTTCCTGACGCGCTTTTCTAACAATCTGTTCTGGAAGAATCTTGTTGTGGGGAGAATCTGAATATATTGAGGTTTAAGTGCGGATGAAGATGAAAGGTGTGACGGAACCTCCCAAGTAATTAGGCCCACCTACAGTTGTCCTTGTCCAACGGACCTTAGACAACCCTGTAGGTGCCCCTGAACTACTTGACAAGCTCGGTATCTTTCCTTACCTTTCCAGGAACGTTTCACCCGTCTTGCAGACATTACAGAACATCGGAGATAAGGAAATGCGCAAGCGATTACATAAACTTACATTTTATTTAGAAAGTAAGATCAAGTTATTTATTACAGACCAGAGCTATAAAACGAGTGCAGGGTAGTATTATTACAATACCAAGGGAGGCAAAAACTCCTCCCGATAACTATCAAACAAAGGTTCTTATGGATGACCACGTCCTCCCGCATCTTCACTCTTGTTTTTCTTCATTTGAAACCACCTTGGAGCAAAAGCAACAAAAATTTGTCGCTTCCTCACCTAAAAACAACGGAGGGATAAACCCTGAGTATGGAATTACTCAGCAAGTCTTACCCGACTAAGGAAAAGACTCTCAAGGGTATGCTGGATAAATAGGAATCAAGGAGAGGTTTTAGCAAGAATCAACTTAGATAGTTTTGCAGAAATAGCTTACTAAAGTGAGTCCTTACTTTCAATATTTTAACGCCAGATTAAATATCAATAGACTCTGTTTGCATCTAGTCTAATTTCATCATCTCATCAATACAACATCCTTTTTATTCATAATGTTCACATCCTGACTTAGGTTGTAGGTCAATGACCAAGTCTTCATAACCGCGAAGGTACGGCGATCCGAATCGATTATACTCAGCTGAGGATCTCCAATCACACGACATATGTAGCACTTAACCCTTGCATATGTCAACCCGCCACCGGGGTTCTTAAGACCAGATCAGGTTCACGCAAACCGAGAGCACAGATACACCACCGTCCAGCCTCTTGCCACGGAGGGTACACGCTACTCTCGCCACCGCTCCACACCCATTTCGTGTTATCTTATTCTGGCCTTAGTCTGCCCGAGGCAAGGCTTACCCATGACGAGGCATGTGACCAGTTAAAGGGTCCTCGATCATCAAGCCTACATACGCATCCAATCCTTAATCAACCTGGGTAGAACATCACATGTTCCTAACCCAAGTCTCGATTTACGTATTTCCATCCCTAGGATTGTTTCTGTTCCTTAGGATGAAAAGAGCATCACAGGGAACTTTGTAGTAAGATCCCACCATCGCTCCAAATGAAAATTTTCTTGCAGGTAGAAGTCATCCTTTCTCGAGCTAGGCTAAGCATTTTTGTAAATCATATTTTGATACTTCACAGAAGTATCTATAAAGGTGTGGATATCAAGGAAAGCAATGCATCAAAGGGTTTCAAGCAACTCCTATGAACCTAATGCACATTTCACTAGACTTAAAGTGTGCGAAAATTATTTAAAAACACAAGGAAAGGGGTTGCATGCACCGGGGCTTGCCTTCGTTCTTAGGTGAGTCTGGCTCGGACCCGCAGATGTCGAAGTAGAGCCAAGTCCCTGCCTGAGATTCCAAAGGTGGTGGTGTCTTCTCTTCAGTCACTTCACTCTCTTCTTCGTTTTCTAAATATAACCATATAGGTATATATATAAGAATGAATGCCATGTAATGCTTATGAGAGTGCAAAGGTAATAAAGATTTATTATCTAAATCTTGAATATAACTCTCCTTCACGGAACTCCGAGACTTAGGGTTTCCGGAGTCAGTAAAGGAGTGTAATGGGTAGGGTGGGGGTTTTGGGTTCTAGTTATCAAACATGGTCTAAATCAATCCAAACTTTACCCAAGGCTTTTAAATGATGTGTGGAGTTCATATAAAAAGTTTGAACATTTTTGGCATTACTATTAATTCTATAAAATTCCAGAACTATTTCTCTAAGCTATTTTAAATGCCTTAAAATTCTTTATTTCCTCTAAAAATCATAAAACTATTTTTATTAAATTCTAGGGAAAATAAGGAGTCTAGGAAAATTTGGTTTCACAATTTTAGGATTTTTCTATAATTTTCTAGGATTCGTTTATCTCTGGCAGAAAAAGAAAAAGAAAGATTTGCAACAGTTTTGGGCCAATTCTGACCCAGATGGCCCAACGACACAGGAAAAGGGTCGCGCGCCCGCGCGCGCCCGCATGCTCTGGCTACTTTGCATAGAGGCCCTCGTCTTTTCAGCTAAACAGAAGTAGGTTCATTTACTATTGCACTAAGTCGTTGACACATTGCAGAAATACCCTCGTACTTCTATTTCTTCTCCACAAACGTCCCTTGCCACGGTGCGCTCGTCGTTCATCACAGACGCCGCACTGGCTGGCCATGACCGGCGATGGTCGCCTTGTCTAGCTACAGGGGAGGCATAACCGACCCAAGGTTACCCTAGAACATGCTCTAATCGGACTAATTCGGGCCAGGATGTGCCTGACCACGGTGACCGCGGGTACAGAACTCAGATCGAGGTGTTCCGGTTGATTAGGTGAAGTCAAGCTCCAAGAGCTGGGCAAGTAATGATCACAAGCACATGTGGGTGCTGAAACACGAACAACGAGGGCGAGGACGGACCTGGAATCATCTGGCCGCGAGCAGGTGATTCACGGCGGCGCAGTCGACTGAATTGGGGAAAAAACGGCGTTGCGGTGGCTCTGGGTGAAATTGGGGGCGGGGATTGAGGCTACACGGCCGTAAGAAACTATGCTTTCACTGTGCGTAAACGATTTGGGCAAAGGTGGAGAGGGCAGTGCGAATTTGACTCGATTTGGTTCACTGGTATGTGTGTGATGACCGAGCCTCGCCGCGAACCATGGGCTATTTATAGCCGCGGAGGTCCGGCGATCACCTCACGGCACAAATACCATCACAAGCGCATGCTAAGCACGTAGAGAATTGGTACAGTGAGGAAGAATCACGGTGCCGAGGACACCGCGGCAGAAAGGATTAACGCGATGGCCGCCGGTGAATCACTCCGGCCGAGCACAGGAGATGGCGCCACGTACGATTCACCCTTTTCCCGGCGTTATCCGTCTATACCGTGCACGAATCCGGGCGGCGATCAACGGCGGCGAGCTGAGCTGGCAGTCTGATCCATCGGGGCACTGTACCATGGCACATCTTCGTTAGTCGCCTGAACCGTCCCCCTTCCACCGACTAGCTCTCATGATTCTTGTGAATAACTGGGCAAAATTCCTTAACAAGGTTTGTTCTTGATTTAACAGTCTTCAATCCTTATACAGGACATTTGGGTCAAAACTGAGGGGATTCGAAGATATGGCGCATCAAACATGACCTCACCTCACTGGAACCTTGTTTTAACCTTAGGTTCAGTTTCAGTTTTCTGAAACTGTTCTGACAGAGCAACTTGTAACAGGTTTTTCTCTAATTTTTGTGTCATAACTCAAGAGAATATCTGCATCAAAGTTGTTCTCCTATAATAGGTTAACAAAATTAATGTGGTGACCTAGGGCAAAAACCCTAGAATTTTAAAGATACAAGGCTCCAAAGTTGAGCCAATATCACTGAAAATCAGACTTAGACTATTAAGGACTTAAGAGGTGAGTTTTGCAAATAAGCCCAAAACTTAGGGTTTAACTTGCAAATTCACATATCTGTGACCCAAATGACCTAAGATACTTATTTAACTTGGTTTTTGCACTTTAGTCCAAAAGTGGACTAATTTTGCACATAGGTCCCTAGGGTTTGGTTTTAGGGTTTTCTAGGGTTCCAATTATGGTTTTTGGTATCCCATGGGTATAAAGGTGATTCATCTTTATTTTTGGGGACATTTTATACTATTTCCCTTAAAGCTTTTAGGTTTTCACAACTTGGGTTAGGTCTTACCCCTTTAACCCCTATTTAGGGTTAAGTTCCCTATCCAGGGTTCTATTTGCAAAGTGCTATAACAATACAACTTGTTTGAAATTTTTGCCTAGTGAATGCACTCTAGTTGTGTCAAACATATGCAATGCCAATGCTTATGATGCCATGCTCAAGTTTTAGTTACAGTAACACCAGGGGTGTTACATCCTTCCCCCCATAAAAGAATCTCGTCCCGAGACTAAAAGTCCTAGGGTAAGTAATGGAAAAGGAAACGCGACATACTTTTATTTCCTTATTTCTGGTACAAGGCAGGGGTGATTTGGGAATCACTCCTTTATTACAACAGCTATACAAGCTTTACAATTAACAAGAGGCTGAAAATCCTGGGAAATTTTTTTCTAAAAAGTCTTGAGTTTCCCATGTAGCCTCATCTTCGGAATGCTGGTTCCACTGTATCCTATAAAACTTGAGAGTTTTTCTCCGGGTAACCCTGTCCTTTTGATCCAAGACTCGAATAGGATGCTCAGAATATGTCAAGTCCGGTTCAAGGACAACATCTGTTACTTCAACAGTTCGATCAGGAATCCGAAGACACTTTTTCAATTGTGACACGTGGAACACATTATGCACAGCAGACAATGTCTCAGGTAGTTGGAGTCGATATGCCACTGGTCCACATTGCTCAAGTATAGGGAATGGACCAATATACTGAGGTGCAAACTTTCCTTTAACCTCGAAACGCGATACACCCTTCATGGGTGAAACCTTTAGGTAGACATAGTCTCCCTCAAGGAAACATAAGGGCATTCGGCGTTTGTCTGCATAACTCTTTTGACGAGCTTGGGCTTTCTTCATATTATAAATTATTTTATGAACCTTTTCTTCAGTCTCTTTCACCATATCAGGCCTGAAGAAGTATCTTTCACCAGGTTCAGACTAATTTAGCGGAGTACGACATCGTCGTCCATATAAAGCTTCGAAGGGTGCCATCTTGATACTTTCTTGATAGCTATTATTATATGATAATTCCGCTAACGGCAAATATTCATCTCATTTTTGTGGAAATTCCAGAACACACGCCCGCAGCATATCTTCTAGTATCTGATTTACTCTCTCAGTCTGTCCACTGGTTTGAGGATGATAGGCCGAACTGTGGAGCAACTTAGTACCCAGGGATTTATGAAGTTCTTCCCAAAATTTGGATACGAATTGCGATCCACGATCCGACACTATGGTCTTCGGAACACCGTGCAGACTAAGAATACGAGCAATGTACAATTGGGCATAGACAGTAACTGGGTGATCTGTCTTGACTGGCAGAAAATGAGAAATTTTCGTAAGCCGATCAACAATAACCCAGATAGAGTCATACCCTTTTGTAGTCCTGGGTAATCCCACAATGAAGTCCATACCAATGTCTTCCCATTTCCATGTTGGTATTGGTAGAGACTGTAATAGACCAGCAGTCTTCATGTATGTGGCCTTGACACGTTTACAAGTGTCACATCTAGCCACATAGCGTACAATTTCAATCTTCATTTCCGTCCACCAATAAAGACGATGTCATCCAGAAGAACACATAAAGTTCCATGTGTGCAATTTGCTCCTTCTGATGACACTGTACTATCTGAGTCTGTTGGGCGGGCGGCAATTATGCAATTTTACCCAAACAGAATCAGATGCACCATCTTGGGTAAAACACACAGAAAGAGGTTTACCAACAAGTGGTTGCAGTAAGTTCATAGTACACGAGACGGGTGTGAATGTCGAATAACATCACAGTTGACTCGTGTTAGCCAGGGAATCCAAGCCCACGAAAGGTGATATCGATTCACGAAAAATCACCAGCGGAGGGATCTATAAATGCGGACTTTGCAACCAGTCCATTTTATCCAGCACTAGTCATGGATCGGCATGATCACACATGCAGGAAAAGCATGCGTGAGACGGTCGAGGCGCGACTAGAGCGATAATTAAGTGGTTACTGGTCAACTTAATTTGATTTTGGTAAGCACTTTCTTTAGGGTGGGTTGAACCAAAGTGAGTTTAGACGACTTGATAAAATAATCTCTGAACTCAGCCTTCGTTCATCAGGCAGTTACAAGTTAGTCAAAACCAACTTGTTGAACTACTTTTGACATTAAGCAAATCCTCTCAGTACCATCGGTAAGCCAAGGGTTGAGAGTTCACATTTGCTAACAAGAAATCCTACACTTGGTTAAAAATCTATTTGGTCATGTTGTTCATCCGTTTTTCTCATGCGAGATGAACTGGCTTGTTTTGGAAATATATGGGTTAAATAAGAGAGCGAATGAACAAACTCCTGCATCTCAACAGCAGGGGAAATCCAATCTCCATTCTGAGAGCTAATCAGTTGTCTCTCGACACTAAAAAGCTCCAAGGCTTCACCTTTACACAAAGGATGTAAAGGGAACTTGTATGAGTAGTCACTACCAAGATCAAAAGAAATACGACCACACATGAGAGTGGTATGCCCTTTTGATCCAACGGAGACGACAGATGTTGCTTGATCACTTCACAAACAACATAGAAATTGTTTCAAGGAAGGAGTCCACGGAAGATCACACATCGGTGTAGTTCCACAATGGATCATGACTAGAGACTTTGATACCGACATGCGCCAAGCAGCAAAATCCTGTGTGCACATTTATAGGAGGCCCTCAGTTTCGCCGCGGTACTGTAAGTCCTTAACCATAACACTATTATAAAACTGGCACCAATAATGAATCTCATGTGGTAAGAACAATTTGTGTAGAGATAACATATCAATATAGTCTTATAATGGATTATGACTACTAACTGTGATACTAGCGCGTGCCAAGTAGCGCAACCATGTGTGTGCACCCATCGGAGGTCCTTGGTTTTAGCGCGATGTCACCGATTTTAGTCATAACACCATTACCAGACATAACCAATAAGAAATCTCACGCGACACCAATGGATTGGGCAAGGGTGACAATATACAAAGAGATACTCCACCATTAAAGATGGTTGCAAGTAGAGCGCCAAATAGATCATGGCCCATTGAAGTGAACAAGGCATGGCCATAATCTAAACTTGATGAAAGAAGTATGATGGGAGACTGTTAATTCAGCCACAAGCATATTTCTATGCACATCGTAGAGAGCACAAGGTCAAGGATTAAGTTGGTATGCCTTTGATAGATATGAGGAAACCAAAGGCATCAAATTCAAGAAAATGGTCGGACATGTCTTTCCTAGGTTGGGTAAAGCAACATGGCGATCCGCAAGGAGAGGCCAAATACAAGGGACTTCAACCTGCATCAGCTGAACAAGAGAATGGTTCTAAAAGGAGACACGACTTGAGATCCTTATTTGAAGTCCAGGTACACTTTAGGTTCGACAAGGAAATTATCTAGACATTTACTTGTATGGGTGTGATCATGGAGTGATAATGAAAAGTTCAACTTTGGGTCGGGTCATGGTTCACTAAATACTAATATAGCCTAATTCTTGGGTTTAGGCAATCAAGTCACCAACTCTCTATTGGTCATAACTCAACCTGATGGTTCTCAGATCAGGGTTGAGAATTGCATTATGCTGGGCTAACCAGTTTATGCCCAAGATGACATCTATGTCTTGGCCTTTTGGAACAATCATATTTGTAGGAAAGTCCCGTCCGGCCAATGTTACGGGCACCTGATAAGCCACTTCTTTTTTACTTTTGGTAGCTTTACTGTCGGGCGTAGAAGACCATTCGTCAACCAACTTCATAGAGGGAGGGGGCCTTAAAAGGTCCAGTGCACCATCAAGTGCTTCTCCCGCTACACGAGAAGGTCCAGCTTCCATCCCGACAGGATTCGCAGGGACGTTCGGGTGCAGTTGTGAATACAACACATGAACTTCTTCATGTAGTGTATTATAATAGACCTGCAAGTTATCCATGGCTGAGCTAAGCTCCTCCATACGAGCTCGAGCTTTGGCTTCCTTAGCCTAGGCGAGTAGACAAGAGTTAACCGTCCAATCGAGCGCTAGATCTTGTTTCGCGAGTTGGTCTTGCAAGTAGCAGATGACTGCATCCGCGACCCATAGATCATTCCTGTAACGGAGTTCTGATTGAAGCAGTCCGACTTGTGCTTCCAGATCCCCGATAGGATCGTTGCTACTACTGCTACTTTCTTCATGTCTTGGGGTAAGTTAATGGCGGGGTACGCCAATGGGTCTAATAGATTTGCACGCGGTCTTTCTGGTACGCGGCGGCATCTTTCTAAGGGAAAAAAATTTATTAGTATAATTCTTAGCATGATGCATGTGTAATTACAGAATCAACCTTATTAGTTGATTCACACCTTCTATATGTTGCACTCTTACTATCTGGTCTTTAAAATAGACTCTTCAGAATACTTAGGTAAGAAAGGAAGAGAGTTTCTAGGTAAGACTTTTAGAAAATCCTTTTGAAGATGCCTCATAATATCTGCAAAGAAGGGCTACGTTCCGATACCAGCTGTGACGGAACCTCCCAAGTAATTAGGCCCACCTACAGTTGTCCTTGTCCAACGGACCTCAGACAACCCTGTAGGTGCCCCTGAACTACTTGACAAGCTCGGTATCTTTCCTTACCTTTCCAGGAACGTTTCACCCATCTTGCAGACATTACAGAACATCGGAGATAAGGAAATGCGCAAGCGATTACATAAACTTACATTTTATTTAGAAAGTAAGATCAAGTTATTTATTACAGACCAGAGCTATAAAACGAGTGCAGGGTAGTATTATTACAATACCAAGGGAGGAAAAAACTCCTCCCGATAACTATCAAACAAAGGTTCTTATGGAGGACCACGTCCTCCCGCATCTTCACTCTTGTTTTTCTTCATTTGAAACCACCTTGGAGCAAAAGCAACAAAAATTTGTCGCTTCCTCACCTAAAAACAACAGAGGGATAAACCCTGAGTATGGAATTACTCAGCAAGTCTTACCCGACTAAGGAAAAGACTCTCAAGGGTATGATGGATAAATAGGAATCAAGGAGAGGTTTTAGCAAGAATCAACTTAGATAGTTTTGCAGAAATAGCTTACTAAAGTGAGTCCTTACTTTCAATATTTTAACGACAGATTAAATATCAATAGACTATGTTTGCATCTAGTCTAATTTCATCATCTCATCAATACAACATCCTTTTTATTCATAATGTTCACATCCTGACTTAGGTTGTAGGTCAGTGACCAAGTCTTCATAACCGCGAAGGTACGGCGATCCGAATCGATTATACTCAGCTGAGGATCTCCAATCACACGACATATGTAGCACTTAACCCTTGCATATGTCAACCCGCCACCGGGGTTCTTAAGACCAGATCAGGTTCACGCAAACCGAGAGAACAGATACACCACCGTCCAGCCTCTTGCCACGGAGGGTACACGCTACTCTCGCCACCGCTCCACGCCCATTTCGTGTTATCTTATTCTGGCCTTAGTCTGCCCGAGGCAAGGCTTACCCATGATGAGGCATGTGACCAGTTAAAGGGTCCTCGATCATCAAGCCTACATACGCATCCAATCCTTAATCAACCTGGGTAGAACATCACATGTTCCTAACCCAAGTCTCGATTTACGTATTTCCATCCCTAGGATTGTTTCTGTTCCTTAGGATGAAAAGAGCATCACAGGGAACTTTGCAGTAAGATCCCACCATTGCTCCAAATGAAAATATTCTTGCAGGTAGAAGTCATCCTTTCTCGAGCTTGGCTAAGCATTTTTGTAAATCATATTTTGATACTTCACAGAAGTATCTATAAAGGTGTGGATATCAAGGAAAGCAATGCATCAAAGGGTTTCAAGCAACTCCTATGAACCTAATGCACATTTCACTAGACTTAAAGTGTGCGAAAATTATTTAAAAACGCAAGGAAAGGGGTTGCATGCATCGGGGCTTGCCTTCGTTCGTAGGTGAGTCTGGCTCGGACCCGCAGATGTCGAAGTAGAGCCAAGTCCCTGCCTGAGATTCCAAAGGTGGTGGTGTCTTCTCTTCAGTCACTTCACTCTCTTCTTCGTTTTCTAAATATAACCATATAGGTATATATATAAGAATGAATGCCATGTAATGCTTATGAGAGTGCAAAGGTAATAAAGATTTATTATCTAAATCTTGAATATAACTCTCCTTCACGGAACTCCGAGACTTAGGGTTTCCGGAGTCAGTAAAGGAGTGTAAAGGGTAGGGGTGGGGGTTTTGGGTTCTAGTTATCAAACATGGTCTAAATCAATCCAAACTTTACCCAAGGCTTTTAAATGATGTGTGGAGTTCATATAAAAAGTTTGAACATTTTTGGCATTACTATTAATTCTCTAAAATTCTAGAACTATTTCTTTAAGCTATTTTAAATGCCTTAAAATTCTTTATTTCCTCTAAAAATCATAAAACTATTTTTATTAAATTCTAGGGAAAATAAGGAGTCTAGGAAAATTTGGTTTCATAATTTTAGGATTTTTCTACAATTTTCTAGGATTTGTTTATCTCTGGCAGAAAAAGAAAAAGAAAGATTTGCAACAGTTCTAGGCCAATTTTGACCCAGACGGCCCAACGACACAGGAAAAGGGTCGCGCGCCCGCGCGCGCCCGCGTGCTCTGGCTACTTTGCATAGACGCCCTCGTCTTTTCAGCTAAACCGAAGCAGGTTCATTTACTATTGCACTAAGTCGTTGACACATTGCAGAAATACCCTCGTACTTCTATTTCTTCTCCACAAATGTCCCTTGCCACGGTGCGCTCGTCGTTCATCACAGACGCCGCACGGGCTGGCCATGACCGGCGATGGTCGCCTTGTCTAGCTACAGGGGAGGCATAACCGACCCAAGGTTACCCTAGAACATGCTCTAATTGGACTAATTCGGGCCAGGATGTGCCTAACCACGGTGACCGCGGGTACAGAACTCAGATCGAGGTGTTCCGGTTGATTAGGTGAAGTCAAGCTCCAAGGGCTGGGCAGGTAACGATCACAAGCACATGTGGGTGCTGAAACACGAACTACAAGGGCGAGGACGGACCTGGAATCATCTGGCCACGAGCAGGTGATTCACGGCGGCGCAGTCGACCGAATTGGGGAAAAAATGGCGTTGCGGTGGCTCTGGGTGAAATTGGGGGCGGGGATTGAGGCTACACGGCCGTAAGAAACTATGCTTTCACCGTGCGCAAACGATTTGGGCAAAGGTGGAGAGGTCAGTGCGAATTTGACTCGATTTGGTTCACTGGTATGTGTGTGATGACCGAGCCTCGCCGCGAACCATGGGCTATTTATAGCCGCGGAGGTCCGGCGATCACCTCATGGCACGAATACCATCACAAGCGCATGCCAAGCACGTAGAGAATTGGTACAGTGAGGAAGAATCACGGTGCCGAGGACACCGTGGCGGAAAGGATTGATGCGATGGCCGCCGGTGAATCACTCCGGCCGAGCACAGGAGATGGCGCCACGTACGATTCACCCTTTTCCCGGCGTTATCCGTCTATACCGTGCACGAATCCGGGCGGCGATCAACGACGGCGAGCTGAGCTGGCGGTCTGATCCATCGGGGCACTGTACCATGGCACATCTTCGTCAGTCGCCTGAACCGTCCCCCTTCCACCGACTAGCTCTCATAATTCTTGTGAATAACCAGGCAAAATTCCTTAACAAGGTTTGTTCTTGATTTAACAGTCTTCAATCCTTATACAGGACATTTGGGTCAAAACTGAGGGGATTCGAAGATATGGCGCATCAAACATGACCTCACCTCACTGGAACCTTGTTTTAACCTTAGGTTCAGTTTCAGTTTTCTGAAACTGTTCTGACAGAGCAACTTGTAACAGGTTTTTCTCTAATTTTTGTGTCACAACTCAAGAGAATATCTGCATCAAAGTTGTTCTCCTATAATAGGTTAACAAAATTAATGTGGTGACCTAGGGCAAAAACCCTAGAATTTTAAAGATACAAGGCTCCAAAGTTGAGCCAATATCACTGAAAATCAGACTTAGACTATTAAGGACTTAAGAGGTGAGTTTTGCAAATAAGCCCAAAACTTAGGGTTTAACTTGCAAATTCACATATTTGTGACCCAAATGACCTAAGATACTTATTTAACTTGGTTTTTGCACTTTAGTCCAAAAGTGGACTAATTTTGCACATAGGTCCCTAGTGTTTGGTTTTAGGGTTTTCCAGGGTTCCAATTATGGTTTTTGGTATCCCAGGGGTATAAAGGTGATTCATCTTTATTTTTGGGGACATTTTATACTATTTCCCTTAAAGCTTTTAGGTTTTCACAACTTGGGTTAGGTCTTACCCCTTTAACCCCTATTTAGGGTTAAGTTCCCTATCCAGGGTTCTATTTGCAAAGTGCCATAACAATACCACTTGTTTGAAATATTTGCCTAGTGAATGCACTCTAGTTGTGTCAAACATATGCAATGCCAATGCTTATGATGCCATGCTCAAGTTTTAGTTACAGTAACACCAGGGGTGTTACAAAAGGGTCTATAGGGTTTAGGATCTAGAAAATGACAGATTCCTCCTATCGCGATAACTCGGTGGATTCTGTATTCACATTGATTTGGATGATTTTCATCAAATCGTTTCTCACAGAAGCAGAGTGACGAGCGAAACGTTTACCTGACCGAAGTCGAATCTGACGACCAAAATATGATTTTTAAGCCAAAACAAACAACCCAATTACCGGGATGATGATCTTCTGCTACTACTTGCTGCCATCTTCATGCTTACTGTCATGACCTTTAACTAAACTTTTAGAGAATACATTGAACTAAAAAGTTAGAAAATATAGGGAACTAATCTTATTGCCCAGCATCTCCAATAGTTTCTTCATTTTTTTCTCTATTTGACTCTCTATTTAAGTTTCTATAAAGATTACATTCTACATATAAGATTTCACTATAACAGAGACTATCTATCTAGTTTCGCTAGTCGAGTTAGCTAAGTTTGGCTAGTGAGGGAGTCAATTTAGAGGTTTGGATAGTTTGACGAGTTAGATAGCTGTTGGAGGCTGTTGAGTGGCCAAAATTTGGCTTGACCAACTATTTGGCTAGTCTTCTGAAAATGGTCTAAATAATCAACTAACTAGCTACTCACGCGCGTGAACCCGCTTCTATTTAGGTTATGTTTGGTTCAATAAATATAACGTAAATGGTAACAATAATGATTTACACTCGAGTATCGACGGTAACAAAGTTGAATAAGGCGGTATCCATTTTTACCGTGGTACCTGATTACGGTTGGACTTAAACAAACATAATTTAACGTTATTGTTTACCTGTTACATTACCTATATATTGAACCAAACGACACTAAATAGACACCAAACGGAAGGAGGTGGCAGCGAACCAGAAATTGTCACGTGTACGGACAAAGAAAAACAACGGCTTGTTATTTTCCATATAAATAGGGTTTACGAAGAGTTCCAAGAGTAGTTGCTCTCGCTCCTAACTCGATAACGGGATCGTCTCCTTTCTTATTATAGTCATTTAGTTTCTTTTATTTTATTATTTTTGTGAAGGCATTATATTATACAATAACGTTTGTGACATTGGTGTTGAACACAATTTCGGCTTGTTTGTTTCGGTTTCTGGCCACCAAAAGCTGCTGCGGACTGCCAAACGCTCAGCTTTTCAGGCAGCTTTTATAAAATTCGTTGGGGCAAAAACCATCTAAAATCAACATAAGCACATAATCGGTTGAGTCGTTGTAACAGTAGAAATCTGTCACTTCCTAGATCCTGAGCCCTATGAACAACTTTATCTTTCTCCACACGTAAGCGTAATGATACTCAAATTCTCCTCACAGCCAGATTCTCCCCACAGCCAGATTTTCAGAAAAGCTGGTCAGAAAAAAGCTGAACCAAACAGGCCCATGGTCGGACGGTCCGCCGAAAGACGCGGTCTGCAATCAGATCAGAACATGCGTGATTAACCCATTTCTGCGCGGTTTATCCCTCTAATCTCGCGGATTTTTGTTGGGAACGTATAGGTACGAGTCCAAACGTCTAGCCTTATATGTATGAAGGGGTACGACCGATTACGCACATCAACAATCGAAAAATAAAATCAATATATCTTTTGTTCCTATACTTTCACTAGCAGAAAAGAGCTCTAAGCTGGCGGTACGCACACATTTTTACTGTCGGTTTCAATTACCGTGCGCCAGTGTAAAAATCAGGTGGGTTCGCCTTAAGGAACCACTAGTGGAAACATATTTTCACTAGCGGTTCGCTTAACACAACCGTCAGTGGAAATGATCTATTTACACTGGCGGTTGGCTTAAGGAACTATCAGAGCGGTTCACTTAACACAACCGCCAGTGGAAAGGGGCTATTTCCACTGTCTATTGTTTTAATACAGCCGCCAGTGAATATAAAAAAGGGCAACGTGATCTTATTAGTTATCGTTTTGGACAAGATTCAAGTCAAACTTATAAAATTTTGACTACAATTAACTATTTTGTTTCCAAAGGAGAACAAAGTGCTTGCTAACACATACTATGCAAAGAAACTAATCAGTCCGCTAACTATGGGTGTGGAGAAGATCCACACGTGTAGAAATCACTGTATCCTTTATTGAGGTGATGATTATAAAGACTTGGAGAGTTGCCCAAAGTGCAGTGCAAGTAGGTACAAGAAAAATAAAGAATATCGAGAGGAAGAGTGTGTTTCATCCATGTCTTAAGGGAAGAAGCAAAAGAAAGCCCAAAAGAAGACTTCAAAATCCACGAGAAAGAAGTAGACTATTATGCGCTAAAAAAGATTCCTGCTTTAGTGATGTGGTACCTCCTCATTGTTGATCAATTGAGGTGTTTGTTCGCTAACCCTGAGGATACCAAACTTATGAACTGGCATGCTTCTGATAGGCACAAAAACGATGTGAAGCTTCGACATCCAACCGATGGGAAGCAGTGGCAAGATTTCAATGACAAGCACCGAGACTTTGCCAATGAACAAAGAAATGTTAGGTTCGCACAGAGTACTAATGGAATGAATGCATTCGCTGAGAGGAGCAGCAAGCATAGCACAAGGCCGATGATCCTCACCATATACAACCTTCCTCCATGGTTGATGCAGAAATGGAAGTACATTTTGCTAATCATCCTTATTTCTAGACCTACACAACCTGGAGTTGACATGGATGTATTTTTGGAGCCCTTAATGGAGGATATGAAAATATTGTGGGAAACATGTGTTCTAATGTTGGATGAGTATCATAAAGATTCATTCACAATGAGAGACATTATTTTTGTTACGATCAACGATTAGCCTGCTCTTTTCACATTATCAGGCCAGTTTAAGGGAAAGGCTGGTTGCACAATATGTATTGATAGAACTACTTATGTGTTCCTTACTACATCTAAGAAGATAGTGTACATGAGGCTTTATTGGAAGGACACAAGTACCACATGCGAAAGATGGATAAGTACTTTGACAATAATGGTGAACTACATTCTAGTACTCCATCGGGTAATAATAGAGGTCATAGAGTTTTGAAATAGTCAAGAATATCAAGTTTGTTTTCGGGAAGAAGACAAAAGTCGGAAAAAATAAGGAAGGATGCCAAACCAGCTCCGAGGGCTATATTCAAGAAGAAGTCTATTTTCTTCGAGTACTTGCCTTACTAGAAAGAGTTAGATGTGCGGCATGCGATCGATGGTATGCACGTTCAGAAGAACGTGTTTGAAAGCATAATTGGCACCTTGCTAGACATAAAGGGGAAAACAAAAGAAATGCTCAATTCACGCATGGACTTGGTTAATCTAGGCATAAAAAAGGAACTACATCATGTTCTTCAAGAAAATGGGAAGTACTATCTCCTAGCAGCAAGCTACAATCTCAATGTAGATGAGAAACATGCGATGTGTGTTTGGCTCAAGAACTTGAATGTCCCATCCGGATTCTGCTCTAGCATATGGAGTATTGTGTCAATGAAAGACCTGACAGTCACCAACTACAACACACATGATTGTCATGTCATGTTGACTACATGAAAGGGAAATAGGGTTAACCATTTCCTGTAATTAATTTTGGTGGTTGACGACCAACACAAACACATGGACTAACTAGTTAGTCTAGAATTCATCTATTACAGGTGCATAAGGTTCAACACAAACCAAGAAAGAAATCAAGTTAGGGACACAATTTAATTGGAGCAAAAGGACTTGAGTGCGCTAATCTTTGGCGCACTGGACACTGTCCCATGCGCCAGCCAGGCGCCCTCCGAAGCAGCCACTCTTGGGAAGTTCCAGGGCAGCCTCCGCTATAATTCACCGGACTGTCCGGTGGGCCACCGGACTATCCGGTGAGCCAGCGGAGCAACGGCTTCCTGCACGCCAACGATCGACTGCACAGTGTGAACAATGATGAACAGTGCCACGCAGAAGTCAGAGGAGCAAAGTCAGAGGGCACCAGACTGTCTGGCGCGGCACCGGACTGTCCGGTGCAGCAATACGACAAGGCGCCCGAACGGTCAACTGCTCAGAACCCTAATGGTTGCGCTGACGTGGCGCGCACCGGACAGTGCATCGTGACTGTCCGGTGGCGCACCGGACTATCCGGTGCGTCCATCACCAGTAGAAATCAACAAACACCTAGAAGTGGTTGGGAGGCTATAAATACCCCAACCACCTCATTCACTCCCATCCAAGCCTTATGAAATTTTCATTCATTTCAAGAGCAAAAGCCCAACACTCTAAGACACAATCAAAGCAATCAATCCACTCAAAGCCCCAAAATCAACTCTAGTTCATTAGGGCTTGTGAGAGGATCACTTGTGTTCTTTGTTGCTCTTGTCGCTTGGTTTGGCCTTTTCTTTTTCCCTTCTCATTCTCAAGGGACTTGTAATCAAAGCAAGAGACACCTAAGTGTGTGGTGGTCCTTGCGGGGTCTAAGTGACCCGTGAGATTAAGGAAAAGGCTCACTCAGTCTAAGTGACCGTTTGAGAGAGGGAAAGGGTTCAAATAGACCTGATCTTTGTGACCTCCTCAACGGGGACTAGGTTCTTTAGAACCGAACCTCGGTAAAACAAATCATTGTGTTCACTCGCTTTGATTCTCGTTTGATTTGTTTTTTCTCTCTAACGATTCCTTGCTAGTATTGATTTGAGTTGGCTCCCCTATGTCATCCACATTCTTTGAGCAACTCTTAGCAAGAGAAACATTCTTTGACTTGAATTTAATTCTAATGCTAACCCCGGCCTTAGTGTGTGTTTAAAGTTGATAAATTTCAGGTTTCGCCTATTCACCCCCCTCTAGGCGACTTTTAATTGGTATCAAAGTCAGTGCTTCATTAAGAGCCTAACCAACTGGAAGTGATGTCTGGAGATCACGCCAAGAGGGAGATCATGACCGGCGAAAAGCCCACGGGCTCGGGGAGGACTCTCTCAAGGGAGTACGGCAACAAGTATAAGGAGAAATCCTCTTCCTCCATCAAGTCACATCGGAGAGGTGACAAGAAGAAGAAAAAGATGAAGAAGGTGGTCTACTATGAGACCGACTCTTCGTCACCCTCCACGTCCGGCTCCGAATCGTCCACTACTTCTAAGCGCCATGAGCGCAAAAAGTATAGTAAGATGCCCCTACGCTATCCTCG
The DNA here is from genome assembly GCF_902167145.1 of Zea mays. Classification (NCBI taxonomy): domain Eukaryota; kingdom Viridiplantae; phylum Streptophyta; class Magnoliopsida; order Poales; family Poaceae; genus Zea; species Zea mays. The sequence goes on from NC_050096.1 coordinate 173,317,574, forward strand.
TATTTCAAAGCGCGCTCCATTACTTTTCGTACCCCTAGGAAAACCACCATATTTTGATGGTGAAGATTATTGTATGTGGAGTGATAAAATGAGGCACCATCTAACCTCACTCCACGAAAGTATTTGGGATATTGTTGAGTTTAGAGCGCAGGCACCAAAGGTGGGGGACAAGGACTATGACTCGGGCCCAAATACGACACTTTAACTCCTAAGCAACTTCTATACTCCTTGCCTCTTTATGTCGAGAGGAGTATAATAAGGTGCAAGGGTTAAAGAGCACCAAAGAAATTTGGGACGTCCTCAAAACCGCGCACGAAGGGGACTAAGTGACCAAGATCACCAAGCGCAAGATGATCGAGGGAGAACTCGGTCGATTCGTCCTCAACAAAGGGGAAGAGCCGCAAGCCATGTACAACTGGCTCAAGACCATGGTGAACCAAGTGCGCAACCTCGAGAGCACCAAATGGGATGACCATGAAATGGTCAAGGTTATTCTTAGATCCCTCGTATTTCATAATCCTACTCAAGTGCAATTAATACGTGGGGATCCTAGATACAAGCTAATGTCCCAAGGAAGTTATTAGCAAGTTTGTGAGCCTTGAACTTATGATCAAAGACTCCAAACACATTGTCAACTTGGAGCAAGGCTCCACCTCTACACCCGAGGTGCAACCCGTCGCATTCAAAGCGACAGAAGAAAAGAAGGAGGAGTCTACACCAAGTAGGCTTCCAATCGATGCCTCCAAGCTTGATAATGAGGAGATGGCACTCATCATCAAGAGCTTCCGCCAAATCCTCAAGCAAAGGAGGGGGAAAGACTACAAGCCCCGCTCCAAGAGGGTGTGCTACCGGTGTGGTAAGTCCGGTCATTTTATAGCTAAATATCCAATTTCTAGTGAAAGTGACAGGGATGAAGACAAGAAGGGGAAGAAGAAGAAGGAGAAGAAGAGATACTACAAGAATAAGGGCGGCGATGCGCACATGTGCCAAGAATGGGACTCCGACGAGAGCTCCACCGACTCCTCCAACGAGGACACCGCCAACATCGCCGTCAACAAAGGTCTCCTCTTCCCCAACGTCGGCCACAAGTGTCTCATGGCTAAGGACGGCAAGAAGAAGAAGGTACGTTCTAGAGCCAACCCCAAATATACTACATCTAGTGATGAGGGTAGCTCTAGCGATAATGAGGATGATTTACTTTCTCTCTTTGCCAACCTTAGCATGGAACAAAAGAAAAAATTGAATTAGTTAATTGATACCATTAATGAGAAGGATTATCTCTTGGAATGCCAAGAGGACTTGCTCGTTAAAGAAAATAAAAAAATTGTTAAGTTGAAAAATGCTTATGCTCAGGAAGAAGAAAAATGTAAAAACTTATCTAAGGAGCTTAGCATTTGTCATGATTCAATTTCAAGTCTTAGAACTGAGAATGCTAGTTTAGTTTCTAAGATTGAAAAGTTGAATGTTTGCAATGATTCAATTTCCTGTCTTAGAGATGAGAATATTAGATTAAATGCTAAGGTAGAAGAATTAAATGCCTGCAAATCATCTACATCTACTGTTGATCATGTTACTATTTGTACTAGATGTAGAGATGTTAATATTGAAGCTATGGATAATCACCTTGCCATGATTAAACAACAAAATGATCACATAGCTAAATTAACTACTAAAATTACTGAGCATGAGTTAGAAAATGAAAAATTTAAATTTGCTAGAAGCCTGCTCTATAATGGGAGACGCCTTGGCATTAAGGATGGGATTGGTTTCCAACAAGGGAGTCAATCCAATGTCAAGCTTAATGCCCCCAAAAGATTGTCTAATTTTGTTAAGGGTAAGGCTCCCATGGCTCAGGATAGTGAGGGATACATTTTATATCCTGCAAACTATCCTCAGCACAAGATTAGGAAAATTCATGCTAGGAAACCTCATTCAGTTTCTCATCATGCATTCATGTATAAAAATGAGGCTTCTAGCACTAGGCATACCACTCATATTAAAATGCCTAAGAATAAAATTCCTAATGCATCAAATGAGCATAATATTTCATTTAAGACTTTTGATGCTTCCTATGTTTTAACAAACAAATCAGGCAAATTAGTTGCCAAATATGTTGGGGGCAAACACAAGAGTCCCAAGACTTGTGTTTGGGTACCCAAGGTGCTTGTTTCTAATGTCAAAGGACCCAAGACCGTTTGGGTACCTAAGAACAAGGCCTAAATTTGTTTTGTAGGTTTATGCATCCGGTGGTTCAAGCTGGATAATTGATAGTGGGTGCACAAACCACATGACTGGGGAGAAAAGGATGTTCTCCTCTTATGAGAAAAACAAAGATCCCCAACGAGCTATCACATTCGAGGATGGAAATCAAGGTTTGGTCAAAGGTTTGGGTAAAATAGTTATATCTCCTGACCATTCTATTTCCAATGTTTTACTTGTAGATTCATTAGATTACAATTTGCTTTCTATTTCTCAATTATGCAAAATGGTCTACAACTATCTATTTACTGATATAGGTGTTACTGTCTTTAGAAGAAGTGATGATTCAGTAGCATTTAAGGGAGTGCTAGATGGTCAGCTATACTTAGTTGATTTTAATGATAACCAAGCTGAACTAGACACTTGCTTAATTGCTAAGACTAACATGGGTTGGCTATGCGACTTGCCCACGTTGGGATGAAGAATCTCCACAAACCTCTAAAGGGAGAACACATTTTAGGACTAACCAATGTTCATTTTGAGAAAGACAGGATTTATAGCGCATGTCAAGCAGGGAAGCAAGTTGGAGTCCATCATCCACACAAAAACATCATGACAATGGACATGCCACTTGAACTACTTCACATGGACCTATTTGGACCGATCGCTTACATAAGCATCGGCGGGAGTAAGTACTGTCTAGTTATTGTGGATGATTATTCTCGCTTCACTTGGGTATTCTTTTTACAGGAAAAATCTCAAACCCAAGAGACTTTAAAGAGATTCTTAAGATGGGCTCAAAATGAGTTTGGATTAAGGATAAAAAAGATAAGAAGCGATAATGGGACAGAGTTCAAGAACTCTCAAATTGAAGGATTTCTTGAGGAGGAGGGCATCAAGCATGAGTTCTCTTCTCCCTACACACCTCAACAAAATGGTGTAGTGGAGAGGAAGAATAGAACTCTACTAGACATGGCAAGGACCATGCTTGATGAATACAAGACTCCGGACCGGTTTTGGGCGGAAGCAATCAACACCGCTTGCTACTCCATCAATTGGCTCTACCTTCACCGAATCCTCAAGAAAACATTATATGAACTCCTCACTGGTAAAAAGCCTAATGTTTCATATTTTAGAGTCTTTGGGAGTAAATGCTTTATTCTTATTAAAAGAGGTAGAAGTTCTAAATTAGCTCATAAGGCTGTAGAAGGCTTTTTACTAGGGTATGACTCAAACACAAGGTTAGTTGAGGTTTCTTATGACATTGTGTTTGATGAGACTAATGGCTCCCAAGTGGAGCAAGTTGATCTTGATGAACTAGATGATGAAGAGGCTCCGTGCGTTGCGCTAAGGAACATGTCCGTTGGAGATGTGTGTCCTAAGAAATCCTAAGAGCTTCCACAAGCACAAGATCAACCGTCATCTTCCATGCAAGCATCTCCACCAACTCGAGACGAGGATCAGGCTCAAGATCATGAAGATGAAGATCAAGAGGATGAGCCACCTCAAGAGGAGGACATGGATCAAGGGGGAGATGAAGATGATCAAGATAAGGAAGATGATCAAGAAATAAGGGATCAAAGACCGCCACACCCAAGAGTCCACCAAGCAATTCAACGAGATCACCCCGTCAACTCCATCCTTGGTGACATTCATAAGGGGGTAACCACTAGATCTCGAGTTGCTCATTTTTGTGAACATTACTCTTTTGTTTCCTCTATTGAGCCATACAGGATAGAGGATGCACTAAGAGATCCGGACTGGGTGGTGGCAATGCAAAAGGAGCTCAACAACTTCATAAGGAATGAGGTATGTCATTTAGTTCCACGTCCTAATCAAAATGTTGTAGGTACCAAATGGGTATTCCGCAACAAACAAGATGAGCATGGTGTGGTGACAAGGAACAAAGCCCGACTTATGGCAAAGGGATATTCACAAGTTGAAGGTTTGGATTTCGATGAAACCTATGCACCCATAGCTAGGCTTGAGTCAATTCGTATATTACTTGCCTATGCTACTTACCATGGCTTCAAGCTTTATCAAATGGACGTGAAAAGTGCCTTCCTCAATGGACCTATCATGGAAGAGGTCTATGTTGAGCAACCTCCCGGCTTTGAAGATAGTGAGTATCCTAACCATGTGTATAAACTCTCAAAGGCGCTTAATTGGCTCAAGCAAGCCCCAAGAGCATGGTATGAATGCCTGCGAGATTTCCTTATCACTAATGGCTTCAAAGTCGGTAAAGCCAATCCTACTCTCTTCACTAAAATTGTTTCAAAAGACTTGTTTATATGCCAAATTTATGTTGATGATATTATATTTGGGTCTACTAACAAGTCAACTTTTGAAGAGTTTAGTAGGATCATGATACAGAAATTCGAGATGTCTATGATGGGGGAGTTGAAGTATTTCCTTGGATTTCAAATCAAGCAACTCCAAGAGGGCACCTTCATCAACCAAACCAAGTAATTCAAGATATACTTAAGAAGTTTGGAATGAAGAATGACAAACCCATCAAGACACCCATGGGAACCGATGGGCATCTCGACCTCGACACGGGAGGTAAGTCCGTAGATCAAAAGGTATACCAGTCGATGATAGGATCATTACTCTACTTATGTGCATCTCGACCGGATATTATGCTTTTTGTATGCATGTGTGCAAGGTTCCAGGCAAATCCTAAGGAAGTTCAACTTAGGGCCGTGAAAAGAATCATGAGATATATAGTTTACACTCCTAAGTTTGGGCTTTGGTACCCTAAGGGATCTACCTTTGATCTAATTCGATATTCTGATGCTGATTATGCCGGATGTAAAATTGATAGGAAGAGCACATCAGAGACTTATCAGTTCCTGGGAAGATCCCTGGTGTCATGGGCTTCAAAGAAACAAAACTCCATAGCTCTTTCCACTGTCGAATCCGAGTACATTGCCGCAGGCCATTGTTGTGAGCAATTACTTTGGATGAGGCAAACCCTCAGGGACTATGGTTACAAATTGAGCAAAGTCCCTCTCCTATGTGATAATGAGTGTGCAATCCGCATGGCGGATTATCCCGTTGAACACAGCCGCACTAAGCACATAGACATCCAGTATCACTTTTTGAGAGATCACCAACAAAAGGGGGATATCGAAATTGCTTATGTGAGCTCCCACAACCAATTAGCTGATATCTTTACCAAGCCACTAGATGAGAAAACCTTTAGCAAGCTCAGGAATGAGCTAAATATAATTGATTCTCGGAACTTTGGTTGAAACATTGCACACATAGCTAATTTATATACCCTTGATCATATCTCTTTCATTTGGCACAAATGCATATTTCTTATTATTCTTATCCAACGCTAAGACTGATGTGCTTTCAAGTATGTCTCTATGATTAGTCTTAGATTGAAAGGGAAATGGAGTATTCGGCAAAGACAAGGCTTCCACTCTGACGGTATCACATACCCTTTGCCGTTACTCATGTCACTCTCAATGGTATGACCCTTCACTCGTATTTATATTACCATTTGGGAGAGGGTATTAGGCCCCAAAGGGGGAGACAAATGACGAAAGGGCTCTCCAGTTCTACATTTTTGGCGCTTAATGCCAAAGGGAGAGAAAATATTAAGCCTAAAGCAAAAGGACCGCACCACCATTTCAAAAAATTTCGAAATGAATTTTTTTGGTATATCTTTCAATTGGTATCTAATTTTTCAATTGATATGTGTAAGTAAAATTTTAAATTGGCATCTATCTCAAAAACCCTCTTGAAAGCTAAGAGGAGAATTCATTCAGGGGGAGCTTTTAGATAGTCAAAGGAAAAGCATTTGAAATAGGGGGAGGAATTTTGAATCTTAAAAATGCTTCTTGAAATCACATTCTTATACCTTTGACTATTTGCAAAAGTTTTTGAATAAGATTTCCAAAAGATTTGCAAAAACAAAACTAGTGGTGCAAATGTGGTCCAAAATAATAATAAAAGAAAGGCAATCCATTCACTCTTATTCATATGTTTAAAATCTTTCATTGGTTCAATTCTAAGTAACCTATGCACAATCATCTCAATTACAAACTAGTTACATTTCTACAATTCATTTTCTTTGGTTTGTGTTGGCATCAATCACCAAAAAGGGGAGATTGAAAGGGAAATAGGGTTAACCATTTCCTGTAATTAATTTTGGTGGTTGACGACCAACACAAACACATGGACTAACAAGTTTATCTAGAATTCATCTATTACATGTGCATAAGGTTCAACACAAACCAAGAAAGAAATCAAGTTAGGGACACAATTTAATTGGAGCAAAAGGACTTGAGTGTGCTGATCTTTGGCACACCGGACACTGTCCGGTGCACCAGACAGGCGCCCTCCGAAGCAGCCACTCTCGAGAAGTTCCAGGGCAGCCTCCGCTATAATTCACTAGACTGTCCGGTGAGTCAGCAGAGCAACGACTCCCTGCTCGCCAACGGTCAACTGCGCAGTGTGAACAGTGATGAACAGTGCCACACAGAAGTCAGAGCAGCAAAGTCAAAGGGCACTGGACTGTCCGGTGCGGCACCGGACTGTCCGGTGTGGCACCGGACTGTTCGGTGCAGCAAGACGACAAGGCACCCCAATGATCAACTGCTCAGAACCCTAACGGTTGCGCTGACGTGTCACACACCGGACAGTGCACAGTGACTGTACGGTGGCGCACCGGACTGTCCAGTGCGCCCATCGCCAGCAGAAAATCAGCCAACGGCTAGAAGTGGTTGGGATGCTATAAATACCCCCCAACCACCTCATTCACTCCCATCCAAGCCTTCTAAAATTTTCATTCATTGCAAGAGCAAAATCCCAACACTCCAAGACACAATCAAAGCAATCAATCCACTCAAAGCCCCAAATCAACTCTAGTGCATTAGGGCTTGTGAGAGGATCACTTCTGTTCTTTGTTGCTCTTGTCGCTTGGTTTGTCCTTTTCTTTTTCCCTTCTCATTCTCAAGAGACTTGTAATCAAAGCAAGAGACACCTAAGTGTGTGGTGGTCCTTGCGGGGTCTAAGTGACCCATGAGATTAAGGAAAAGGCTCACTTGGTCTAAGTGACCGTTTGAGAGAGGGAAAGGGTTGAAATAGACCCGGTCTTTGTGACCTCCTCAACGGGGACTAGGTTCTTTGGAACCGAACCTCGGTAAAACAAATCATTGTGTTCACTCGCTTTGATTCTCGTTTGATTTGTTTTTCCTCTCTAACGATTCCTTGCTAGTATTGATTTGAGTTGGCTCCCATATGTCATCCGCATTCTTTGAGCAACTCTTAGCAAGAGAAACATTCATTTGACTTGAATTTAATTCTAACGCTAACCCCGAGCTTAGTGTGTGTTTAAAGTTGATAAATTTCAGGTTTCGCCTATTCACCCCCCTCTAGGCGACTTTCACTACATTCCTACCTATTGCCATCAGGGCTATAAATCCTTTGTTTTTAAAGATGACAATCACACGGTTGTGCTACTTTTCCAATATAATTTCACAAAAGATAATTGACTGTGATGAGTTGGCATCTCTTGAGGAATTCACAGTGGAGACAATATCAAAGTTTCATATGTGATTCCCTCCATCGTTCTTTGATATTATGGTGCACTTGGTGCACAAATAGAGACATTAGATCCTATGTACTTGCATGAAATGTGGACGAATGAGCGATTCATGTCAATACTGAATGGATATGTATCAACCCGTGCTTGTCTCGAGGCATCCATGATAGAGGGGTACTGTACCGAAGAGGCCATTGAGTCCGGAGGTCCATTCTACAATAGTATCCTAAAAGACGTTGCAATAGGTTTGCCTCCATCACGACACAAGGGTAGACTGTATGGAAACGATAGAATGGGAAGGAAATCTTTAATCCCACCAGATTACAATACAGTACTTGAGGCACATCACAACATCCTACATCAGCTAGCGATACTAGAGTCATTTATCCAACAATACATCAATGAGCTTTGTGAGCAAAATCCTAGGCATACGAATGATTGGGTAATGAAGCAACATAAGCAGCGTTTCAACACATGGATAATGGTGAAGGACATTTTACCTGAAGAAACAATAGAAGAACAAACTATCAACGGTTTGGCATCTAGACCACACTACAACACAAATCCCCCTACAACAATGCATCCGTAGCTACACATGGTTTTATGTGTTGTAAGAAATTAGCAGGAAACACTTAATATGTGTTACAAGCATCATCCGTTAAGTTATTATGGTGGTGGCAACGCTTAATATGTGTTGCTAGCACGATCCGTTCATTAACTAGGATGTGGAAACACTTATTATGTGTTGCTAGCAGCATCCGTTGTTTAAATAGGATGCGACAACACTTAATATGCGTTGCTAGCGGAATGTATTGATTAACAAGGACATGACAATAGTTAATCACTACAAGAACAAACCAAATCAATGTCGGGCACACTAATTTATGTTCGCTAAATTTAGCCATCGTAATTAATATGCGCTGGGCTCGTTAAAAGCCTATAAATATGTGTTTGATTAGTGAGCGGATGAGATCATACTCGTTCTATTATATTTTGTGTGTGTTTGTTACCCACGGAGAAAAGGTGGAGTGGCTTCTGGAATCTCTCTGTTTGAGTATTCTATGAAAGTTATTAAAACCTCAACCCCGCGAGTTCACGCCCGCATTTCATGACCCAAAACGTCAGCACGTTCTGACGCGTGTACTCTGTAGCATCAGAAAAGCCCTCCAATTTTTTGCAAACCAACCTGTGGTCCTCGCTACGACCCCAAGCAGATTCATTTGGGCGTCCCTCGCAGTCCCCGAGCCCCATCTTGTCCAAACTCCGAACCCTAGCTCCTTGCTGCCGCCTCATCAGACCTCCTGCTCAGCCGCCGCTGCTGCCGTCGCTGCTCCTCCGGGCGAACTCACCGTCACCCCGCTCATGCCCATAGCATTTTGCTACGCCTGCTTCAAAGACCTTGACTCGCTCCCCTCCTCGTCGCCTCCGTGCCACCCCGACGCGCCGCCGACGCCTGGCTCCAATACACGCGAGATGCACCCGACGCGCCGCCTCCTTTACACAACAAGCAAACCCGGCCAGGCAACCCACAACAGAGAAGAAGAAGAAGGGCGGCGAGAGAGGCCTTCGCGTCGTGTCCCTTCCTCTTCTTCCTCCTCCCGTCCTCTGTCTCTAGCACCCTATCCATCAGCACTCTCCCGCATTATTCTTGATCCCAACCAGTACAACCAGTACTGCGATTCTTCCCCAAGATCGAAGGCCGAAGGAGAAGCAAGAAAGGTAGTTATTGCCTCTCATGTTGCTGTATTTTCCTTAATTGGATTTACATGTAAAATTTTTAAGATTGTGCAGGCCAACTGGTGAACTCCATCAAATTTATCCCTCTCCCTCAAAACTTTATCCTGTGTGTTAAGAAATTGATCACCGCCGGATTGGGCTCTCTATCCTCAACATCTTTGTTTGACTGAATTGGAGCATGTTTCTACTTTAGGAATTTCTTTAGATGTGACAAACTTGGTTGTGACATGAGTTGATAGGAGTTTCGTATGATTGCATATTTTAGTGCTTGCATACTGTTAGGCATGCACAAAAAATGTTGTTCTTGATAGCAAAAACACTTGGAATTCATCAGCTCTGAATGAAAGGAACAGTCGACCTCACAGGTATGTACCAGACTGCTAACCAATGTTACTATAACATTGGGTGCCCTGTCATGACTTCTCTTCCACAACTCTAGCCTATAGTATCATTCCTCTATTTCCCTAAGCTTGAAACTTGAATGTAGATCAATTTACATTTGGTGGTTGCAGAAGCTCTTGCATTATCGATATGGACTATGACTACAGTTTGTCGTTCTGTCCTTGAAAGCTATATTTTCTACTACTCCCAGTTTTTCAGTTTGTAGAAGCAGTACGGAAGGCCCTACTGCTATGTATTATAAAGAATATTAGGTAACAAAAACTGGTATGACCCTACTGATGGATAAACAGATTGTGGTAACATGCCCAAATCTGGTATGTTTTTTGGAGCATTGTAACAGTGTGATTTAGTTCCATGCCATCCTTGTCCCAACTAATTTGAGTGCTTCTCTCAAATGCTTAACTGCAGCACAAGTCAACCAGTGATGTAACTGTATAATCATGCAAAAATCTAGTTTCTTGTTAGATCCTCTATAAGCTATTCAACTAGCTGTCCAGTAATACTCAGCCTTCACCAGGTTAGTTGGGACTGATAACAACATATTGTTCAGCTTATATGCTTTATTGGTTTGTATACATGATGTCGGTGCCTTCTAACTTTTTAGCTTAAGAGGAACTAAGCTATGGCTTTATGTGGCACAAATATTCAAACAATCCAAATAAGATTATCGCGATGAGCTTAAAGGTATGCTCTTTGGCTTATGATTTTCTTTCTGTACAGACAATATAGTTGCTAAATTTAAATTTTTGCAATGTGCTTTTCTTTTCGGTGGAATTTTTAGATGTTAGATTTTTTTACTTGAGTTTTCTCAGTTCACATTAAAACTGAGAGTTTTGATGACAATTGGAAGGTTCTGACATGCCTCTTGTTTTTCCTATAATTCTATCTTCTCATTAATGGATGCACGTTAGAGTAAAAAAAGAAGTACCCTTCACACAGCTGGAGGTCCTGAATTTTCTTTGATGGAACTAGACATGGAGGCATTTTTGTTTTTACTTGGGCATGTGATGTCACTGCTATTGTTCAGATAATGATATTTCAGTTATCTCTTGTTTGTTCACGTAGCCTATGAAACTTTGCAGTGCTTGCTATCATCACTGCTGCTGATGTAAACGTGACCCTCCTTCAACAGTCTTCGTTTTGCCAGTTGAGTTATTTTGTACTTCAGCTCAGACTTACCACATGTAGGGTCATTCTAAGTATCTTGACTTATTTGTTGGAGTTCATTTAGCTCATTGCGACCTATGTCTTTGTAAATTTTCTAGATGCCAGTGTTAATGGCTTGTTCGTAGGGTTCTTTCAAACTTTAGCTCACTGACCTTGGCAAGTTCCAGTTCATAGTGATGCCTTGTACCTTGCTAGAGTTTTGTGTGTCCAGTGTGACAAGAGATAGCTTCAAAAAAATAAGAGAGGAACTTAGACGTGGTTACGCTTTGACAGGGGTGAGTCTAAAATCAATTCAAGTTATTTTAGTGGTAAATGGTAGATTTATCTTAACAGGTCATATCAACAAATCCATGCATTGCATGGATCACACTCATCCTTCCAGCACCATGTCCGACTTTCTCTTATTACTGGCATGCGTTGGTATATGGTGGTGATTTGGTCCAACTTTCTCTTCCTACTATGGTCATACTGCCTACTGTATATGGTGGTTATTGGTTGTATGTAGAGTTGGGTGTATTTAGAAGCTTTGAACACTAAGCTAAAAATTATTCCATATCCTATGCCCTATGTCAATTATTCACCCTCCCTTTATATATTACTATTAGATGTTTAACTTATCATGTATTTTACTCCACAGGATCGTAACTTGGGAGATGAACGGTTTTCTGATTTCAATTGCAGATAGAAAAGGCAGCTCTTTAATCTCAACCATTGAACAACAACACACAACATGAGGGCCATGACTTTGATTCTCATTTAATTTGGCGTTATTAGTGATGAGAGCGATGAGTCTACTGATGAGTCCAGTTTATGAGTCATCCTTTGTTTGTTTCATATTGTCATAGAAAAAAATGTCAATTCACACATTATGTAATGAATTAAGTTGTGGATGATATTTTGTAATGGTACTACTATTTTTAATACAGACTTATTTCAAATTATTTGTCATGTGTAAGCCTATAACAGTTTGGGAATCGATAATGTGTAACACACATGCTCTACATATTTGTTTTGGTCCAAATAAAATAAAATAAATAAATCAATATAAATAAATAAAATTCAAAAGTTCCTTACAACGCATATAAGTGTTGCCATAATACATTCTAAATGTTGCAATAACTCTAGAGATGAGCTGGCCTAGTTGTGGCACAAACACATATAACTGTTGCAGTAGCCATAAGTATCCGTTGTTTTATAGCAATGGTTAATAATAGGAGTTACCAACGCATATGTATGTGTTGTAATAACCCTAGCAATGGCAGCATAGACAACACATAATTATGCATTGGTATAGGCCCTAGCAACACTTATAATGACATTTAGCAACACATATATACATTGCTATAGGGAGGTTTATTTTGTAGTGCCATCATGCTAGGTCATGACACGACAAATATATGACATCAGTGGATTCACATTTTGTACCAAGTCCAAGGACAAAAAGAGCATGTCACAAAACAGTGGTGTTCGATGCGAGGCCATAGATGATGAAACTGATGAGATTATTAGATATTTTTGCTTTATTGAGGACAATATGGGAATTAGACTATGGTACATTTCAGATCTTAGTTTTTCGATGTCAATGGGTTGAATACAAACATGTCACGGTAGATAACTATGGGGTGAGAGTTCTTGATCTAAGTAAGGTAGGTTACAAAGATGACCCATGGATCCTTGCTAATCATGTTGCACAGGTCTTCTATGTTGAACAGATCATTTCTAACAATGAGAAGAAAAGCACAGACAAAACGAAGCATGTAGCTTTTCCTAGAAAACAACAAGCTATAGAAGATGATGTATCTGATTGAGAGGATTTTAACTAGTTCAATGACATGTCTCTTTTCATAGACCATCCAACCAAGATAAGGAACATTGGGTGAAGCATCCCATGGAAATCGTTGCCCTGGGTACGCCACGATGGACAAGGCAGAACAATAGCTCCCCGGATTATATACTTGACATATAATTGATTATTGTTAGGACTTGTCTACTAAGTTTGAGATCAATACATATTTCTTCATTGTCTTCATTCAATTTTAGTGGCTAAGGAAAGATGTTTAATTCCATTAGCGAGGAAGAGAGAGAGAGAGAGGGGAGGGGAGGGAGGAGGGAAAATATATAAAAGTATACTTAATGTAATATATAAAAAGTACACTAGACAATATATAGCAATAAACACCTAATATAGCTATAAGTTTGATAAATAGTTTTGCAAAACCAAACTCATTTTATTCGAAATTCTCATGTGAACAGTAATATGCTAATTTTGCTCTGATACCAGCTGCGGCGACTCGGCTAGATTTATAAGAGACCAAGTACGAAAACCAACAGCATAACAGTGATTTAGCACACTTAGGCCCATATAAACCTAGGGGTCTAAGGAAATTGTGAAGGATCTCAAACTTTTCCTTCACAACCAAGATCAGAATAAGTGAGCATTCACTGCATCACGTGATACAAATTTTCACAGAAAATAAAGTAGATCGGAGTAAGATAGAGTAATTACAACTTAGTTGGCATAAATGGCCAAATGTGACATAACAAGTAGAATCACCATCGTGATAAGTTTTAGCAGAAGCATTTGTTCAAGTAGCGCCCACAACACATGTGGGGTTTTCAAAATATCGTGCCAACAATAGGGTTGTCAACCCACCAAAAGCATAAGAGAAGAATGGAGAGGTCATGCCCATGGCCTAGTCATCTCTCGTAGCCGGGTATAAGGAGTGCTCACAATATCCATAGAACATCTGGCCATATGCAACAACATTAGGAATAGAACCCTAAGTGCTGGAATGCACTCAGCTAGACATACCCGTCCAAAACCAGGAAACAAGAAAGTAAAATACATCAAGGATCATGCAAAGATTTATCTAGAGCTGGCTCTTTATTTTGGAAAAGTGGATGAATTAATGTAATTAGTAATTTCCGACGGCCGAAGGCTTATGTCCGACGGTACCTATTCCTCGATCGTAACACGTCGGAAATAACCTATTTCCGACAGCGGCCATCAGAAGTAGTGTATGGTCGACGCCGCAAAGGGTCGTCGGTGTTTAACTTCGATAACGGCCGTAACAGTCTTTTGTTTGAAAGTCAAGGAGGGGGAAGCCCCTACTATAAATTTTGTATTAAAATGGTTAATTGCAAGAGAGTGGAGAGTCGAAATCAGCAGCTAGGTACAAGTGAATCAGATGCTAGAGGGGAGTAGAGGATTGAAGGCACTAAAAGAACTAAATTTGTCTCTGATGAAGGCAGTCTGGAATTGAGTTATCATATTTTCCTCTTGCTCTATGAATAACCAGAAGTAGTTCCTTTCTGAAGTCATTTTTGCAGTGCTGAACTGTTGGGTCTTGATTTTCAAAGATCCATTCATTCCGGCATTTTCCAGATGCTCCATGTCATTAGGATGATTATTTCAATGGAGAAAGGAACATTAAGCTGCTGCTTGAGATTAGCAGACGCTTCTTCTGGTTAGGCAATTCTGGGAGGATTAATTCCAATGGAATTCTAACATGCTTTTGCAAAGTTACACCCGAGAAAAATATGGTAGAGAGTTTCTTCCTTTTGCCAAATGCAGTTTTTACATGTATATGATTCTAGTGCCATATTTTTTCTTCGTATCATATTCCTTGTGTTGAGTCTATTTTTGAGCCACAAGCAAAAGAAGACTTTATGCTTTGGTTGGCATTTGTTTTCCCAGAGCCACTTATAAAAATATGAACATTGGAGTGTCCAATTAGTTGCCTGTAGGTCTTCTGAGTTGAGTATGAATCTAATCCCCAGATATAAGTCCATCTATCATTTGTATTATTTATGATAATTCTGTCCCAAATTTCACTAAGGTCCAAATATTGCTCATAGGCTTGTTCTGAGAGGGGTAATTGGAATATTTGGAATAGGTGCTCTTTTTGTTTGACCTCCACAATAGAGAGTTTTGTGTCGTTTGCAAAGGAGAATAATTCGGGGTATTGCTGTTTAGGTATTCCATTATTCCACAGGTCATCCCAGAAGAGAATGGTATTCCCATTTTCGATTATTGGAGAAGCTAAGCCCTTATAATTATCCAAAAGATTCAACAAACTTTTCCCCCAAAAAGATCATATTCTTCTGTGATCAGGAATCCTACCAGTCATATTGTAGTTATTCCAAATGAGACTAACCCAAGGCATATCATTATTATTGTAAAACTTCTAAAGGTATTTCAGAAGAAGGGCTTCGTTCTAGGTTTCCAGCTTAAGGACCCCTAATCCTCCATTGAGTTTTGGTTTGGTAATCATGGACAAAGCAGCTAGAGGGGCTTTTTTGTGTTTATGTCATTCCCTTTCCAAAGGCAATGCTTTCTGAAAATGTCGATCTGTTTGATAATGGTTGCTGGGATCTTGAGCGTACACATAAAGAAAGTTGGCAGCGCTGTAAAAACTGAGTTTACAAGGTCCAGCCGCCCGGCTTGGGATAAGAACTTTTAAGAGCAGGCTAATCTCCTTTCAATTCTGTGTATCAGAGGTAGAAAGTGCTGCAATCTTGGTTTTGAAACCCCCAGAGGTAGACCAAGGTAGGTGAAAGGCATCGATCCAATCAGACAATTGAACGTTCTTGAAAGAATTTCCATTTTTTCGGAATTAACATTAATTGGGTAGATGCTTGATTTGTTGTAATTTACTCTGAGGCCTATTGATGCTGCAAAGGTATTGAGGATACATTTTAGAAAAAATAACTGTTTTGGACATGCTTCCATGATCAAGAGAGTGTCATCTGTATATTGGACAATAGGGAAATCTTGGTCTGATCTATCAGGTAGAGGCAGCTTCAACAAGTTCAATTGTTTTGCCTTATTAATGATACTCTGTAGTAAGTCCGATGCCAATACAAACAACAATGGGGAAAGTGGGTCGCCTTGCCTGACCCCCCATTTACAATGAAAAGTTTTGCGTGGAACTCCATTGAGAAGAATCGAAGAGGTTCCAGAGTGAAGAATGTTCTGAACCCAAGTTATCCATTTTGGACCAAAACCCTTATATTTTAAAACTTGAATGATCATCTCATGCTCTAATGTATCAAAAGCCTTCTCAAAGTCTAGTTTAAGAATGATAATCTCCTTTTTAGAGCAATGACATAAGTGAATGTATTCAAATGCCCAAGCTAAATAGTCTTGAATTGTTCTTCCTTTGATGAATCCATACTGATTTTTCTGGACTAACTTGGTCATGCTTGACTGAAGGCGATTCGCCAGAAGCTTGGTAAGAACTTTCATACTATTGTTCAGAAGCGAAATCGGCCTGAAATCTCCTACCTTTTGCGGATTATACTTTTTTGGCACTAGAATGATGTAGGAGCTATTAATACTTTTAAGATAGATATCTCCTTGAAAAAAGCTCTCGCGGAGGTCATAAAAGTCTGGAGCAATTACATGCCAACATTTTTTAACGAAATTTGTATTGAAGCCATCCGGTCCTGGCGATCTGTCCGAGGGTAACGAGTTAATAATATTATCTATCTCTTGCTTAGTGAAAGGTGAATCCATCCAATCTAAGTTACATAGTGATACGCTGTCAGACCACCTAGGAAGTGATCAATGGGGAGTCATGATCCCCGGGCAGAACGGGAATCACGACTCATGGGTAATGTGTGCGACCTCTGCAGAGGGTTAGAAACTGGTATATCAACTGTGCTCACGGTTACGAGCAGCCTTAGGACCTCTTTGATTAGAGCTACTCTGGATAACTTTATGATGATGGTTTAATGTCGATGGCTATACTTATGGTTTCTAGAATTTTCCTCTCTTAGGAGTTGCCTCCTGGGATAACAACTTGGGTTCTATGATAAAAGTTGGCTTCTACTAATAATAAATACCTAACGAATTAAAAGCAACTGCTTTCAGCCTAACTCCACATAAAGCTAGTCCACCTTAGCCAAACGGGACATTTGCTGAGTACGTTGATGTGTACTCACCCTTGCTTAAACACAAAACACCAGGTTGTCCATATTGCAACCACTTCTTAGGAGAAGATGACGACAACATGGAGGTCTTTCAGGAGTTCCAGGACTTCAAGGAGTTCTAGACTAGATTAGTGGCAACCACCCAATCAGCTTCCTATGAAGGCCTTATCTTTACTACATTTCGCTTTAGCACTTTGATTACTTGTTATTGATGACTATGTAGATGTCCTCGACATCATGATGTAATAAGTTAATACTCCTTTGTGCTATTTTATTCGAGCAATGTGTGATGATGTTCATTTATGTAATCGCTGTGTACGTGAAATATGATCCTGACATGTACATTGTTCACATTCGGTTTGCCTTCTAAAACCGGGTGTGACAGTTTTCTTTATCTATCTTTATGTATGTGCTGGATTTGAATCTTAATCTTGTGCGGGTTCACTCTTTTGCTAGTTTTGATGGACCAATTAAGGGAATAGAGTTCTAATGATGGATAGGGATGCCAATTAGATGTTGTTTGATATATTCTTTTGCATGGTTTGAATATATATATATATATATGTGTGATTGTCGGCCATCGTGTCGTTGATATATATGAGCATTTCATCCATCGTGTTGTTGGTTTTATTTGCATGTTTTGGAAACCTCACCATGTAGGGGAGGTGTTGTTAAAATTTTGAGTTCACAGACTTGTGTTCCTTTTTTGCATAGTTCTTCTTAGCTGTTGTGGATCTTCCTACACTGCGTCGTGTTGCCACTACACTGACCCACCACAGCACATCTAGCCTGACCTCACCGCCACCCTAGCTATAACTTCTATTTTCGTATCATGGTCGTAGATCACGTAATCCAGTTAGGCGTCTCCCATTCAAATAAAATATGGTTGCAAATATGCAGACCATTTCATATTTATAACCATATCTATTTCGGATTGTCCATTTTTTGGGTAGCCCGCGGATGCATAGATGGGGTTTGTTTCCATTGGCTTCTTCGATCTGACATAGAG
The DNA here is from genome assembly GCF_902167145.1 of Zea mays. NCBI lineage: Eukaryota > Viridiplantae > Streptophyta > Magnoliopsida > Poales > Poaceae > Zea > Zea mays. Next base: position 173,335,579 of record NC_050096.1, read on the forward strand.
TTTTAGTGTCACCTCCCTGTTATTCTACGCATACACACTCTCCCTGCCAAGACATGTATTTGGAGAACAGTGGGGAGGTGCTGTTGAATCTATCTCGAATCGGAGTAGAGCATGGAAGCTAACCCCATCTACACAACCGTGTGTGAGATTAGGACCTATCCTCACCTATTAGAAAGTAGGAACATAATGTAAATGCATTAGAGGTTTATGATTCTCTGTGCTATATATGTTAGAGGATGTACATGGGCTACGTAAACAAGGTCAGGTCACCAATGAATGGATCTACAAGACCAATGCTTTCATGGAACGAGCATTTGGCGAACATGCTAAAGAAGCGAGTCTAGTTCCATGTTTGTGCAGCAAATGCGCAAAAAGGAAAAAACAAACAAAGAAATTCATGGGGGACATATTTGGAAGAATGGATTTACGACAGACTATACTCGGTGGATCTTTGATGGTGAAGCGCATCGTATGAGAGAGGAGGTGGTGATACAACACGTGGAGGATTGCTGATGTCGGGGTAGCAAACATGTTGAATGTCTATCATGAGGCATAGTTTGCTGATGGACATACGGAGGATGAGCCAGAGGCAACCGCAAAGGCATTTTATGACATGTTTGTCATGGCATAGAAACCCCTTCATGGTGAGACAAAGGTTTTTCAACTGGATGCCATTGGATGTACAATGGTGTTAAGTCACAGTATAGCCTGAGTTGAGACGCCTTTGATGGTTTGTTGATAGTTATTGCTAACATGCTTTCAGAGGATCACGTTCTGCCAAAGAGCATGTACGAGGCACAAAAACTTCTCCGTGCACTCAAGATGACATATGAGCAACTACATGTTTGTTTGAATGGGTGCGTCCTATTAAGGAAAGAATATGTGGAGGCAAAGTACTGCCCAAAGTGTAAAACCTCTAGGTTCATGGAGGTAGACTCTGGTGATGGACAAAAAGACATCTTGACATCCCCATGACAATCTTATGTCACCTTCCGTTCATATCAAGGATCTAGCAGCTATATATGACTAAGGAATATGCGAATTAGATGACATGACACAAAAATGGCAAATTATACAATCCTAAAAAGATTATTCATGCATCTGATGGTGAAGCATGGACCTAGTTTGTGGCATTCATCATGAGAAAGTCGAAGAGGCTTATAATGTATGTGTTGCGCTGGCCACTTATGGGTTCGGTCCTTATGGACTGATGGCTGCTCCATACACATGTTGGCCCATGTTCTTTATGCCATTCAATCTCCCCCTAGAGTATACTTTCAATGGCAAAACATATTCTTGTCCTTGATAATTCCTGGACGCCCAAGAAAAAAATGAGTGTGTACATGGAGCATGATTGATGAATTGATCCATGCTTGGGAGAAAGGGGTATGGACATACGGTCCAGCTACAAAGAAAAACTTCAAAATGCATGTTTGGTACCACTACTCTCTGCATGACTTCTGACTTATGGGCTTTTATCTGCCTGGTGTGTTCATGGTAAGTTTTCATGCCTAGTTTGCAAGGAAGGTCTTAGGTTCATTTGGTTGAAGAAGGCTCGCAAATATTTGTTGTTCGATAAACATCGGTAATTTCTCCATCTCTTGACCATGCATTCCAACTAGACATCAAGAACATTACAAAACGTGTCATAGTGACAGACCCCCACCTACAATGATGACAGGTGCCAAAGTTCATCCATAGAAAGATGGTCTCGTGGTTAATCCATAAGGTGGTTTTGTGGATATGGTGAGCAACATATGTGGACCCATAAGTTGGGCTTGACTCGGCTCCCCTATTATGATGACCTTCTCTTTCAACACAACATTGATGTAATGCACACTTAAAAGAATGTTGCCAAGGCACTTTGGGAAACAATTATGGGCATTCCTAATAAGTCAAAGGATAACGTTAAGGGTAGAGTGGATCTGGCAATGTTATGTGATAGACCAAACCAAGAGATGAAAGCCGCCTACTAGTGGAAAGACATGGAGAAGGCCTAAGCCGATTTCGTCTTGAGCAAGCCCAAAAAAGGGAAGTACTAGAATGGATCAAGATGTTAAAGTTCCCTTATGGGTATGCTGCTAACTTGAGTAGGGTGGTGAACTTATCTACTGTGCAAGTCTTAGGGATGAAGAGTCATGACTAACACATATGGATTGAGTGGCTTCTTCCAGCGATGGTTAGAGGCTATGTCCCTAAGCATGTCTGGCTAATGCTTGAAAAGTTGAGTTATTTCTTCTGCTAGCTTTATGCAAAGGAGTTATCTTGGACCGTGATTGCAGACTTGGAAAGAATGGCACCAGTGTTACTATGTAAGTTGGAAAAGATCTTTCCACCTGGCCTTTTCAATCCAATGCAACATTTGGTTTTGCATCTCTCGTATGAGGCACGAATTGGGGGCCATGCAGGGCCATTGGTGCTATCCAATCGAGAGATGTCTAAAAGTTATTTGAAAGAAATGTAGAAATAAAGGCAAATTACGATGCTTCCATTACAGAGGCATACATTCTAGAGGTGTCGAACTTCACAATTACTTACTATGCTGACAAACTATCGAGCGTGCATAATCCACCCCCTCGTTACAATGATGTCAAAAATGAATCAAACTTCAACATTTGCCGAGGGCAACTCTGAAGCGTAGGTGGTTCGACCACCAAGACCTTGATACATTAAGAGTGACACCATATCATTCTATATCTGTTGGCCAACCCTGATGAGGTGACTCCATGCAACAATTTGTTGATGAATTCTAGTGTCGATCAAGGGATCCTACTCCACAAGAATGTGATACCCTTCTTAGACAAGGTGTGGTGTTGAGGGCCTGCTTCGTCGCCGAAGGTCCCTTAAGAAGAAACACCTTTGAAAGATCAGTGTATAATCAAACACAGCGTGAAGGTACACATCGAAGCTACTATCCAAGGAGCTTCGGCATAGTGGCACGCCTTGAGACGAAGGGCTGCACTGACTTAAAGAGGAAAAGACCGATCAGTCCATGATAATTTGTGTCATGATTGTAACTAGTTATCAAGGACATAAATGTAATTTTGACCGAGCTGCGTCCCGTGCCTATAAATAGGTGAATAGTACCCCCATACTGTTCACGCTAACTTGCATTCGCACGCGCGTCACGCTTGGATTTTTGCCTTCTGACAAGACGAAGGTACAAATGTAATTCAATATTGTTCTTGTTCATCTAAAATAATATAATAAAGATACATTGATGATGTTATATGATTATTCATGTTATTTCTCATGTTTCATATGAATCGTGATGATGAAGGTGCGTCCTTCATGACCTTCGTCCGAAGATCATTATATCCTAAGGGAGATAATGCTTCGAAGAACGAAGAGCATTAACCATTAACCTTTCTTTTTGTGTTGCCTTGTTCTTAATTCATAGCATTTGGGAACAAGTCCCCAACATTGGCGCCCACCTCCGGTGAACTCACTTCCACTTTTGAGTTGATGGCTTCGTTCAACAACCAAGTCGTAGCACCTTCGGCTACGAAGCTGGTGCTCCCGATAATAGGCGGTTCAAGTTCAGAGCCGGCTAACAAGAAGCAGAAGAAGGAAGCACATGTTGTGGTACAGGGACCCTTCATCAAGTACAAATGGTCCCACATCCCAATCACCTTCTCCCAGGAGGTGCTTCAGCTCAAAGATTACCCTCACAATGATGCTATGGTCATATCTTGTGTCATCAAGGGATTTCTGCTCCATAATGTTCTGGTTGACACAGGCAGTGCAGCAGATATCATATTTGCTAAGGCCTTCAGACAGATGCAAGTGCAAGAAGACAAGATTCATGATGCTACACACCCTCTTTATGGCTTCGGAGGAAGACAGATTGTCGCACTTGGTAAAATCACAATGTCAGTTACCTTCAGCTACGTCCACAACACAAGGACTGAACAGATTGTCTTTGATATTGTTGACATGGAGTACCCCTATAATGCAATCATTGGTCGAGGGACACTTAATGCCTTCAAAGCAATACTTCATCCAGCATATTTATGCATGAAGATACCTTCGAAACAAGGGCCCATTGCTGTCCATGGGAGTCAAGAAGCTGCCAGAAGGGCTGAAGTGAACTGGATAGATTCAAAGGCAATCCATAACATAGATGGAGCTGAAGCTTGCTAGCAGTATAAATACAAAAGAGAGAAGGCTGCTTTGGCGGATCAGCCAAAGCCTATACTTCTATGTGAAGATATAGCAGAACAAATGGTACTGCTGGGGTCTCAGCTATCTGATGACCAAGTGATGACTTTGCTAAGATTTTTATTTAACAATAAAGATGTCTTTGCTTGGTCAGTTAATGATCTCTATGGTGTCAATAGAGATGTTATTGAGCATTCACTTAATGTGGATCCGTCCTTCAGTCCATGGAAACAAAGGCTTCGAAAGATGTCTGAAGACAAAGCTGAAGGTGCTCGAAATGAAGTGAAGAGGCTTCTTAGTGCCGGTGTCATCAGAGAGGTGAAATACCCAGAATGGCTAGCCAACACTATTATGGTAAAGAAGGTCAATGGTAAATGGAGAATGTGCATTGATTTCACAGATCTTAACAAGGCTTGTCCAAAGGACGAGTTCCCATTACCAATAATAGACTCTCTTTTAGATGCAGCAGCTTATTCAGAGCTCATGAGTCTATTGGATTGCTACTCAGGCTATCATCAAATTTGGATGAAGAAGGAAGACGAGCCGAAGACTAGCTTCATAACTCCCAGTGGTACCTATTGCTACCTTCGGATGCCTGAGGCGCTCAAGAATGCTGGAGGAAGCTTTAGCAGAATGATAGCCAAGGTCCTTCATTCTCAAATAGGTAGGAATGAACTGACCTATGTTGATGATATCATAGTGAAAAGCACGAAGCAAGAAAATCACATTGCTGATTTGCAAGAGACATTTGCCAATTTCAGACAAGCTGGCCTGAAGTTAAATCCAGATAAGTGTGTTTTTGGGGTGAAGAAGGGCAAGTTCCTTGTCTGTTTGGTATCAACTAAGGGAATTGAAGCCAACCCGAGCAAGATTGAAGCTATCCTTCGGATGGAGCCGCCAAACACAATGAAGGGGGCCCAACGGCTGGCAGGAAGACTAGCATCATTAAACAGATTCATATCCAGATCAGCAGAAAGAAATCTGCCATTCTTTGAAATACTGAAGTCAGCCGAAGTTTTTCAATGGGGTCCGGCTCAGCAAAAAGCTTTCGAAGAGTTGAAGCAATATTTGATCGATCTAATGACACTAACTCCACCTTCGCCAGGGGCTCCATTACTCTTGTATCTGGCAGCTTCACACTCTGCAGTTAGTGAGGCTCTTGTACAGGAGAAACTAGATGGCCCAATCAAAAAGCAGGCTCCAGTGTACTTCGTCTCTGAAGTTTTAAGTTTATCAAAGAAAAATTATACAGAATTGGAGAAGGTGTTGTATGATGTGTTAATGGCATCCAGGAAGCTTCGGCATTATTTTCAAGCATATCACATAATTGTTCCTTCATCACAGCCTCTGAAGGACATAATGAGGAATAGAGAAGCTACTAGAAGGATTGGAAAATGGGCTGTGGAGCTTAACGAATTCAGTATTGACTATGTCCATAGATCCTCAATTCAGTCCCAGCCGTTAGCAGACTTCATTGCTGATTGGATGCTAGGGGCTCAGGAAGAAGAAAAAAATAAAGACGCCGAAGCTTGGATAGTGTTTTACGATGGTTTCTAGGGAACCTTTGGTGCAGGAGCGGCTGCTGTCCTAGTTGCGCCTTCTAAAGTCAGAACATGTTATGCAGCAAGGCTTGACTTCAGTTGTACAAATAATATTTCTGAATACGAAGGACTTCTGTTGGGGCTTCGAAAGTTAAAGGCAACGGGAATAAGAAGGGCCATCCTTAAAACTGACTCT